>NW_024884844.1:8888405-8962340 GCF_019232065.1 Centrocercus urophasianus
TTCCCTTCCCTTCCCTTCCCTTCCCTTCCCTTCCCTTCCCTTCCCTTTTCCCTTCATCTGGATTAGACATCTTTTTCAGATATGTGTTTCTTAAACTCTTCATGCAGCATATAAGATGATGATGATACAACAGAATTGGATTGGGATCCTGTTTACTTTGCCTTTGTAAGTGAAAATTCAGGTTGAATTCAGTCAAGGAATTAAGGTGTCCAGCAAAGATGTGGTTGAGCAGTACCCAGTTCTTTTGTTTGCCTCTGTAGTTTGAATTCACATGATCCATTTCCTAGTGGATTGCACTTAACCACTGTGCTGCTGTACATTTCTCAGAAAAATTATTTGTACTTTCTGCAGACTTCTACTTTCTGTAGATGAGTACAACATTTTACAGCTGAGAGGAGGTAATGCTGTGCTGCAATACACCTACATGTGATGGCTGTGACTGTTCTGGGGGAGGAGGTGTGCATTCATATCCTTCCCAGCACATGTACGGACTGAGCCTCGGTGCTCAGGCTTGGAAATGAATCCCTGAGCTAATGTGAATAGAGGAGATTCTCCATTCCAGGGGTATTTAAAAAGAATAATCTTGTTGACTTTGTTTTTACTACAAGCACACTAAAAAACCAAATGGTGACTGCTTTTAGCCTTTCAACCAGAATAATGTTTTGGAAACACTGTCACAAATAACTTGGCTTAACATGCATTGCAAAACAATTCCTGCAGTTTTCCCTTCAGCAGTCCAGCCCTGTAACACAGAAAGCATCATGTGTAAGCACGTTATAATGTTACCATTACCAGATTTACTCTGGTAAACTCTAACCTGAATACATTAATCTGTGGAAAGTTTAAAAACTGGGCTCACAAAACGTCTCCCATCGTCAGGACTTCCTTCCTTCCCTGCTAGTTTTGGATACTGAGGTTTGTGGGCTGAGATCAACGGATGTCTCACACATCTTGAGCGTTCTCTGTATCAGATTGTTCTGAGTACATTTGTGACATGAAAGAATGTGTCTGAATTTCATGCAGAAGAACAGTGTGTTTTTACGTTTGCATTTGTGTTGCTTAGTGTCACAGTTAATTTGGCTTTGAGGCTCTGAATGAGTGGGGATGAGTTAATTGGATTCACTTGCTGTTAGGGAGTTGTGTGCAATTCTCTTTCAAAAATATCTTCCCCAGCAGAAGGGAGGAAATTGCTGGCTCCACATCTTGTTCATCTTAAGGTCAACAAAGTTCTCTTACTAGCCGTTTATAGCAGGAGCAGTGGAGGGATTTTCAGGGAAAGAATGAGCTGTTCAGTCTTCCCATACCTGAAAGCCTTGCAAATAGAAAGGGCGATTGCTGGGCAGAGATGTCTTTTGCAGCCTACTTGTCAGCATCTGCTTAAATCCATTGGACAGATGTGGTAACTCTTGCCTTACTAAGAATTGGGGATAGCAGTATCAGCAATTAGCAACGTTAATTTTGAAGAAAACCCTAAAGCAGATTTTTAAAGGTTTCATTTTCTTTGGTTTTTCAGCAAAGATCAACCCAGACTTAAATATGTCATTTACAGTGGTGCTACCCCAAAAATGGATTTGGATTTTCCTACTGGTATCTGAATGCAGAATATCAGTTACTCTTTAGAATGTGAGTTTGCTTGTCCTCCTTGCCATGTTCTTTGATAGGCTCTAGTTTTCTGGTATAACCACATAGGATGACTTCTATTTGCCAGTATTTTATCTACTTAGAAGCAGGAATTTGTGTTCCCTGTTACCATTGTGGTGCTGCTGGCTCACCTGATTACTGTGTTCAAAAAGTACTGAGAGGGAAATAAGGGAACAGTTGGTGTGACTCTTCCTAACCTAATGTTCCAGCCAAGTCTCCAAATCACTGGCTCAGCACAAGTTCAGATACAATTATTATTTCTTTTCTGTCCTCCATTCAATAGTATTGATGTTTTGCACCAGGTACAGCTTTGCCTTGGTTGTGTTTGGCATGTAGTAGAAGCATAAGAAATCTTTTTTGGATATAAATGAGAAGAATTTTTTGGCTGCATCAGAGGCTGTTCCTGCTTCATGCAGCTGTTAAACCTCAGCAGATTCATCCTGCTATTATGTACGCGATGAAAGTGAGACAAAAATTGTTGTACTTCAAACAAAAAAACCTGTAAATTTAAGTCACTAAATGCTGTATTGTGCTAGTAATTCAGGATATAGTCAAGCTAGTCAAGCCTGATCACGAGTAAGTGGCAATACTCCTATTGACTTTTGTGAAAAATGGACCAGTTTCTAAATTGGAAGAGAGGCGAATGGATGCCCGTTATCTTCTCCGCTCCCCCTATGAGATTGCCGTGCAATCCTGAAATGATTGCCCAGAGTATTTTCTGTGGAGAAAGTTAGCCTAGTCAAACTGTGTTATAAGTAATATTAAGTGAGGTAATAACTGGTTCCTTGGCAGCAGCTCCGGATTTCACACCTTTTAAGTGCACATGTATTTGTTCCTTACAGTTGGTAAAAGCCTGACTTTGAGCAACTGGAGGAGACGAATTTAAAGAGAGTTCACACTGAGTTCATGTATGGTCTTAATTTTGGGGAGCGGTTTGCGTCATGCTTATAATGCTAGGCAGAAATTAGGAATTCTTAGTTCTTTTTTTTCTGGTGACTTTTTTTTGGTGGGTTTCATTGTTTTTTCCCCTCCTTTTTTCCCCCATCTGATCGATCATTTGTGATGCTCCAGTGATGTATTTGCTCATTTGTAAGTCTGTCATTTTTTGGTGTATGCTTTCCAGCTCTGTTGATGCCAGTTATCTGAGGTCTCAGACACAGCAGAGATTCCCCCCCCCCCATCCTTGTGACCTGGTGGATGATCTCTAGCTGCTGTGAGGTGGAGGTGAATCAGAAGCAGCTGCACTCTGTGTGGTCAGGCAGGACAGAGCAGTCTCGGACATCTACAATTGTCAGCTCTCCTTTTATTTTTCCATTGCATTGATCCTTTCTTGATGTGTTACAAAATGAATGAGGATTATGTCCTAATAATAATCAAAATGGTTAAGTAATGTAACTGAGTGCAAAAACACATGCACAGTTGCAGCGTGCCAGAGTCTCCTGTGCTTTGTCAGGTTTGAAAACCTTCTGACCTTGTTTAACAGCATTTGCTTGGTAACAGCCTCACAGAACCGGAATATTTCATGTTAATGAGAGCCTAATTACTTTCATAAAAGAGCAGAGCTGCTCACCAGGACGTGCTGACACTGGGATGGACTGATGCTGGCCAGCTAGCAGTGTTTGCAGGCTGATGGAGGCATTTACCAATGGCAGCTCTTCTCCTGGGCTTGCCTTTTCTTTTCAGTCATGGTTAAAGTGTGAAATCTAAAAGCACAGCATCATTTACATCTTTTCCAACTTGAAATAAATTAGGTGTATTATTTGCGAGTGGCTCAACGTTTGCACTCACAACTCTCTGGAAATGCAGTGTGCGCCTTGCAGCTCCTCTTATATTCACTGTACTGGCATTGATGCAAGTCTTCTGTTTCACCCTTAAGTGACTATGATTTCTTAGCATCATAGGACTGTTCAAGTTGGAAGGGTCTTTTGAAGTTCATCTAGTCCTACTCGCTGAATATGGATGTCTGCAGCTTGAGCAGGTGCTCAGAGACCCATCCAGTCTGACTTGGAATGTCAGGGCATCCACAACATCTCTGATCAACCTATTGCACTGCTTCACTATCCTTGATCATAAAAAACCTTTTCCTTATATGCACTCTTGATCTCCCTTCTTTTAGTTGGAAACCGTCTTCTTGTCATATGGTAATGTAGATAAAATAATTGGGGGTTTGGGCTGAAAAAATGTTAAGATCTTGTAAGCATAACCTCCACAGCTGTTTTACTTTGTTCTTATCTCAGCCTTTGTATACAAGATGCTGCACCTTTGACCTCCAAGACCTGTGTCATTGATAAAGACTGTGAAACATCTGAGTGGTCAGCGTGGAGCTCCTGCTCACAGACCTGCAGCTGGGGAGATCTCACCCCGGGCTTTCGGAGCCGGCACCGTAGTGTGCGGAGCGTGGCCATGGGAAATGGGAAGCTCTGTCCGGAGCTGGAGGAGAAGGAAGCCTGCAGCACAGGAGGGAGAGAGCTGCTGAAGCCTTGCCCCAGGTACCTGAGCTTTAACCCACGTTTTCTGAACTTCTGGTGTGATCTTATGCTTCCTTGCTCTGTGTTTGTGTGTGTGTATGGACAGGGTCGCACATCATACTTTCTATCTGTGCTTGAGAGATCATTGATTTGATGATTGTTAACGATGGTTTGCCTTATTTACTGCTAATGTTCTTGTAATTGTTTCCATTATCATTATTGCTATTACAATGATTACACTTGCATATAGAAATAAATTGCAGTTATACTCACTACAGCTTATATTTTCATATTTTAAAAACTGAGAGCGGATACTCTTGTTCACTGAAAGCGCTTTTCTACGTATTGCTGGTTTGGAGAATTTCCTCAGCTGCACAGAGGCTGGGCAGGTCTCCATGGCTGTGCTTTTATTGGGCTTGCAGCCACGAATTTTACATAAGATTTAATGATTCCCCTTTATCTCCCCATGCAAAATCCCAGTCCTCCATAAGGAAAATGGGAACTGTTCAGAGATAGCAGCTTGGTAAAGAGCAAGTCTCAGATTCCATCTGGATATTTTTAAACTGGAAAACCTCACAGCCCCCAAGTTTTTGCTTGGTTTATGGCCCTCTTTGTTCTGACAGAAGGTAAGGAACTCACCTTTCTGGTGTGCAGATCTGTGCCATAGCGCTTGGCCAGGCTAGCCTGGAGGGGAAATTGTTTGCTTTGCAAAGAAAATAAAATATAGCTTAATTTTGCGTTCTGAGATTGACTGTAAAATGCTTCAAGATTAAGATTTTGTGCACATGTAGACAGATCTCCCTGTGAATAACTCTGTTTATTAGGACTAATCAGTGATCAAGTTGTGAATTTATGGTGCTTTGCCAGGTACTGCCAAAAGCTTTGATAACACTTTTGCAAGAGACATTTTCTAGGAAAGTGTAACCTGTGAAAGTGTCACTGTATTGTTGAATTCATTCAAATCAAATGCTGAACATTTTAATGCACCCTGCTAGTGAAGGAGAGAAAGTATATATAAAAAAAAATTCCATTGCTTGATTACATCCTGTGAAAAGGCTTTTGAAGAGTGATTTTTGCTCCTGCCCAGATGCACACCAATTTCAAAGACAATAGATTAACACATTGTCTCGCTGATTTTGTATAGGAGTGTGCGTGCAGGTGACACCTGATTGGGGTATGCCAGCTGGTAGCAGATCAGGAGTGAGCAGAACGTGTCTGCCCCTTGTTTCTCAGCATTTGTGTTTTTTGATACTGCACTATATTAAAGTGCAGATTGTCAGGTCTTGATGTAGAGCCAGGAGAGACCGAAATGTGAGGATCTGCATAATGCTGATAACTTTCTTGTGGTGCCTCCTGTGATACAGAAGGAAACTTGTTGTTCTTTCAGTGTATTGCTGCTATGCCATGGTTTTCATGAGAATATGAACTCATAAACATTCCTCATTCTGCCACACCTGCACATCTTCAGTCCTTCAGGCAACCTTTACAGTAGAGTATCTCTGTGAAATAGGATAAACTGTCTAATAAGCTGGCCTGGAACAGTAACATGGGACTTACAGGTTAATAGAACCACTTAGCCAGAAAACATAGCAAGAAAATCTCTGGTATTTAGTTAATATTAATTTCTAGGGATGTAGTATCTCAAAATGCAAGTGATAGATTGACCTTCTTTCACTAAGCAATGTTACAGAGAATTTTATGATTGCTTTCTGGTTAGTAGACTTTGATTTGTCCATTCAGTACCTCAGAAACAAGCAGGAATGAGAAGCTGCTACATTGTGGTACATGCAGTTGCATGGCTCTGGGGCTCACAGCTTTATGCTATGAAATCAATCATTTTAAAATCTGTTATTTAAGCATCAGCACTGGCATAGGGTATTGTTTGTCCGCATTACATTCTACAGTAATTTGGTTTCAGAGTTTGAGAATCGGTGACTGGAAGTATTCTTTTCTTTAAATTTTGTTCTCTTGGTGAGGATTTTCCCAATCATGCTCCAGTCAAGCCAAAGACAGTGGGTGAGAACACTGGCCAGAAAAAGCACGTCTCTGTGTAAGAGAAAGAGGCATTTTCCTCTAGTGGCTATTTTTCACTGGAAGGTCAGCAGTCACCTTTTGACTGAATGAATGTGTGCTTCTCAGACTGTGTCCCACATCTTCATCCTCCACATCCACCCACGTGGAAAAGCAGCAGTTCAGGAGGTGGTACCTACAGCTTTCTTTTCAGCAGAGGAAAGTGGGTGAAGTTATGTTCCCATCCATGGCAAGGCTGCAGGTTAAAGGTCTCATCGCAGGTATGCGATACTGGTATTAAATTCACTTTTAATGGGGAGGCCTTTTAATTTTAAGGCTGAAGTTTACTATAACCTCTTTAATCAATAGTTTAAATACAAGAAAATAAAGCATTTTAAGTGCAGGTAGGGCTCCTGAGCTTTGTACTTTGTTTTACTTTTGGTTATTTATTCTAAAAGGATTAGATTAAGGGCTTAGAAAGCTTAAACACATACGAGGTGATCCTACCTCCTTTATTGTCATATAAATTTGGGGTAGTTCAATTAAAGAGAACAGGCATGTATAGGTATAAAACTCGTTTCAGCACTAAGAGGATAAGTCCTAGAGACTGCAGAGACCAAGAGGTTACTATAAATCGAGAAGACATTGAGCAGTTGTTTGTTACATAGCTGTCACTGAGTCATCAGTTTTAAAACAATGTTTTATATCACTTGTATCCTTGATGCGTAGCTTACATCTTCAGTGGGAATAGATAGATTTTCCAGAATTATTATTATGTCTTTCAATCTTTCGTTTTGGTGTGGTTGCTATGTTACAAGACAGGGATTTAGAAAAAAAAAAAAAAAAACACAAACCCTCTCTTTTTGTTGGAAATTCAAAGCTTTTTGGAACTTAAATGATGGAAAATGGGAAAATTTTAAGACCTGATTTTTACAAAAGGCTTGAGATTACTGCTGAGATATGGGTGTGATGCTATCACATTGTAGGGCTCATTATATGTCTTAATTAAAGGCAAGGTATTAGTGTGAAGTGGGAAGACGTGAACGGAAGCTCTCAGAACTCAGCTGGTATGCTGCTGGGATTGCACGTTGGGAGTGGAGGCAGCACCACTCTCCAGCCCTTTGAACTTCCCTGGTCTCTGGCACCCCGAGCTGCCCTTGGTTTGTCTGGACAGCCTTGTTGCCTCCCCTCTGATCCAGAACAAGCTGTGTTGCAGCTGTAGTTCTCCAGCCCCAGGTTGGGCATTTCTCCTGTGGCTGATGCTGACTGTTGCAGTGCGAGAGCTCACTTTGCTTTGATCATAGCAGACACACAAAGAAACACCTCTTCTGCTTCCCCAGCTGACTGGTTAGCAAGCACTGCTTATGATGTGAAAATCTTGACTTTATCAGTCCAGTCTCTTCCTAGATACCCCAGGCAGCTCCTGCTTGCCCATTTTCTTAAGCAAACTGACACAACTGCATGTGGATTCTGGAGGTTCCCATTTTAGGTGTTCTCTACCAGCACTCCAACCATTGGTGGTGGTGACTGTCAGTCTTTGGAAGTAATCAGACCTACTGTAACTGAAACACTGTCATAAAAAAAAAAAAAAAAAAAAAAAAAAAAAAAAAAAAAAAGGAACAAGCCTATTGGAAAGTCAAAAACAAATACAAATCTTTGTTATTAGCCATTTTAATAGGCTTAGGGTCACAGCTGGGACTGCAGTTATACTGGGTTTTCATCAAATCATCTAACTAGATGTTGAAAGGAGTTGGTGTTGAATCTATTACCATTTTTGTCACCACTCACAGGTTTTGGCATAGGAATCACACAGATGCATTGAAGCTGGCCTGTCTTGTTGATTCAAATGCATCCCTTTCACTTTGTGGTTTATTGTGCTCTTATAGAGACAGTGAACAAAGTAGTGGAGTGGTGTTATCCCCTGAGCCTAGTTCTGATACAGTGCACCTTGATCAGGTCTGCTCTAACAATGTAACTGTGGGCTTGGGTGTCATGTTTTGGAGAAATCAGTCACATGGTAACACTACAGTGGGTACTGCTAGTAACCTGCAAGTACTATCCAAAGGTTAAGATTCAAGAGGAAGCCCAAGTGTTTCCCTGTAAGAAATCTCAGTAATCTCTGCTCTTTGTCAATTGCTATTAACTGCTATTAACAAGCTTCTGATTAAATTTGAATGGAGATTATGCAGTCATTTTTTCTTTCAGCAGTGCTAAGTCTCCTTGTCTCTAGAACAGCCCATAGATGGGCAAATTGATAGCAAGTGTCAGCTGCATAAAACCTGGCAAAGAGTCCATCAGAAGCTGTCCAAGAGCACTGCTTCCTTCTGTAGAGACAGGTTTTGCACTCAGTGGGATAACAATATGTCAGATATGTTTCTAGTGTAGTTGACTTGTTAATGGCTGTGAAAACGTGTACCTTTTAAACAGCTAATGCTTGGGGTCAGGATTTGTTACCAGAAAGCTCCAGGCAGCTTAGGGCATGCCCAGCTGGGAGAAAGCAAGATGGGCTGATAAGGATTTAGTTTTCAAGCTGCTTGCAGAAGAACCAGTGCTGGCAGTTGCACCTGACGGCTGCTCATTAAATACTGCTCTGCGGTGCAGCAGAGATTTGGTTACTCTGTGTAGATATCTACAGGGATTTTTTTTTAGATTCAGAAGCTGATGAGGTTTAATTATCTCTGAGCTCAGATTTAGTTATTTTGCATAATTTTAATCATTGATGGCCTAATTTTCGTAGATGTTAAGTCCCACTGCTTGCTCTGAATAGGGGAAGCAGGTGCTTGCACCTTTGGAAATGAGTCTGTGAGATCCAGAATTCACAGCTGACTCCCTAAGCCCACATATTAATAATGAGCTTTTCTTTAGTCAATGATTATTTTAAGAAACACTACCCTATAACAAGTATTGCCATAGCTCAGAAAAGATGTGTGTTCTATATTTAGGCTTCTGGTTGTGAAATACAGACCTGAGCAGCACAATGTCCTGAGGTGCTGTGGAGGAGGAATTTTTCTGTGCCCAGTGCTTGATGAAAAATAGCGCTCGTCTTTATTATAACAAGAAGTTAGCATTTAACACTGCATGCCCAAAAAAATGCAGTTAGGAATTCCACAAGCAGAGCACTATAACAAAAATCCATGGCTGTGCTTTATATGTTGCTAGAGTTCAGTTATTTCATATTGGTTGTGTGAAAAGGGTATTCTGTTTTGTTTCCTCTGCTGTCACTAAACCCTGTGAACGTATCCAAATTTGCACACGATACTGTGTATTAATTAAGAGAGCCTGACAGCTCATCTGAAAAGTACCTGTAAATTGAAAGTAAGTGGCAGTGTTCACAAATGTTTTCCATTAGTATCTTACAAAATTTGTAAGTGCTCTGGGGCTAAAAGTAATTCTTATGCCCAAATTTGCAATGCAACATGTTGTGAGAATATTGGTATGTGCTCAGGCAAAATAATGTCATTATTTTTCATGTAGTTTTGAGATGCTCTTGTCCTTGCCATAGCTGTAGTCAGGGAATGGATATTTGCAGTACAGAATACAAAGACTGCAAGATGGAACAGAGACGCCCCGTTGTGCTGAGCTGGCAGCGATCAGTTAGCAGGCAAATGCACAGAGTTTTTAACAACTGTACATCTGCCATAGTATTTGGCTTGAAGCTAAAAGAAGGAAATTATTTTACATATTTTGGAACAGTGAAGTTTGTATGGAAAAAGAGAACTGTGAGATACAGAGGGGCAAAGGAATGAAATGGCAGAAGTGTAAACAGTTTGATCACAGGAATAATATTGGCTAAGATTCAGAAAGTGGAAGGAAAACTTTGAGCTCTTACTTACCTTACCACACCGATACTGTGATCTGTTAATTAAAATGATCTTCCTATGTGAAAGCTGCTGTGTTAGAAAAGTGCTCTGTTTTTGGACATGATGAGAAATAGTTTTTGCTTTCTGTTGTTCCCCATGCTACTTCCCCTGTGATTTTAATAAGTTCTTCTTGGCATTTAGGCTGATAATTAATAATGCTGATTGTCAATACAGCATTCACATACCTGTGCCCAAGAATGTTATCCTTTCTTGAGAACCATTTATACTCTTTAGGTGTGAACTGAATACAGAATGAAAACAGACCTTGCTGCGTATCACAACTTCTGAAAAGGAAAGCAATAGAACTGAGTTACCACAGGCAATCCTTTGGAGAAATTGATAGTACCCTAGGCCATTGCAAAGCTGTCACCTACAGAAAAGCTGCTTGGTGCTTGGAGCTTCATTGACATACGTAGGGTTTTACCTATTAAGTGCATTTTAGAATGACGTGTTCAGCTCTTGGTTGAGAAAGGTGGTATAGTGGTTGGAGCCACATGTTTGAAAACTCATTTTCACACTTAATCGAACCCCTTAATTTCCGTTCCTTTTTTGCATCCTGCTCAAAGGTGTTGTCAGAATGATTTAGTGCTTGTGAACACTTCAGAGATCAGTGCTATGTGAAAAGTTTACATGAGTACTACAGGCTAATAACAAATACTTAACCTTCATATATTTAACTTTCAGAATGTTTCAGAACATTCCCTGTTTTGAACACGGGAGTGCTACCATAAATATTAAACCAATTGTATTTTGCCGAGTAATGAACTAGCACCTCCTCACCCATAGTTTTTTCTAAAATCATTCTTGTTTTACTTGGTCTCTCTTTTTCCCAAAGGTTTTCCTGGAGGACTTCTGAATGGAAAGCTTGCCAAGTGTCTCTCTTCGACCAGCAGAGCCCTCGACATCGTAAGCATGCAGTGCTTTGTGGAGGTGGCATACAAACCCGTGAGGTTTATTGTGTCCAGATCACTGTAGAAGCCGAAATGCACCGAATGAAGGAAGGTATGTGTGTAGAGTTGTTCTGAAATGTCTGTCACAAGTAGATGTGAGTAAAAGAATTAAAAATAAATCCTCACTGCACAGTCATCAGAAAGCTTGGCTAGCTGGTGCCTCCCTTGTATCTGTCTGTTCTTACTGAGGGAGGTGTTTCTTGGCATCAGGGTGGGAGCAGGAGAGCTTAGTCCTCAAGGGGTCTGCCTGGAGCCAAAGCCTTCTAGGAGTGAATTGCTGCTTGTTCTGTAGGTGTACTTGTGTGGGTGAGGTCTGAAGGATGGCGAAGCTAAATTTTTTTGTGCTAGTTTTCTTTGGACTTCACTTTTCTTTCTTTCTTGTGTATCAGGTAACCTGCCCTCTGTAGCTGAACACATTTGTCTGTGGTTTTAGTTCTTGGTTAGAGTATAAAAACAAAGATGTCACACTCTATTCTGGATATGGCTTCAGCCTGTGTTTCAAGTTGATACACAGACTTTCTTGTGTTTTGAAGGGGAAAGCAAAAATAATATTGTCACAACTTCTGAGCAGATAGACAATTTTTGGATCCTGGAAGCGAGTTATTTTCCTTTTAGAAGAATAATGAGTAGATACAGATGCACGATGAATAATTCATCTAAGGCTGTTTTATTTACTGTATGTAGTGCTCTTGCAGAATATGCTTTTGAGCAGAGATACAAAGATAATAAGAACACAACATCATATCTTAGATTTATTTACTTACAAAGCCAAAGCAAATGTTTCCTGGGTGCCCAGTTGTATCCTAGCATCCTGCACAGGCTCTGAGATTATAGAAAATCAGGCCTCTTTTAATCTCTGTCCAGTCCATGCATAGTTGCTGCTTCACCTCTTCCAAACATCTGGTACCACCTTGTCTGCTAACACAAAAATTTCTCAGTTGTTCTACTCAAGTATATGATGTCTATGATTTTCAAAGTAAGAAAAGTGTTGTTGATGACAGGTGTGTAACATTTCTTGACCATCTTTATCCTTCTTGCAACTTCTGTAGTCCATGCTTCTAGTGTGTGGCACACTGGTAAGCAGTAAGCTTTACCCGAATTCAGCCATGCTTCTCTGTTCTTTGTTAGTATTGTGAATTACCCTAGAAGGCTGGAGCAGGTCATAGAAACCCTTATCCAACATCATTCATAACAGAATTTGTACCCTGTATCTAGCATGTGTTCACTTGCCAGTTTTTGCTTTGTTTAAGGTTCAGTACAACTTAAAAGTGGCAAGCCCTCCCCTTAGTGGAAAGAAGACTCTAAGATATCTCTTCCTTGTTTGTACAGTTCTAACCTTTACTGTTTGAGAAAGAAGTATGTCTTTTTTTTCTATTAGGTCACTGAAAAAGCAAACTTGCACAGCAATTCTATGAGGTGTAAATTATTCCTGCCATGCCAAGGCAATTGTGGTGGTGATTTGCAATAGTCCTTAGGAAGTGAGAATCCTATCAACTGTCAGTATAGCCACATTTAAAAGGAAAGACAGAAAACCTTTGTTACTGTTTTTCCCCATCTGATACTCAGTGTGTCTCATTTGCTAGCTGGTCAGTTTTTGTTCTTTGTCCAAATAAGAAATGATGTTTTTTCTTGCTTCTTTTCTAAAAATCTAAACTGATAGTAAATTTTTATTCATCATGAGAAGACCTCATATTTTATTGTACATATTTCATTGTTTTTTAGTGATGGGGAGAGGATTGAGAAGACGATTTGCCTTTGCATAGGCAAATACAGAGTCTAACCGCTTCCATAACAAATGCAGTATTTTTCTTTCATCACCTCCTGAATGTCCTTAAAGGGATCATTCAGAAATCAAACAAGCGAGTCTAATAGGATATTATCATCCATCACAGTTGTTATTCTTCTTGTTACTTCCAATAAGAACTTGGACCTGACACAGTGTCATATGTAAAAGAAGATTTTGTCTGGTGGTATCTCCAGCAGCATTACTGGATAATATATATTGAATTGTACTTGGAGGCAGGTACCATCTGTGATGTGTTTATACATATTGCTTAAAGCTCTCTTATCCCCCCCCAGGCTATCTTTCCTATTTTTCAGTGGTGTAGTCTTTCCATCCACTACTACTTTTATTACAATATGTATATTTAGAAATGAGTCCATGTCTTATGGAGTTTCCATGTATCCAGTTAGTCAAAAACTCAAGTCTACTGATGTATTTCTATTCTTATAAAATTTCAGTATGAAGGTACTGAAGATGGAAAACTTTCACTCAGGTATTACTTCCAGAAACACATTGATAAGATTCTGTATCTTTCTATGTGAAAAGGTCTCCTAACTAAGAAACCTCTGCCATGCCCCAAATGAAGGCCTAGCATATTTGTTAAACCTTAAGGAGGAATTCCATACTTTAAACATAGATGATGAGGGAAAAACAGCTTTTCATGTTCACCAAAGAGACTGTGGAATGACCAGGTGGAGGAAAAAAGGAAAACAGGTTTTCTCTTTACCACTGACTCGAAAAAACATTTTTGGTAGTATTCTTCTTGCACATCATTGAATAAATAAGCTACATTTTTGTATACCAGCTTTATCTGAGTTATTGACTTACTTGTATTTGGAGGAAGAAAGTTTTGCAATCTTTCAAGTTCTTTATAATATTCTTGCACTCTCAGACTCTTTCATCTAGATGAGTGTGACAGGAAACGCTTGGTAAGCGTGTCAAGTGGCATGTCACTCAGGTATCTGTAATTCTGTGAACATCAGAAAACCAATGTATAAAACCTGTTATGAGACTATTTTATTTTTAGTGTTTGCTGTTCTGTCCAAGGATTCTAAATCTTTTGAAGCTTTTATTAATGTAGACTGAACTTGAACATCATATGTTAAACATGTCCCACACTTTGGTCACAAGAACCCCATACAACACTAGAGCCTTGGGGCAGAGTGGCTGGAAGACTGTGAGGAAGAGATAGACTTGGCGGTGTCAGCTGATGCTCAGCTAAACATGAGCCATCAGTGGCCAAGAAGGTCCATGGCATCCTGGTTTGTATCAGAAATAGTGCAGCCAGCAGCAGCAGCAGGTGATCATCCCTCTGTACTCATAACACTGGTGACACTGCACCTTGAGTGCTGTGTTCAATTTTGGGTCCCTCACTACAAGAAGGGCCCTGAGCATGTTCAGAGAAGGTAATGAAGCTGGTGAGGGGGTCTGGAGCACAAATCTTGTGGGAAGCAGTTGAGGAAACTGGGATCGAGTGGGGAAGAGGAGGCTCAGGGGAGACCTTATCACTCTGTACAAGTGCCTGAAGGGAGGTTGTGGTGAGGTGAAGGTCTTCTCCTGTGTACATAGCGATAAGACTTCAGGGAATGGCCTCAAGTCGTGCCAGGTGAGGTCAGGAAAAACTTGTCTATGGGCTGCCCAGGGAGGTGGAGTCGCTGTCCCTTGAGGTGTTCAGAAAATGTTTAGATGTTGTACTAAGGGATGTGGTTTAGAGGGAAATACTGGTGATGGGTGGATGGTTGTACTGGATGATTTTAGAGGTCTTTTCCTACCTTTGTGATTCTGTGATTATATGAACTACGTGGCTATCCGGACACAGTCCGCCCTTCCTGCTCTTCACTTCGTGATGCTCCCCAGTCGTTGTGTCTGGACATCTCATACTTGAAACAATCTGTTGACAGGATGGTGGTTGCCAACCTTCCTGATGCAACTCTGTCCACTTGTATAGAAGTTCAATAAAATAAAGCAGAATAATGCAGATCTTCAACTTATTTCCAGAGTTAAGCTCTGCTAACAAATATGGCTTACTCTTTTCTAAATTGAGACTTTGTGGCTGTTAGTTACCTGGAATTTTTTCCCCCAGTAGCTTTTAATTAACGTGGATGAACATTGCTAATTACCAATCCCCACCAACAAAAAATGTGGTTAAAATATGGAAGTGTATTATATGATTGATCAGTTGATGCGGCTTCTCTCTATGTTTGGCAGTAAAATTCTTCTTCCTTCATTATGTTATCACAGTGAATTAGCCTACTAATATGGGAATTAACATTTCTTGTAGTCTGGGGGTGGTGTCTGTGTTCAACCTGTTATTAAACATATAAAATTCCTACACTTGATCTTCCTCAGGATATTTTGCTGTCTTTCCTGAATGTGAGGGAATAGGAGGAATATCTTTCTGTTTTCTAACTAAATTTTCCTGTTTGGATTATATAGAAATTATAACTCCTTGTAATTTAGGGCATGGGATCCTTCATAAAAATTTTCCAGAAGTGTCTTCTCTCTTTTCTGGACTAGTTACCACTTATCCCTTACTGTCCCCAGTGACTGGGATTGCATTCTGTCTGTATTTTCTGTAACTTTCTAACTAAGGATCTGTCTCGTCATTTATTTTCCATAAAATTTGTGCTGTATATATCTTGACATTCTTTCTTTTTTACCTGTTTGAATGAAGTCCAATTTTCCTCTCACTTTCTGAATTCTCTTATAATGTTTTTGGAGCCTGTCTGCTTAAGTTTTAATTATAGGACTGAAAAGACCTTTGTGAAATGCTATTCTTCCTTGAGTCTTCTTTATTGTTTACCCCACGTAGCATACTTAGCTAATAAAGTTTCTCTCTTATTACCATCTCAGAAAAAAACACTGCATTTTCCAATCTTCTAAATCTTTGTTATTTTCCATCTGAAAATCCACGTTTTATTCTTGTACCTGTATAAGATTCTAGAGTCTTTTTAACTGTTTGTTTGCTTAATGATTGTTCCTATCTTATTTGTCTCTTTCTCTTTTTATTTGATCTTGGATTTCAGTAATTGGTATGTCATTGCACGATCAAAGTAATGTGATAGCTCCCACAGATTCCTAGTCCATTTCTACTAATATTCCACTGTGGTATTTTTAATATTTCTAATAATAACAATAATAAGCCTAATTATTAGGCTCGGGGCTCTAAATAATTCAAATATTATTAAACTCTTTTTTCTTTTAAAAATTAATAGCTTTTCAGATATTCCTCTGTGTGTGATTCTCATCCATCTTAACACATAATCTATGATTTTATTGAAAATCCTCTAACATGTTACATTTCCCCAATATAGCCATGTCGAGATTCCTTGTAGTCAGTCAGAAGAGAGGGACTTGTGCATGCTTAAAATGTGTTGCAGTAGGTATTGTTAATGTTCCTCTTTTTTTTTTTCTTTGGACACATTATTGTATTTCTTCGCAGCCATAGCAGCTGAACTCCTTTAAACTCTCTAAAATTCAGGTCTTTGTAAACACCTGTGAATTCAGTCTTAATGGATACTTTTTGATCCATCCTATGTGTATTCTCTTACATATTTTTGTTTCACAAGCCACTTTATTAACCCAAGTAGCCAGAAAGCGTTCCCCAGTATTTTCATGCAAGTCCTTAAATGAGTCTCAAAATTAGAGTTTCATGGCATTTTTCTTTTCCACAAAATAGTGAGCTTTTTCCCTACCTCTGTTACACAGAAATGTCTAATACCTTCTTACCTCACAAGTAAACTTTTCAGACAGTTTTAAATACCCACATGGGAGATGTTTGGCACTGCGTTTTATTTTCCAGAAATTAATGGCCTCTTTAGACTTGCGGAGATGTATTTGAAAACTTTTATTCACATCCTGTATTATTCTGCATTTATTTTCATCCCTTTCTTTCTGTCCTGTCGTCTCTTTTAGCTCTGAAATATGCATTTTTTGCCTGTTCTGCTCTATATGCTCTGTTTCCTAACAAGGATTCAGCTCTTTTTTTTATTTCTTTTTTTCCTTCCTACAAGTTCTTTGTTCTGCTTTGAATCATGATCTTCCAATGCATTCCTTCTGGGGGATTAATGTTTCAAATTGGTACATGTGGCATCTGTTCAATAAACCATGTGAAAGTACTTTCAGGAAGAGAGAAGCACCAGAGTGCTATTAGAGTAGAGCATGCCATTAGCCTCTTGAGTGCTGGCTGTCCTGTGCACCACCAGGCCCAGCTCTTTAGCAGCAGTAAGCCAGGTGTGCAGGTTGTTGTATTCCTGCATATTTATTGGGGAAGGTCTGCGTTGATGCAGATAAGCTGCCCACAGGCATTGGCGCAGGGTATGCACTACTTCAGTGAGCATGAACTCTGGGTGGGGTATGAGCTCTGTATTAAATGCACAATGTTTTTTCAAATTTATGCTGGTGAAAGCTGCAGGAATGAGAAATTTGATTTACTCTACGGAAATTAGAATTGGGAGTCTTTGATGTTTAAATCCTGTTGTCTTCATCTGGTTAATGAAATTGAAAAGAAATATGTGAGAATATATTAGTGAAGAGAAACCTTGGTTAGGACCATAGAGCAGAGAGCTAACAATCAGCAGTGGCATGAGAAAACACTTGGCTTGGCCAGCTGGTGATACAGCAACAGGAGAGTGCAGCGAGCCTGATTTACAGAAATAAGAGTTCTCAGGAGGTGGAAAAATCCCATAAGCAAAACTGAATGCCCAAGAATGCCCTCACCCCAAACTTGAGTGTTTATCATCAGGATGACTCAACTCGTTTGAAAAGATGAGAAATAGACCTCTGAAGTGTAAAATATATTCAGGCAAGTCTGCATCGGATTTATATTGCTGGGATGCCGAGTTATTGATCTGTAAGCTCACCAAATGCTGAGCAGAATTTACGAGATAAAACTCACATAACAGGAAGATAAATATGTAACAGCTGGGTACTTTGGGGGAAACCCTGTAGAAGCAAGAGAGGAAATGGTTCTGGATCTTTGGGGTATCTGACAGTGTTGTTTAAATGTGTATTTCAGAAACTTCAGTTTGGATACATTAGGGAAAAGCATTTTCCCTGATGTGTTTTTTTATAGATATAAGGTTTCCTTTTTTTTCTTCATGTCTGGAAACTAATTAAAGTAAAATAAAAAGAATGTGTAAAATGAAGTTGACAACGAAAGAGATGTGCCTTCTAAAAGGTGCATTTGAAAGAATCTGCCTTTTTTTAGCATGCCATTTGATGTGGCCATGGAATAGGTACCTCTTCATAAATACATTTATTTGCATCTCTGTCTTCAGTATGCAGCAAATAATGTGCTGCCCAGTCATTTCACACGAGATACTAGGTTTTAGTTCAAGTATTTATTTTTGAAATCTAAGATTTTAAATGTGTTTGCATTTTGTCATTATATCCTGCCATTGGAACTGGATGAGTTTTATTCAGCACTGGTTTTACTCTGAGTTTGGTTTCATTGTTACAGGGAAGGGGAGCTGCAGCTGCTCAAACAATGCAGTTCATTCAGGTGAGAAAAATGGTAGGATTTGTGTGTGTGTTGCACCAGAGAGTGGGTCACCAGGGTCAGCTAATGAAGCTGGAGGTGGCAGGGCTGGTCCTGCAGCTGTGTGGGACAGCTCTGCATGGGACCACTGGGATGACCTTGAGCATCATGAGCATGCTGTGATTGGAGCAGCTACGTGTCAGCTGCTTTGGGGGCACCACTGCCATGTCCTGTGTGTGAGATAGGCACTTCAACACAGTGCTTTGTTGGTGATACCTGTGCTCCTGCAGTGACAGCATTTGCAGAGCAGAGTCCTGCTCTTTGGTGGTTTTTTGCTGCTAATTGAATGCTAAACTTAGTGATGGGCAAAGTCCAGACTCTTAATAGGCTTTCATGATGAAAGCTCCATCTTTCTTTTTTTTTTTTTCCCCATTTTCCTTGTGGCTTCTCTTACTCTCTCTGGCAGTCTGTTGAAAGGATGATTTCCAGCATCTGGTGGCCAACAGGGTTCGTATCCTGGAGAATCCTCGTTTCTCTTTCTGTGATTGCCTTTATTGGTATCTGAGCACCCCATTTTTCTCTGCATTTCCTCCTGGACACTTATTAGTGACTTGTCACCTCTGGTCTGGACAGTTGTGTGACTGAGAATTCTTGCCAGATTAAAGATTCTGTTGGCAGTCTCTACAAATCCCCAGTTTGGGAAGAAGATCCTGCTATACAGTGTGGTATGTGGAACTTTCTGAACGAGAAGTGCTAATAGCTTGTCACTCAGTAAAATGGTAAGGATCTTTGTTGTTCTGAAATTCGTAAACCACTATTAACTTTTTCTTTTTCATGCTGTGATGAGCTTTCAGTTCATACTTTGTTTCTTGTCCTTTAATTCATAATAGGGTTTCAACTGTATGCCTTGTGGCTTCCAAACTAATTGATTCTCTTTGGGAGCATAAAAGGATCCTTGCCATCAGGGATGGGTTGCATGAAGCCTTTTTTGATGAGGTGGTGCAATGGGCTGGGTTTTATGCTGTCTCCACACTACTTCAGTTACATTTAACACATCTCCTTTGTCTAATCTTTTATTTTCACTATAAAAGTCTTTCAGATTGGAGAAATTGCACACCAGTGTTGTGATGGTTTCTCCTTCTTATGTTACACACATACAGGTGTTTTTATAACAATTCATTCCCTCGTGATTTTCTTGGGTAATTTCCCTTCATAGTGATCCAACTGTCTTGGTTCATATGTGCTGAAAAAGGTAGCAAGAAGTTTTACAAAGATGCAGCATCCCTTCTGTGTACTGTGGTTAGTCTTAATTAAGCATAACTTTGCCAAAAGATGTAGTAAATATCTGGTTGTATTGCCTTGAGAATAGAATGTTCAACAACAGAAGGCCCTGCCAGTGTGCAAGAAATCATCTTGATGCATTCCAGATCTGCTAGCAGTATCTAGATGTGTCTCATTAGAGCGTTAATATCAGAAATACTTGTGTTCTGTTCTGGAGGGGAAATGAAGTTAAGGTCCAGGAAAAGATTGTGTTAGTTACCTCCTGTGGAGTGAAAAACTAAATTTGGAAGTAATCATTGCTACTGAAATGCAGTCCTATACATTTCTCTTTCTGACTGGCCATCATTGTACTTGATGTAGTATTGGTATGTATGCCTGCAAATATGTGCCCATATGACTGTATTCAGAGATAATTTATTTATTGGCTTAAAATTACATTATACAAGTAGTATCAGAGCTGATTCCCTCTTCCACACTTCCCCAAAATCACTACCTAGGTAAAAATATGTAGGGAAACAAGACACTTTAGAAACCAATTTATTATCTCCTGCTGGTAGCAATAACCTGAAAATAACAGCAAATAGTAAAACTCAAACTTGAGGCAGACGTCGGTGCTGGGAACAGCCGTAGTCGCATTTATAAAGGATAGATTCAATATAACAGCTAGAGAAATGTGCAATGTTTCAGAGGCTTCCAGATTAGTACTTGATTGCTTTTTCAAGTTTATTCTATAGATTGAGAAGAACATAGGATTTTGAAATGTACAAACAAGCGTAACAGGTAAGCTGCTACTTGAATGAGATATTGCCTCTCCCTCCCACTCCTCCCCACCTGACATCGGCCTTTCCCCTTATTCCCAAAAAATTGACTAATGGGTTTCCAAGGAAAATAATTACATTAAAAAAAAAAAAAAAATACAAACCGAAACAAACCCCAGAAACACAGTTTTTCAGTGTAGGAAAATGCCATTACCAAATCTATTATTGAGCACAATCACAAGGCAGTCTGGTATTTAAAGACAAGCCTAGCAGCTGTGTTCATTCATCATAGGCATAAACTCAGGGTTTTTTTTTTTTCCAGACCAGGCTCTCTGCACCTATTTGGAGGCTGCTCTGTGTGAGAATTTTGGCATTTAAAAGGTTCATAGAAAAAAGTACCTTTTGGTTCCTTGAGAAAAGGATATTTATTAGAGTATGAAGAAACAGCATTGTTGAAGATCCTTTGGATGGTGAATATTACTTTTTAAGAACTGTATATGATTCATGTATTACTATAAAGAGCTAAATCAAATTGAGAATTGAGGAAAAAGAAACAAAAAAATGTTCAAAGAGATGTTGAGGTGTGAGATGGCTACATCTCAAATGGCTCAAAGAATGGACAGAGCAGTATTGCCTGGCCAAGCCGATAGAAAAAAAAACTGCAAAATTGAGGAGAATCAGTTAATCTTAGACCTGAGACAAGTGTTTGTGAAGATATGATAGCATCACTGGGATTTCTTACTTTGTGCTCCATTGCCACGCAGCATGAGGGTGGGTGAGAGATTATGCTTAGACATGGCAGACCTGTCCAAATTGGGGTGTGAAAGCAGCCCTCCTCTGTGCTGTTTCTTCCTCTGTGCTTAAAATCTTGCCACATTTCCTTCTGGCTGCAGTTTTGTGTTAGAAAGTGAATGCGTCATTACAAGACTAAAAGCAAGTCAATTTCAGCAGACACTCAGACAAAAATCGTATCAGGCTTTTAAATAAAACTGACTGAAATCAACTGATGGAAATAGGAGTTGTCAATCAAATGGCTGACAAAGTGATGAAACTCTTTTATGGAGCCCCACTGGTCTGTCCAGTTGCTCTGGCTCTCTTGCTGGGAATAGTGGGTCTTTGTTCCTTCCTGTTTTTCAAAACGGATGATGCTGTATATGCATTTCTTAATGCAGCTTGTTTGGTTTTGATCTTGGCTTCAGAAATGAGTTTCACTGAAGGATTGTAGTCGGTGCAGTGAAAATAAACTGGCACAGCACTTGAATACATATGGATATTTGTTTAGAATAGTCTATGCATTTTCTGATCTACATTTTATAGAATATTTAGAATTGTTTAAAGAAGTGAGAAAACAGTTTTGTTCTAGGAATGAGTAGGACATTGGTCCTGGGAGACATAAGGGGAAAAGAGCACCCAGTGCTGGAATCAGATAGAGCATCAGTCTGAGGGAGGAAGAGTGGGATGCTGGTTGGCAAGTAGGGGACAGCACACATTTCCTCTGAGATAGAATCATAGAATGCTTTGGGTAGGAAAGGTCCCTTAAGACCATCTACTTCCAACCCCTTGCTACATGCAGGGACACCTCCCTCTAGGCCAGGTTGCTCACAGCCCCATCCAGCCTGGCCGTGAGTGCTTCCAGGGAGGGGGCATCCACTGGGCAACCTGTTCCAGTGTCTCACCACCCTCACAGTGAAGAATTTCTTCCTGTCATCTAGTCTAAATCTACCCTCTTCCAGTTTAAAAACATTCTCCCTTGTCCTGTCACTACACACCCTTACAAAAAGTCCTTCCCCATCTTTCTTATAGGCCTTTTCCATGTACTGGAGCCTTCCATTGATCTGGTGTATCCAGTATGCTTAGTTTCACCCTTGACGTGCCAATAATAACCTGACACTTCAGCTTTTTGTCTTTGAGTTTTCTTGTTTTTCGTCTATTCAAACTAACTTCAAAATACCTTTGGCACGATTGGTGAGTTTTCAAGGAAGGAGAACCTACCTATATGGTCAAGTATTCCACATTTCAATAGGTACAGTGCTTCTGTATGACAATGTAAAAATCAGTGGGGAGAAAAGAACCTTTGCTAACAACACCTTGAGTTAATGAAGAGCAGAAATGTACTTTATTTTTTGTGTTGACCATATGCACTCAAATCTATTTTCTTTCATTTATTCAACTGAACTTTCAAAAAATGATACAGGTTTGCAAAGTTTAATGCTGAAAGGCAGGTTAAGCCAAGCATGAGACTTCTCTGCAAAATACATACTCTTATCCTTAGAACTCTGGTATTTATCTCATTCTGTCTGTCACTTCACTTGCATGGTCTTTAGAAAGGTGTGCTTATGTTAGCGTTCAGGTGAATTGGATTTATGCCACCGTGTTGCAATCTCTAAATGAATATGTGAAAGGCTGTATAGTGTCTCAAAAATCATTCAGAAACTGGTCTTTTTGCTAACATGTGATCTTTCAGGTTTGAATTAAATTACAGCTTTTGTTTAGTCCTGTTACTCTGGTGAGTTGGAATATAAGTGCTGTTATTGGTCTTAAGTCTCAGCTTCTAGGCTCATAAGTCAACATTTATCGGGATTTTGGGCAGCAAAGTCATGAGTTTGAGAGGAAAAAAAGGGTTTTTCTTCAAATGAATCATTTCATAGAAAATGGTATAATATCAGAAAAAAGAAAAGATTGCTCATATATTGGACATGTTTTTATAAATTCTTTTCAAGTCAGTTCCACTCATGGAAGCAAAGAAAAATAGATGTTAAAAATAAAAATGGGGATAAAGCAAGCTCAGTAGCTATAAAAATTAATGAAGGCTTGATCATATCATGGCAGAGTAAACTCAAACAAGCCTGTGCCTTTTGAAAGACTGCTTTGATACTGATTTATCTAAAGAGACAGCCAAATTCAGCCCATCATGTAATTAAAATGCAGTATCATATAATGACTCAGAAGATAGATTTAAGTCAGCTCCTTTCATTTCCTTCTACCTCCCTGTCCCGAATAAAAAGGCAAGAGACATTAATTGAAAGTAGAAATCTCTTATGATAAATGAGGATGCAAGGGAGTCAGCTTTCCAAATTTATTGCCAGTATCAACAAAACTAACGTGTGGCAGAGCTGGGGATTGTTTCATTTCTGTAATGAAGAAGTTTGGAGATCTGCACAGTTCATCCATGTCTTCCCTGGCTCGAGGCAATTAAATAAACATCTCTCCTTCCAAATGAGAAAGTCTTTCTGCACGTGTGTGAAAGGATCAGAGAGCTTGTTTGAATGTAAGTGAAGCAAAAAAGAAGGTCTGGATCCTGCATGGACATGGCCGATCCCCCTGTGCTCAGGCTTCCCCTCACCTGCCTTTTCCTGATTCCCAATTACTGTGTGAGCTTTTTGGATTCTGTTCTCATGCATCTTTCTCTTCTGTATGAAGAGGTCCCCTCATGTATAAATGCAGGGGAATAGGTTCCAGTCTGTTGCTTTGACACTGTAGAAAATCAGCACAGAATTTATCACCCGTTTCCCCTTAAACACAGTCAAAAATTGGGCTGCTGAATATGAATGATTTAGATAAAACTAAGTGTCCTGCTGAACAGAAGATTAACTTTTTGATCTAGGAGATAAGACCCTCAAAAAGCAGTGGATTATGGTGTGTCTTTGTGCCAGCGGTTATCTCCAGAGCTCCGCGCGTTAGTCAGGGCAAAATAACTGTCCTGTGTTTTCCCTCTATTGTTTCCTTCTAGTTAGCAGACCAGTTGATGGGAAGTTCTGCCTGGGCCCTGCTCCCTCTGCCTCCCAGCTGTGTGACCTGCCCTGTCCCTTGGAGTGCACAGTGTCTGCCTGGCTGGCGTGGGGGCCCTGCCTTCCCGAAGACTGCCGGGACCGCCAGGGAAGAAGAGGTAGTGGCTTATTTGCATGTTTCTTGTAGCTGTGCGGGATCTAAAGCGGGTAATGGAATATTATGATGAGATTGCAAAAGCAGCACTGTCCAATTCTGCACTGGGAATTTAATGTATGTCTTTTTAAATTAACGTAGGATGCAGCTCTTAGATGTGCACACATGAAGTGCAATATGACCTTTAAAAGCTTTTTGCAGTTATTCTTGAAAGAAAAAAAGGGATAAGGTTTTCAGCCTTATTCAAATCCTTTTATCCTCCATGGAACTTGTAGAAAGGGAGGATTTCTTGGGATGGCAACTGCAAACCTCCAGAGTGTGAGGGTGTCCCTCACCTCTCCAGTCTCCTGAAGTCCTGCCGTCTGCCTTGGCTGAAGTGAAAGACTTGGGTGAAGCTGAAATGACTCTGGTCTGAGGTGTATCCCACAGCACTGCCGCGTAGAGTTCAGGCTGAGCTGAAAGATGATTCTGGGTTTGGTTTGAATTCCTGCAAGGAGAGTATCTGAAAACTGTTCAATGTTCTCTAAATCTGAATTTTCAAGAATTCATGCTGGATGCTGCAACCCTTTGAGATTCGTTGGTGAGCCATTCTGTCCTTTGTAAAATAAGCTGGAAAGATTGCTATTGAAGTTCAGGTCAGGGAAAAAGTGTTATTACTTGGAAGTTACGCTTTTCTGAAACCAACAGAAATTTCTGAAGTGATTGGAGCTCTGTGGAATTTTGCAAATGAAAAAGGATTAAAGTTTTATTTTTAAACATAAAGGTTTGCTAAATTGTTCAATTTTTAAATAGCTTTCAATGGTGTTTTTAGTTGTTTTTTTTTTTCCCTGATGTGAGGATGGTGGAAGTTCAGTCTGTTGTATTCTGTGGAGTCTTTTTTTTCGTTTCCTGTTTCGTGGCCAATACTTGTGTAGTATTGTGGCCTCCTCTAATACTATACCTTTACCCCATATCTGGACACTGTTGCAGGAAAGACCACCACATTTTTCTTCTGCATTTCTTACTGTTCTGTGTCATTTACATAACAAAACACACTGAAAGGCTGAAAGGTACTCACATACTAGTTCTGCATCTTATATCACTGTCTGACTTTTGATTTTATTCAGAAGGAGATAGATTATGTAATCAATTCTTTCATTATTTTTGTAACCTTTTTTGTCCACTTTACATTTGAATCTACCAATTTAATAGGATAACATTTCAGAGAGGTCTGATATGCATTATGAATCAGAAATCCTTACACCTTCATAAGGCAGAATACTAATTTCTTAGTAAACTACTCTGCTGTGCCTTGAAACAAGTATTGTCAGTAGTGGATTCTCAGGCAGGTATAATTGCTCTTTGTATCTTCATTTTCTTAATATTTCTCTGTTTTATCTCAGTGTTACTGTAATGTTAATATGTGCCTCAGAAGTTAATTATTGGTTTTGGACATGTGTCTTTCTAACCAATGTTAATGAAAAGGAAAAAAAGAAATTTTAAAAACTTGAGTTGTTGGAATTCTTGACACACTGTTAGATTTTGCGTGTGTGGGTTGTGGGCAATATAGCCACTTACCATTCCAGTCAATTCAGTAGCTGCAAATGGGTTTCTCTTGGTTCCTTATGTCCTTCACTTCCACATGTCCTTCACTTCCACATGCCCTTTGAGGTCCTCTTGGTACTTTATTGGTATAAATATTTTTTTGTAGTTGTCCAGTTAATTCAGTTCTTCTTTTCCAGGCTTTAGAATGAGGCAAAGGCATGTGCTTGTGGATCCTGTCGGCACCCTGGCAGGTTGTCCACATTTAGTTGAATCTATTCCTTGTGAAGACCCAACGTGCTACGAGTGGATCGTTTCAGAAGAAATATGTGTTGCTGACCATGGAAAATGTGGACCTGGAAAACACATCCTGAAAACTGTATGCAAGAACAAGAAAGGTAGGTAATGGTATAGTTTTAAAAACCTCCCTTTTAACTGGTTTTCTTCTGAAGAGCAATCACAATCATTTACAACAGCTTCTTACTATTTTTCTTACCAAAATTTAATGAAACCTCAGCTTTTTGACTTGACTGTGGTAATCATCAGAGCATAAGGCTAATATTGCATGGGATTTTGCTGTGAGCTTTCCAGTCTATTTTATTTGAAATGAGAGGCTCACCAGTACAGGTTATGTTATTGTCTCTATGGCATATGCTGTACCTCATCCACAGGCCATATTGTGACAACAGTGTGATACCAGTGGCTTGGTTCTACTTCGTATCCCTTTTTAAGCCCATCTTGTAGAGGAATAGGACTGTCACTGAGGCCAGCAGCACTGGAGACATAAAGACAATGAATCCCTTTGCACTGCTTCTAGCCTCGGTTTTTAGCATGCAATTTGAATGTTTGTCTTCTCATAACAATCCACTTACCACTGTGTGAAGGAACGCTCAGTTGTGCTGTCAGAATTAATACAAGAATTGCCTATTATCTAGATGAAGTGATGGGAGTAATACTTTACCTACTTGATAGCAGTTTGAGACCTGCAGAACCTTCAGTTTACAAGTTGTTAATAATGAATGAGTACATTTTTATACGACGTTTACAAACAAACCAGCAAGAGCTGATTTCTCATACGTGGTTTGAACTTGAGCCAAAAGTTTCATTTCTTGATAAGGTCAGTGTTGTCTGATCTTTAGATTCAGTTACATGAAGCACAATTTTGCAGTCCGTAATCACGATGAGACTCTACTCACATCTCAAAAGTAGCAAAATTGTGGGATTTTAGAGCCTAAGTTTATATCTGAGATGGAGGATATCTTTTTTGTATGGTACTCAGGCTGACCACAGAAAACAATTTCAAGTTGATAACATGAGAGTTTGATTGACAAGTGGTTAAAAATAATGTGTCATTTATGAGGCACAGGAATCTGACGGAATTAAATTGTCTCTTTTGTCCACCTCGAGTAAAGGTTCTTCTGAAATACATCAAGAATATGTGGTTTTCTCCCAGCGTTGTGGAAATGGGGAAAAAATCTTGAACTATATATATGTATAAAGATGACTTAGGCAGAATACACTAGAGAGAAAAGATCTGTCTCTGAACTGAGTGGTCTCTTCAAATGTGTGATTCTGACTGTGTAAGTCCAGTTGTAATGTGATGTGTGCAGATGGAGCCCTGTATTGCTGAAGAGCACCATGTTAAAACTGTGCCAACATCCATTTCTGTGCCCCAAGGTGAGGCTTGTAAGCATACAATGTAATATGGCAGATGCTCTGTCTCTGATCAAACTGTTCTCTATGGCTATGATCTTTAAGAAGCCATGCCTTTGAAGAGTCTCTTCATCATTTAATTGCTCAGAATCATATTGTAACTATGTATTTCATTTCTATTACTCTCTGCATGTTCTAGTTCCCAAAAAGCAATGTTGGGGCATTGTCACTGTATGTGATCATCGGCTGTTCTAACTGAGACGGCTTCACAAGACAGAGTAGAAGCATTGGTTAACAATACTTTATAAGCTTTTCTGAATTTTTTATCTAGTGGGATAGGACTGGCAGAGTCCTTGAAGTCAAGGTTGAAAAAAGTCAACTTGCTTCTTCTTCTGTACTCCAGTAATATTAATTGCTTTCTTTGTAGCCTTTGTTCCTTCTGTAGTGTTCTCCTAGCAAGATTCCCACTGCAATGCATGGTGTATTTTCTTGGATGAAAGCTGGAATAAGCAGCAGAACTGCATAAAGTGTTCTGCCTGGAACAGCTGACTAATTGGTAGTGGAAAGCCAACAGGAGGAAATGTGAAGCTGAGACAAATCAGTTATGGATAAAATAGCTTAAGACCTGTATTCATGTTTAGCATTTATATAGAAGTATAAATTCAATGCAAGTAACTGCCCTGCTGAAAGCATTTAGTGTAGCTGCTTTGTGTGTTGATATTTTCATTTATTTAAGTAGCTTTTGTAGAATTCAGTGCTGTATCCAGAAATTCATCCATTTATCCACTGTCAGCCGTGCCTAATATGGCTGCTCAGTATTCCCACTGTATGCCTAAAGAGATTAAAAAAACACACAACACTTCTTGGACCCCTTTAAATGGCAAAATCAAATGTATCTCATCTTAACAACAAAGTTAATGATAGCCTGCAGTATGTTGATTAGGGTACTTAGGTTCTTCTTTGTATCCCTCCCTGCAAGATGTCTTCCTTTTCATATATATGCCAGACTTCTTGGCGTGGTGCTCTCTTACTCTTGTTGCAGAGTGTTAGTTCACCTCTGCTTTAGATGTTGAAAGCAGTAAATGAGTCAGCCCCGCTTCTGTCAGCCCTACCACAGAGCAGCTTGGCATCATGGTTTCCTACCCTTGCCCATCTCCTCCTCTCCCACCTTTCTCAGCGTGGCTGTGAACCCACATCCTTTACGAGCCCTTGCTCTGTGGTGTGATGCTGTGTTGTTGCATGCTGCTCCCCTCAGTATGAGGCATTTTTCATGATGAGACCGATTCTTCCCTTGCCAAAAATGAGCTTTAATTACCTTGCTTGCAGTGGGAGGGAACTGCACATGTTTTTTATTCCTATCTCCCATAGCACAGGACTTTGTTGCTTGCCCTAAACTTACCTCCAGCACAGCAGGGCTTGGAACTGTGTCTTATCTCTGTTGTATGTTGCTGAAGATACAAGTGAACAGAGCACTGGCCCTTATCTGTCCCATTTCTGATCACCCCCATGTGTGGGGAGTGCACAGTGCAAGGGCCTCCATGAGTTTAGTCAGTGATGGACACTGGATGCTTTGAGAAACTTAGCACAGCCAAAAGAATAATACAGTATGGATGATGGAGCTGAAAGTTAGATCAGTACCAGACAGAATGTATTTAAGAATTTTCTTTGTATTTACAAACAACCCAAGAATGGTTAGTGATTTTTCTCAGAGTTATTTTAATTTGATCAACAAGGAATTGAATAATCTCCTGTTTGTAATGTATTCTTGATCAGAGTGTTGCAAGTATTTGACATTTGCATTTGGGCAGTCTTGATTAGAACTGACAAACATTACTGTGCATTGACCAGATGAAAAAAACATGAAATCTTTCCAGTTCAATTGCTCCCTTTAAATGTTGTTGCCCAGTGGATACAAAACCATGATCATGGTCAAACTATCTAATTTTATAATGCAGTTGAACAGCAGCCAAAATATATTGTTTCATTTTGTGAAGACAGTGACTGAAATAATTTTTTGTACGTTCTGCTCCTTATTTCTCTGCAGTAGCTGCATACATATCAAGTAAAGTAAGGCAGAGGGAATCTGAGGTTGTAACAGTGTGAAAGACTGACGATAATACAGACAGCAGGACTTGGTCCAGGGTCAGCAGGTGGAAGTTGAGCTCAGATAGGAGCTGGCATACCTTCACAGTTTCCCAATCTTTTGGTTTAGATGCACAGGCAGACAACTGGGATTAACATATCAGTGTGGTTGGGCCCAGTCTGATACAGGAATTCTTTTCCATGTCTGTATCACAATATTAATAATAGGTAAATAGCTTGAAACAAGACAGATGCTGGATCAAACTGTGATTTTAAGAATAGCACTTTGTAGCTTGCATATAGAAGAGTGATTCTGGTGAGGAGCATGATCTGAATGCACTGCGAACACGTGTGAAAGGAATTGCAGTGATTTCATGAAATAACAGCTGTGTCTCATGAAAATTAATAATTCATTTTTCAAGCATTTAAAAAATGTTTCTCACAGTACTGGAAGCCAAATCTCAACTATTAGCAGTGCTGTTGAATGAACTGTAAGGTCTTATTATTCAGAATCTATTTGGTTGTAATTCCCATGTCAACATTTATTAATTTTCATATTTGTGTTCTGATAACTACCAGAAGAACAATTCATGACAACTTACTATCTCTGTAACAATGAACAACCTCGTGTCTAAATAACAGAAAATATGAAATAGTTTATATGTAAAGCATTCATTGTTTCAATTAGCAGATCATCAACAAAGTTTAACACAAAGGTAGTCTCATTTTACTTGATTAAGGATGTTTTACTCCTAGCTAATAAATCTAATCAAGGAAATTTAATTTAGATTAGAAGGAAGGATTAAGCTCTTCAGAACTGCTGAGCATTGCCATTCCTTTCGATGCTCTCAGCTTGGGCATCTGGCTTACTTTGTTTTCAGGAATTAAAGTTGCAGGCAAATTTAAGTGGCACCCAAATGGAAGTTCCAGGGCCGTCACAAACCCACCTTCTTCTGTCTCTCCTAGATGCTTCCAGGCACTGGACATTTCTGCACCCTTCTCAGGCCAGTCCAACACGTAGCTGGCTTGGTGGTGAGGTGCTTGAGTAAGTCAGGTGAGATGGCTAATAGCTGATGGATGGAAGAAGTCCCCAGAATTAGCATTCTCACCAGGCTTTCAGACCTGCTGCTGCTTGAGCTTTTAAGCAGAAGACCTTCATACAGCTTCTACTGCTGTCCTGGCAGTAGTGCCAGAAGTCAGAGTTTGTCTTGTTATTTAGCAAGGTGGTCTCTTTGATTCTGGAGAGTCACTATCTAGAATGTGGCACTTGTTGAGGTGGGAATAGATATTTTTATTTCTCAAACTTTATTAAGTTCACTGAAAAAAGTGCACGTTGGGGTGAAATGCATCTGTTCCCAAACTTGAAGAGTTTTTACCTGTAAAACTGGAAAGCAGTTTTTCAGAGAGTCAGAATATTTTCCTTCAACTCTCTTTTGAATAAGGTGTTTAGTGTTTGCTTTTTTATGATGAAATAGGCCTAGTCTGAAACAAAATAATAAAATCAAAATATTTGAAAATGAGAATAATATAAAAGCAGAATATTCCTTTCAGAGTAAACATTTTGCTTTATCTTGAAATTACTTTTTCTTAAATCGTTCCCTACTCTCTTTTCAGACTACATAAAACAGAGGTTTTTTCTTCCTTCTTCCTTTTTTTTTTTTTTTTTTTTTTTTTTTGTTCAGTGCCCAAACAGAAATCCATTATTCACACAGCTCTATTGACAGAGCAGACACTGAAATCCTGTTGGAATTCAAGCAAAGAGTAAAGGGAAGTAAGGTAATCAAAGCAGTGTTATTTTAAGGTCCAGTATTATGTTCTGCCACAGCCTGCCAGTGAAGCATTGCACCTAAGGAAGCTTGGAGACTCCTCGGGGGTAGAACGTTAATATTGCCGGGTTCAGTCAGCTTATACTTCCAGTTAGACTGTGTCACATCCTTTGTTCCCCAGGAGTTGTTGTCCAAGGAGATAGCTTACAATGTGTGTGCTGCTTGGCACGTGCTGTCACACAGCATCAGCTGGCACATCCACAAGAGTATGGCTTGCAGCCTTCAGAAGGAAGGCACTGCTGGGACAGGAGGTGTCTCACTTCATTCCTGGTTCAGCTCATGAAGCTGTCTGAAAAGCTCAGGCTTAACATGAATTTCAGAAATCCAAGTCTTTAACTTTTAACCTGTCTTTAATCTGAGCTTAATACACGGAGGAGGGAAAATCATCTTTTCTTTTGTGATGCCTTTTCCCAGATGTGTCTGTGCACCAGGCAGACTTGGGAAGGCTTTGACTTGTAGCTGGAGCACATGGAGAGTGTACTTTTAGGGAGTAAATGAGTGAATGATGTACAGCTGAATGTTATGTAGCTCCATCTATGGGTTAGGGACTATTTAGTCTTGGTTTCTTAGATTCAGAAAAACGGAACTATATACTGCTTTGCTCAAGTCTGTGTGTTGTCAGCTTCAGCATGACAGAACTTGCAGAGTAAGGTCTGAGTAGTGCATGTGCTTTATGGACTGTAGTGTGCTAATCTCTCTGGTGACAGTCACAGGGCCCAATGGAATGGCATGGAGCTTTATGGGGGGAGGGCCAGATGGGGGAAGGGGAAGGTTCTGCCCTGGAGGGTGGTGAGCATTGGAACAGCTGCCTAGGGCAGTGGGCATGGCCCCGAGCTGCTGGGAGCGTCTGGATAGTGCTCTTAGATGTAGGGTTTGGATTTTGGGTGGTCCTGTATAGGGTTAAGACTCATGCACAAGTTCATCTTTGGTTGTGAGCATACCCCTCCAAACCCAATCATTGGAGCTGCTGATCCCCAAACAGTAATTTTCTGGCAGGTAGAAACGCAAATCCTCGTGGCAATTAAATAGGATCTATGCTTCTCATGTTGCAAACCATAGTGAAGGAACATATTACAGTGCAGCAGTAAGGCTGATGAGTGTCATGAGTGTTTCAGAAGTCTCCTTGAATGATGTGTGGCTTGTTCAATAGATTTGAAACTTGGTGGTTTTTTTGGTAGTAATTAAGATTGATGTGCTCTTTGGGCAGGCTGGTTTATGAGTCTGGTGGAACAGATACAGTTACCTCTTTAAATCTTACCTTGCTGCAGCTGAGTCATTGCCAAATATCTGACGTCTCCTACTGAAAACATTTAAAAAGACAAAATTCAGATTGTGAACTGACCCAGGAAAGGTGCATCAACAATTTGAGGACAGACACCTTCATGGATTCCAGTGAATTTACTGCCTTTGCAACCTCTACTCAAGGTGATGTCTACAAAAGAAACAGAAGATCATTTTTAGGTTAATTTTAGGGAAAGTTGCTGAAAAGTAAGAACTTTCTTTGCTTAGTCACACCAGGACTTTTAAAATTCACTCAAGATCGTAGCAAATGTATGGCTCACAAGCCAAGGAAGATAGAAACTTAGAAGTCTGTATATACAATTCTTGCAGTAGCTGTATTTGCATAGATATCTGTGTGTGAGAGTCAGGCACGTGCTAAAATACAGGGTATAATATTTAATGGTGGAAAGCTGGGGGGTTTAGGCGATGGTCTTAAATCTAGAGGATAAACTCAGATATACTTTGATTAATTTCCTTTGCCCTTAAATGCACATATGTTGCACGATTTCCAAGTGAAGTGCGGCTGTGCCTTGCAAATCCTGGCAGCATGATTTGTGTCAATCACCCAGAAGGCAGCTATAATCAGTATCCAGTGGCGATTTCAGCTGCATGGAGTTGGCAAACACAGATACCAGTCGAGTTGATTAGGGATAGGGACAGCTTTCATCCTCCCTGTGCTTGTCAATATAAAGAATTACAGCTACCTGTGAAAATAGTTTCTCAATGTCAGCTAAGGTAAGTGTGAGCTTGTGGTGTGGTGCAGAGTGCCCTCAGCTGAATTTCTACGCATAAATACTATTCTTTTCAGTATCTGCTGCTCTTTTTTCATATATAATGTGTCCAAAAGATGTTTTTCAAGACTTCAGAAGGGTGTTAAAATGGCCATTTCTTCCCTATGGCTGTTGCAGCAGAGAGGAGATGGATTTCCTGCTTGAATTTGTGAGTGGGAGCAGCAGGTGCTGCTTTTTTTTGTTGTTGTTTAATGAACTTGAGCTTCTAACACCTGTAGATGTGGAACAAAGGTTTAAGGTCGCTGTTTCAGAAATGGAAATGGTAACATTAAGAAAAACATAAACATTACTCATTACTGCAAGATTTTTATTGCCCTTTAGTGTGTTAAATGTTATGGAATGAGGCTGACATAAGTTGATCTGAGTTTGTGATAAAGGTTACCTAAAGAGCATGGTGTGTGTGAGTGACCTGCAGTCTGTAACACTGCTGTGAGAGGATTGAAGAAGATCCATGGAAGGATTAATTTTTAAATTAATCTATATTAGAACAAATTTAACTAAAATGAACTATTTATTTAAAGAGTGAAATGGACTGAAATAGGGGTCCTGTATCATATTTTATAACTGTGCATGTATTCATGGATTCTGAATCTGTGACCCAGCAGGGAGTGAAGTTACCAGGAGGAATGGGTGGGGGATTTGAGAGTGAGGGTGAATCTCATCCGTAAAAATTCTCAATCTGTGGACTAAACAGGCTCCTAATGAGTTTGTAATGATTTCACTGCCATTTTAGCAAGGAGAGAAGCATTTAACATATGTAAGTATTTTCCTCACTTCTTGTACATCACTGCTAACACCTGTGTTATGTCCCTTATACACAGAGCACAAAGCTCACAATTTTGAGGAATATCAATGGGAATGCTTTCTGACATCTTTTTATGCTTCTCATCCCAAGCAGAGTTGCTAAGGCATTTTGTGCTCTAGTTCACACCTCTGTTCATTTTGATACCTAGAAATGTGTCCTCTGAAAATAACCAGTGGCTATTCATGATGCTCGTGAGTTACCTTTTTGCCTGGTTTTGATGTGGTGCTTTCAGAGCCTCTTTGCATAGTTGTGACATGGGGCAAACCACAAAACTTCCTGGAGCTTTAGTTTCCTGTCTGTAATAGTCCCTTGAGATACATGAATTCAAAGCTTCTTGCATTTACACTGTCCTTAAGCCATTTCTCTTTTTAACCAGATATTACAGCATGTGTATATGACACCATTCACACCATTTTTCTGAAGGATCCTGCAGCTAAATAGTGAGAAAACCCAGCACAGGTTGTGCAGACATGAACCTTTTTATTTAAGCAGCTGTTCTGATCCCTTCATGTTGAAAAGAGATCATTTGCAGAAGTGTTATCAAAATACCTTTTTAAAAGATATAAGAGTGAGCCAGGAGGGATTCCTGTTCTCTGTACTTGCAGCTTTTATCCTCCCTTGGTGATGATGCGGTCTTTGCCCGCATGTGCTCAGCCTCCTGCCCCACAGCTCTGCTCCTCTCTGCCCGTCCATCCCATGGTGCAGGCCAGATGCTGGATGCATACCAAGCTCTGAGTGCTGGGCTTTGACCAGCCTGTGTCTGGCCAGCAAAGAAAGCAGGCTGGATAACTTTCCCTCGGTGATGGCAAATAATTTGTGACCTTTTCCCATCAGGCTGCTGCTAGTTCAAGTAGGCATGTAAACCTTTAAGGGACCAACCTCGCGTCAAATTCTGTTTACATCCATGACTGGTTTCAAAAAGAGCATGATAGCATATTGTGATTTCCTTAGGAAGCAAGGCTAACGCAAAGAGGACTGTTTTTAATGTAGTTGATACTATTTTCTTTTTCTCAGTAGCAGAAAATTGTCCAATTTTCAGTTCAAAATTATTCTAGCTGGGACCTTCTATCCCAAGGGAAATACTACAAACAGTGTAATGTATTTAAATTAAGCAAAAGGTCATTAGGGTAAAGAAGTTGCTGGTGTTTTATTGCATTGTGTATGTGAGGACTGGTAGGATGGAATCCAAGCTACCATGCAGCCCATGGCAGTGGAAAGGCAGCCCAGGATCTGGTGGTGTGCCCTGCCATGGGGATCAGCAGCAAGCTGCTTGCAGTGCTTGTGAAAGGAAATAATTTGAGTACAGCTTAAATAGACAGCTTCTCACATTGATCTCTGACCACAGACCTTTTTGTGGAGGAGAAAGAAGTGCCCTTTGTGTAATTTAATCCTTTCCTGCTGGGTGGCCCTACAGAAGGTTTTTTCTGTAGCTGAAACTGCTTTGGTGCTGTGTGTGGTGCAGAAACGATTTGAGCTGCCTTCATACAGCACTCGAGTGAAAATTAGCGTTGCCCTTTCTTAAAGTTTCTTTCTGTTTATGGAGGAGAGTTGATGAAAAACAAATTTAATTCCTTGTTTTGAGGTTAATGGATAGCAGAGGGGAAGGCTCCTCCCTAAAAATACAAAGTTAGAACAAACGTTAATTAGGAATTCAGGATGTGGAAATTTTAGGCTGGTGCTGCACTGCAGAGATTGGCTCTGCTGCATGTTGGTCTGTCATTTTATTAAGGTAAATCTTCCTCTTAATTCTAATTAAACATTGTAATGCCAGGACTCTTCATTAAGCAGCAATTTGTGATTAGTCCAGTGGTAGTAATGAAAAGAAAAGGATGTGCTGAAATGGTAAGAAATTGCAGAATGGGGAAAATGGCCACAGGGTACAGCTCCTAAATGCTCTCTACTGTTTTTTTTTTTTTCTGGGTCAAATTCCCACTGAATTTCAGCACTTCTCACACAGATCCTGGTTTGTTTAGAAACAGAAGAGATCAGTGGGCCTTGACTGCAGGACGGAGCTCTGAAATAATAAGAAGTAATAGACTAAGATAGGCCAGAGAAAGGGAGAACTCCTAATTCTGCCAAAACTTGGTTGCCAGGTTATTATTTTAAGCATAGATTGCATTATCACTCTTGTTTATCTGTGAATTGAATCTCATATTTAAGAAAAGGGAGCTTTTGTGAAGTGCTGGAGTGAATGTGAATTAGTGAATTGGGGGAGATTCAATCTTTGAGGAGATTGAGAACAATTTAGAATTCCATTGTGCAGTGTTCTTCTTGTTTTCTGCCTGTACGAAACATGTCTGCAGTTGTCTCATACTGGGAACTGCTTTTGTTTGGAAGAATTAGACAAGTAACAGGAAAAGGTTTTTCATAGCTCCTTTTCGAGTAAACAAGCAGTTAGGGTTTTATCTTTAGGCAGCTGACAAGAAGAGCGTTTTCCAGTTTTGAAGCCTGTTCCTCCCATATTGAATGCTTTTAATACAACATCATTCATGAAGCAGATCCTTTTCTTTCCCCCTTTTCTTTCCTTCTCCTCCCCCCACATAGAATTCAAACTGAGATGTGGGATTTGGGCTGGTAAGTATGAATTTGTACGGTTCCTTTCTGGGAGCTGAGTCTGTGCTTTGCCATTAGATGTCTACTTATGTTGCCTTACGAACCTTCAAACTGATCCAGCAATCACCAAGCCCAGAAACGGAAACAAGGACAAACAAGGTGTGTGCTGGGTCAGTAAGTTCCAATTCCAGTTTTCCTACCAGATGTAAAATTCCCACTAAGTAGAGCAAGAATTTTCCCCAATTTCACCAGATTGCCCAAGTTGGATGGAAAGTCAGCACTGTTTTGTTGTGTGCTCAGTACTGTGCCAAAAGAGACTGCAGCCAGGAGAGCAGTTTGCTCCTGTTGGTGTTGTTTACAAATAAAGCTGACGGGTTTGGTATAACTGTGTTGCAAACTCTCTGAGACTGTGAATTTAACTGAGTGCTCCCAGGGCATGCATAGATTTAAGGGTAACAGTTTCTTGCCTATCAATAAGTATCTTAACGCCTTTACTTTTAATTCTGTATAGGACTTAAATCCCAGGAAAGTAATTCCACCACTGCCATTCCTTTATATCATAGGAGTCTGTATTAATTCAGGCTAAGCTCAGTTTTCTAATACATTATTTATTTAGGTCTTCAAAATGTCTGTGGTACTGCATGTAGTTGTCGGAGCATATTCCTGTTTGTTAATATTATATGGCAACCTGTTTTCCCAGGGTGCTTAAAAAATGAATGCCTTCAAATAAGACTGTGATTTTAAAGCCCCCTTCTTTCTTCTTCTCTGGGAACTGTGGTGTCCCATAATCTTACCTATGATTCCTCTTCTCTGCAGTCATTTATTTTAATAGTCCTGGAAGCATCTTCATTTCTTTAATATTATTTTGTGATAAAAATGCTTGTTGAGGGCTCGATTGTGATATCTAGCCTGGCTTTTGCCCCCTCTCCCCTGGGAGATGCAAGCTTAGAATCACCCTTAGATTCAGTAACAAAATCGCTTACGTAAAAGGGTGAAGCACTGAGCTGGTATTTGCTGGCACTTGGCAAAGCTTACGAATCAGGATACACAGCAGTGCTGCAGAACTGACGGCAAAACAAATGGTGTACAGTGCTTGGAAATGAATGAGTCGTGTGAATGAGCATTGGCATGTGCATCTCCAGCCCCATATTAAGATTAAAGTGAGTTGTCTGCCGTACAATTGCATAATTGCTTCTGTGACTGATTTGGTGTAGCTCTGTAATAAGTTGTGAATACTGTATGCTGACCTGGTTAATGGGATATTTACTGAATGAATATATTTGTATAGTTTAATAGGAGGGTGTTTGGTAAAATTAGCAGGATGAAAAAGAATGGCTGAAGAAAGTGATTCTTCAGTGAGCAATAGAGTCGTAATGAGACAGAGCTGGGTTTGGAAAAGGCTGAGAAGTAAGGAGAGGAAAAAATAGAAAGCATCTTTGTCAGATTAAGCTTTCATTTGGAAGGAAGAAATAAACTGAGATAACAAATGAGGTGATGGGAAGGCTGTGCAAAGGCAGGTGAGTCCTTGGATGGGCAGAAACCTGTAAGAGGAGCACATGTGGCCTTCTGGTTGCCTTCTGAGCCTCCTGGAAGGAAAATGCTGCTGCTGCCTTTGGGATTTGGGAGAGCAGGTCTGATATGATGTGGGCTGGAGCCCCTGATGTGCAGTAAGAGGACAGTGGCCACATTGTGCTGTCCCTGCAGGCACCTCTGTGGGGCTGCTGTAGGCTCCTGGTGCCCATGGCTCACCATCAAGTTGCTGAATTGGGGCCATCCAAATCTGCAGTCTGGTCACAGAGCTCTTTTGGTAGAGTGTTAGGACCTCCTGCTGGGGAGGTCACCTCTCTATTGGTGTATGAAGGCTTGGAGAGGAGGTCATGCAGGGTCAGATTCCATTCTTCATCCCGATGCAGAGGTCTGTATCTACTGCCAGGGTGAGGAGAAAGCACAGCGCTTGGTGGTACCCTGAGCCAGGCTTTGGTCCTACTGGGGGAGGCAGCCTCCTTCCAGCAGTAGTGACAGCTTCGTTTTTACATATCTCTTTTTCAAATTTAGCTATTTTAACTACTATAGACTAAGATAATTATTTCATGAAGTAATATTATCTGCAAATTAACCTTGGATCTTTGCGTAGGTTCAGAAAGAGAGAGATAAGGAATTTTATCACAAATTGCAGACTTTCTGGGTTTAACGTAAAGGCCGTGGCAAGTAATACATTTAAACTGCATTTAAGTAGAAAAGACCAGAATATCAAAGTCTAAAAGCAATAAACATTAATTTATTCAGAAAGTTTTTATTTTTTCTTTCTAGTTTATATGTTCTTTTTGCACACTGTCATTTAATGAGGTTATACTCTGATTAAAGTGAAAAAAAAAAAGTAAAATTAAAAGGGAAAATGTTTTATTTCAGTAGATAAAAATGTAGCTTTTAAAGTATTTCAGCTTGCCCTGCATTGTCTGATCTAGCTGTACAATCCTCCATTCAGTGTGGCTGCTAGACTAACAGATTTGGGGGGGAAAACTCCCCCTTACGTACAGTTTCTATTGAAATCCACATTTTCATTTTCTGTGACAACTAACACAATTCCAGTAATCCTTTTCAAATATTCGCTGGCAGTCTTCCCAGACATATATTTTGAAGGTTAAATGGTTTAGGATTTATGTACTCTACTACATAGGTAGATCTGAATAAGCTAATAAGCCTGTATGGCCTCTCCATTGCCATGACCAGCTTGGATCTGGGGAAGCTGTGGCAGCATGGAGTTGGGGCTGGTTAATGAACTGTGGTTCTCATCTCTCTGCTGAGCTAATGAGCCCAGGGTGAGGTGCTGGGCTGGAAAACTGCTGTTACAGTTGCAATGCTCACTTGGGTATTGTTACATAGCGCTACCTCACTTGGTGTACCTGCCTGGCAGCTTGAGGTTTTGGCTTTCTGTCCAGGAACATCTCTGTTATTTTTTATAGGCTGCAGTTGGCATGAGTACAGAGCAATAATTAAAATAATATTCCATGAGGTTGGCATTTTAGTACTGTAGTTTGATTAAAATTAGATCTGCTTTTTCCTCTCCCTTGAGGAACATTGCTCTCTTTGTGGCTAATGAAGAGGAACAGCCACTGCGATCAATATTTATGGTGTCAGTTGGGGCAGAACCTGCAGTTCTTTCAGCCCTTTTTGTACTGTGGAGCTGGAATGGATGTTGTAACCCCAAGGTAATTAATGGCTAACCGTGCAACTTGATATGAAGTCTTGAATGACATTTCTTTGTATTGTTTCTTCTGAGTCATTTGTGACTTGCACAGGTTTGCTGGTTCTCACAGCTGATGGGGCAGAAGTAGGACTGTGGTTTTCTTCATTGATGTACTTTTGGATCCCTCAGTTATATCCATTGGTATTAATTCATGCGTTGTCTGAATTAGGAGCAGTCTCACTTGGGAGTAAAACTCTTGCCATTGAACACACACTTGAAGTGAACATGTATGCACTCTTTCAGCTGAGTTCACTGAAAATCAAAGAGAGAATTCTTTTTATACTTCAGTCTCTTTTACATGTCCCAGTAACTGCTGAACATAGCGAATGTTTAAGTCAGAAGTGAGTGTTGCAAAGTTGCTAGCTGTTCTGTGCTTCTGCATCTAACTGGTTTTTGGTCTGCTCCTGTCTGTGCTGGAGCATTATTGTGCAGCTGATCACGAAGTCCACAGAATCTGACAGTATTCTCTGTTCATGCTCGCACAGCTCGTCTCTGTTTCCTTCAATGCTTTCCCAAAATAACAGTATCATCTTTGAACTCTTGGTGGGTTGCTCCTTGCAAAGTTCTCCTGTTCTCTGCCAGTGACAGGGGCTGGAGGCAGTCCAATGTAATTAGTGAGTATTTTGGAGACTGCTTTGGCAGCCCTGTTAAATATGTGCAGTCAAGGCAGGATTACTATGGGGGCTCATCATTTTTCTCATTAGGGCATCTCTACGATCTGTCCTCTTTTTTTTTTTTTTTTAATTGGAAATTAGCCACTCTTATTAACACGGGAGATACCCTTTGGTCAAAATTGTGACATAGGATAAATGTGTATAGTTCCTAATAAAGAGAGAGAAAATACATCTGCGTACATCACGGTGGAAATTTGCCCTTTTGTGTCCATTCCATTTCTCTCAGAGGAGAATTTCATTTTCTAGTAAAGGCAATAAATTTTCACTGCTCAGATAAGTGACTACAGAGGTTCATCATCAGGATTTGAGGAAATAAGCCTCCTAAGAAGATGGATGATGACAAGGGGAGTAAGAGTTGTTATCCAATCATTTGTCACAGTCTAGAGCATTAAGATATATGGGCAAGCCCCCTGCACAATGTGTAAAAGTTCCTTTTTCCATCAGATGGTTGGTACGTAATAACTTATCTTGTGTGTTCAGCCAGTATTACATGCTCTCTGAAAACTCATTTTGTTTGCCTCTCTGGATACACAGTAGCCGTATACATTATACCTTTCTATATTGATGGGAAGTATTCAAACATCATCAAAATGCAGCCCCACGATTAGTAAAGGTTAGAGCTGGCTTCCCTGGTGCTCACACTGACTCCCTTCCCTCTGCCCTCCATCCCTGTCCAGATGTTAACACAAACTGCCTTGCCTGGTGTGCTGATACTGCTCTGCTCCCAGCTTTCTCCAGAGACTTTTTACTCTGTCTGCTTTCCTGTGGTTCCCTGTTTTACAGGAGCTTTCCTCAGGTTCTTCCCTTGTCTCAAGGCTTCGAAACCATGTAGCAAACCATTGGGTACAGTGTCGGTGAAAAATGAGATTAAACATTCATGGCTGTGGGAGAGTGTGTTAGCATATATGTATTAATTCAACACTTCCTGCTGGCTTTCAATATGTTGGGAGGTTACATTGCCAGCGAGGTGACTTTAAACTCTCTTCCATCTGTAGAAGAATACATTTCAATTGCTTGAGAGCAAGTAAAATCTTGTTCTGCTTCCCTATTTTCAAAGCAACCTTGCCCCTTTATTTTAACAAGCAAGCATTTCTCTCCAGACCAACTGTAGTTAAGACCAAATTTAGAAATAGTTTTTTGTCCTCTGACAAAACATTGATTGTTACTTTGGCATGGGAGCTCTATTCCTTGTCCTTCAGCAGTTTGTTTACTTCGTGATGTTAACAATGCAAAGTCTGTGGCTTTGGCTCCTGGGTGACCTGCTCCCCGCTTTGGTGCTTGTTGGAGGATGTCACACAAAGCTAAAGTTTGCCCTGCTCCAGCTGGGTGTGCTGTGGTGTGGAGTAGCTCAGGAACCTGACTGCCATCAGCTGAGTCTGAGAGCTTGGCGTCTTGCAGAAAGTCCTAGAAAACTCTGGGAAATCCTCCAGTGTGGCAGCTTCCTTATATCTCTGTGCTGGAGTTTTGATCTGGCCTTCAATGCATTTCCTCCAGCCTGTTTGGGTTTCGTGACCAGAAATTTCTATAGGGTCAATATCACAGAATCACAGAATTGTAGGGGTTGGAAGGGACCTCCAGAGATCATCGAGTCCAACCCCCCTGCCAAAGCAGGTTCCCTACGCCAGGTCAGCAATATATTTGTTTGCATTTCTTTCTTGTAGTTGGCTTGGCAGGATGTGCTGATGACTCACAAGCAGAGAACTTTTATTTCATTCTCCTTGATAAGGCTTTTAGTCATGAAAGTATCAGGCTCAGTCTTTTGTGGTGGCCTGGAAACCTGTGTAAGACATGGTGGGAACTGAGCAGGTTTCCAGCAGCCTGACTTCAGTTTGAGTGTGCAGTCGTTTGGACATTCAGTGCCTGGTCATGAATGGCAGATCTGCTCCTCTGGGCTCAGGGGGCATCGGGCCATGTTTTCAGGTAAACCGAATGCAATTTTGAGTTCTAGCTGTGTAACTACAGCACTAATAACAGCTACCATTTTTGATCCCTCAGTACTGAATATAAAGGTGGTCATTTCGGTTACATTTTCAGCGTTCTATTCTGCAGGCTTTTTTTTCCCCATTTTTGCCTTATCTTTGATTGAACAATCACCTGAAATGTGATGAGGACATGGTATGCAGAAAGTCATCTGCTTGTCTTTTTTTCCCAATGACTCTGAGGCGTGTGAGCAGCAGTTATCTCAGCTGCTGATCAATGAAGCTGGAGCTAATGTGTGAAGTGACCTTTTGGAAGAAAAAGAAAGTTGTGCCGATATTACAGTTGTAGTTCGAGTCAACTTTCACGCTTCATCATGTATTTAGTTGCAGGAGGTGCCACTTCACTGATTTGTATTGCCGTATCACTCAGTATTATGTCAACCAATTTCAGAATTTGTCTCGTTTGTCAGTTGTCATGTTTTCATTGGCCACGTATCATGATTGGCCATGTTACATGATGACCTTCATCGTTATAAGATTAGATTTCTCCCGATCTTCATCGTTCCTCCTGGTATTATTCTATCTGACAGCAGGTAGCTCCAAACAAGTGTGGAGACTTGTATTCTGCACCTATCTCACAGGTGTTCACTGCGTTGCACTTTTCATGGAAACAGAGTTTTCCATGCTGGCTAAATTCTTCCTGTGCTTTCACTTGTTTTTGTTTCATGTAGTTTGAAGCTGTGTAGCTACATGGTTCCCAGTTTGGTGGAGCCAGTGGGATTTTTACCTTTGAAATTAGACCTGGTTTACAGCTGCTGAGGGGTAAGCAAAGGTTATGCTCTAGCACTGCCCTGCTCTATGTTTTTGTAGTGCTTAGGAGTCTGATGAATGGAGCACTCAATTATTTAGCATCTATCAAATTTTCACTTGCAACACCTAAACAAATACTTTCATTTAGTATTACTTTTTTTACCTTACTTTTTCTCCACAGATATAAAATGTAATTTTGCTACGTTAATCCACAAACATAAAAGAAGCATTTGCTGTTGCTTAAGTTGCCCTTTGAATGAAATAGCATCTGAATTGAAATTTTAAGTATGCATGAAGACAGTAAGGTAGCATTTGCAGTGTTAGGATTTCAATAATGTATGGAATTAGCAGAGCTTTATTATATTTCTATGCCTGCATGCCCTCCGTTGAGTAAAAGTTGTAATAAATATAAGTTCAAAGGTAGAATTTTATTGCTGTGCATGAGAGGATAAAAAATAAATTAGAGTAATGTAATCATGCTCATATATGTTATGAATTTTGAACACTGTCTATTAGAAGGTTTGTCAAAATGTGCTTAGCTTTGAAAATACAGATTAACGCTGAAGGTTTTAATATTGTTCTTCCTTATGTGCATATTCCTTCAGAATATCAGTGTAAAATATCTCCTGCCGAAAGCAATTGTCATAAAATGGCACTTTCCCATTTTAATAGCTGAATAATCAGAACAGAAATATTTTCTAAGTTGCTGAGAGGTTATTGCTTTTTTCATGCAAAGAAATTTAGCGGTAGAAAACCAGATTTTATCCAGATTTTCTCTAGTTTTTCTGTTTCCGTTCTTATATTTGAAAAGTGTGCCCAAATGCCTCCTGACAGTCCTGACAGTTCCAAGCGTTTAGAAAGGGGGAGCGAAGCCTTCATCTGATTCCATTTACTGATTCTGTGTTTTCCCTTAATCTAGTAGCAAAGTTAAAATAGTACTTCAACAACAACTGGAAAACCTGGGAGGGAATTACTGGCTGGTATCTATCTGGGCTCTTTACAGTTCATACCTTTTTTTGTTTTTTGCTGCTGTGGAGCAGCACAAAGAAGGATGAGATCAGCACTGCAGGCTTACTGGGAGAGCAGCTGTTGTTGCCAGCTCAGCACGTAGGCCCACCTTTAGCACCCTGAGAACCCCAACTTTGAACACGTTTTGACATCAAAGTCAATTCCTTCTCCTGTCTTTTCTTCAGTTACTGTGTGTTTACCCTCTTTGTTTTTTCCTCTGTGAGCAGCATTAGCTCTTTTAGAAGTCCTTTTAACACAGCCTTCAAGCAAAAGCCCCAATTGTTTGGTCTGAAACAAGCATTGGGTGGAATGCCTGTAGTCCAGTTCCATGTGCCATCATCTGGAGTCAGCTGCCATGGTCCAGCACCATGAGAGCTCTGAAAGAACACAGTGGGCAGTATGCCCTGCTGGGCAGAGGTTTGGGGGCACGATGTCCATCTTGTGGTGGGTGCTGCTCTGCTGGCAGTGCCCCAGTTCCCAGTGAGTATGGTAATGTCAGCCAGTGCTGCCACCGTGCTCCGTCTTGCTGTGTCAGCTCTCAGTGACAGCACTCGTGTCATCAGAATGGCAGAGAAAGAACAAGCACTTCCGTGGAAAATAGTTTTGCCAAGCGAGAAAAAGGAAGAGGAGAGTGCTGCATGATCTAGAGCAAGCTTCAGGCCAAGAACACTTACCAGCTGTAAATCTATGTACATTTTCTGGAGATGCAAAATAGCTCTAAGTAGCTTCTAAGGTAACCCTTCCGTATTTTAGGTCATGATAAATGCTTCCTGCCTTCAAATTCTTGTATTGATGCCATTGTAGCTGAGGTGTAAGCAGAACTAAGCTGTTGTTACAGTGTAATCAGCATTACTGTATTGTCATTTGTAGAGGATGGAGCAGTTTGGAGTCCACATGCACTGTAAATGGCACTAAAGGAGTGATGCAATACTGACTAAACATGTAGGCATCGTTATTTATGATGTGATTAAAGTTCCACCTCATGGGCAAAGGAGAAGTGCACGGAAAATAGTATTTGTATTGGTTTCTATATTTGATTTCTCTCCGTTTTAAGTATTAAATGATCTGCACAAAATACAGTGGGAATTAAACACCCCTATTTTTCTAAAATTTACAACTTGAAAATGGTTCAAGCACAGGTGTGGTTAGCTTCATGTATCTTAATGTATCTGAAAACTATCTTATGCAGTTGAGATATATAATTTGATAGCTGGGAAAAGCTGTGTGTACGGTGATAGCTTTTATTCAAAAACCAAATGGTTCAAGGTGTGCATTGCTCTGGTCTAGAATAGATTTCAGTCCTTCATTGAGTCCCTTGGCTGGTGGTCAGTCTGTGTTACTGCATGTCTTGTTGTGTGAGCTTTTAAAGCTCTCCAGGACATCTGAGAGCAGTGTGTTCTGAGTTTTGTGCATCAGTTAGAGGCGAAATTGAAAAATGAACTACTACTGTTAGTAGCACTAATAAAAGCAAATATAGCCTGGCATTTGGCCCTGCATGCTCTGAGCATTGCCTGATGGATTGTGGAAGCTCTGAGTGGCTGTATGCAATTGGGCCACACTCTGCATCTGAACGAAGAACACATTTTTGTCTTAACTGCTTTTAAATGAGCACTTATTTTTAAGAGGTTGGCATAAATCTAATTTTAATTTACTGTTTCCATTTTCTTTTGCATTGATCCTCTTTCTGTGGAGATTCAATTTCAGACTTGGAGAAAGATGTTTTTCAAAGATTCCAGATGGTATTTGCAATTATTTATTATCATTAGCATTCACTGTCTCTGAAAACAAGTCTTTTGCCAGCTTAGATAAACCATTTCTGTTGCATTCTTGTTTACAATTTTTCAGTCTTACGTTGATTAAAACTCCCTCTTGGGCTGATTTCTGTGGCTAGAAGAGAAAAAGAGAAAAAGGTTTCCACACTGTGTAGCAAATTGTCAAGTCTTACTTGGGAATATTGCCTGGATAATAGTCAGTCATAGCCTTGATGACTGTGAAGAGCCAGCAAGGTACATCATTCTTAAGGGGAGCATAATCAGAACAAAAAAATAATCATAATCAAAACAGTAGGTATAAAAGCATTGCACTTTTCCATGCTCTCATGACTTTTCTTTATTGGGTTGTTCGCAGTTTGAGAGCACCATTAATGTAGTTTGCCCTGTGTAATATGTCAGGGTTGGTTTTTTTGGGTTTGTTTTTTTTTTTGGGGGGGGGGGGGGGCGGGGAGTGGGCCTTGAGAATGAAGATGGAACCTTAATTCTGTGGAAATGGAGTGCTTAGAAATCTCTGGCTGTGATGCATTGGGAATAAAACATCACTTTGTTTATTCTAAATTGAAGTGCCCAAATGCCTCCACTAGAATTGACATGTCCTGCTGTACAGTGTTTAAGATGGACTCTATATACAATTGGAATAAATAAGTCAATTCATAACAATTGTTTCTTTCTTAAAGTGTTGGAATTACACACATTTATAGTATTTAAATGCATTTGACTTGCTTGCATAATTGGTTTCTGCAGTAGTTTGTATTGGTTGGCATTTTGAACAAAGCAACACTGTGAAGAAAGCAGAGGGACACCTGCTTCAGTTATACTACAGCATCAATTTCAACAATAAATCTTAATTGTAATCAGTCTTGATCAACCCACCTGCATAGATTTGTTCATTTATAATTTGTAGGGATAATGAAGGAAAAGAAAAGGATGTTAGGAGAGAGAGGTAAAAAGGGAGGGAACAGAACACCAATTATTAGGAACTTGCAGTTATGTGCTCTTCTCTGTGAATACAGCAAGCTCATGTTTACCTTCAGGTGCCACGTGAGCAATTTCTCTTAATTCAGGAGCAGTTGTACGTGCAACCACAAGATAGAATTAATTCTCCTGCTCTTATTCCCAAGCCCAGCAGGTGAATGCACAGCAGTTTTTAAAAAATGACTACTTGTCTTTGTGTGTGAGGTAGGAAATACATTGAAGCCAGTGTGCTACATAGGGAACTCTTGCAGCTCTATTATTTTTTAACTTGGAGACTGGTGGCTGCTGTAGCATACTCCACAGTGGTATACCTCGGGTGCTCTCTGCAGGCTTGCCAGCTGCTCACTGAAGTGCCTCTCACCAGGGCTCACTTTCTTGGAACTTCCTTGGAGCTAAAAATCAATTTTCTTATGTATATTTACATAAACAAAAAGGGAAAAAAACAGTTGTGGGTAAACGGTCCAAATTGCAGTGGAAGATGAGTGGGAAAGAAGAAGAAATAGCTCATCTTTCCATGCACTTCATCTGTTTCTCGTAAGCTCTGTAATGGTCATAAAGGAGCCAGCTGCACATAGCTGTAAGAGTGGTGCAGGGATGAGGGCCAGCCTCTAGATTTTGCAGTGCCTTCATAATGTATTTACAGGCACATTGTTTCTTTTTCAAATTTATTCTGATTCTCTTTTTGTACCTTTTTATTTTATTTCTCCTTATTCTTATTACCCAAAACTTTATTGTTTTTCTTCCAGTGCATTATGCAGTTGAAAGTGTTTTTCTCTAATGCATTGGTTTTCCTAATTGCATTTTAGCTAAGCCTTTTGACTCAAACCCTTCATGATTGTTCTTTTTTCCCTCAAAATGATCCTGGTTGCATTAGTACTTATTTCCTCTTTTCCATTATGAATAGCTGTTTTTTTCTTCTCTCCTTCATCTTTTCTCACGGCAGATCTTTACCTCCATTTGTCTTCATTGCCGTTTCATTTGTCCTTTCTGCTATGGGACTCTGATAATAGTGATGGACCACTGCAATTAATTTTATTCCATACAGCACTGCTTGCTTAGACAAACTGACACTGCTCTTCTCAGCTGTTCTTACCTTTTGACCAGTATTAGCAAAAATCAGCCACGAACTTCAGTGAAGTGCTGAAGGCAGCAAATCATAGAATGGCCTGGGTTGAAAAGGACCACAGTGCTCATCTAGTTCCAACCCCCTGCTATGTGCACGGTGGCCAACCAGCAGACCAGGCTGCCCAGAGCCACATCCAGCCTGGCCTTGAATGCCTCCAGGGATGGGGCATCCACAGCCTCCTTGGGCAACCTGTTCCAGTGCATCACCACCCTCTGTGTAAAAAACTTCCTCCTAATATCTGACCTAAACCTCCCCTGTCTCACTTTGAAACCATTCCTCCATGTCCTTTCACTGTCCACCCTCATAAACAGCTATTCTTCTCCTGTTTATACTCTCCTTTCAAATACTGGAAGGCTACAATGAGGTTTCCCTGGAGCTTTCTCTTCTCCCAGCTAAAGTTCCCTCAGCCTTTCTTCAAACGTGGGATGTCTGGGCATGGCAGTCCCTGCATGTCCTCACTCATCTCCAGGGCTGGCAGAAGCATCGGAGGAGAATCGGTGGTTTTGTTACAGCACGAACACATTGAACACGCTTATAAGCAATCTCTCCTATTGTTGTAGTGCGAGTGTTATTACTTTTAAGCACAATGTTGTTGTTAGTTGATGAGATGCCTGGGCCGAGATACTGCCAGCAGACAGCACTCTCGGAATGTGGTTGCCGTTAGCGAAGTGGCACACAGTCAATATGAATTCCTCTGAATTTACTACTGCCTGTTGACATCTTATTCTGTTACAGGCAAGTATTTAATCAAAGTTTATTGTCATTCTTCTCTGAGATTTAAGTGGGAAATAAAATTTTACGATACGTATAGTATTTTAGATGACGGCTTCATTATTTCCACTGAATAATTTGAAATGCTACAAGGAGAAATATTGATGTCAAACTGGTAATTGTCATTAAATATGCAGCATTTTTGCAGCAGCCACTTGGGCAAAAAAATAAATTTCCTGAACTTACAGGTAGCATTGCAGTACTATCTGAAATTCAGCTGTAAGTTTTTCACACAGAGGCTGGTGACACATTGGAACAGGTTGCCCAAGGAGGTTGTGGATGCCCCATCCCTGGAGGCATTCAAGGCCAGGCTGGATGTGGCTCTAGACAGACTGATTTGGGCTTGGGTTGCTGGGAATAACAAGAATATTGCTTTGGAGCTGGAATTTCTGAGAGGTGTCATGCAAAGTAGGCAGATGGGTTTAATGCTGAACTTCTGCAGAGTGAAGTGTTGCTGTTTATTCAGTATCTCACTGTGCAGTGCTTTATTCAAAACCATGAAAGTATCTTCTCCTTCTAGAATGGAAATGGCAGTAAGATCAAAAAAATTCTGGAAAAACAATCTTTATATTTCAAGCAGAGTTCTGTGTTGTTCTTTGTTCTGTTTTGCCCATTGGGAAGAGTTTTGTTTGTTTATAAGATGAACCAAAAATTCATCTTGGTCTGTGTTTCTCCGTGTAGTTCCTTCTGTTGACTTGTTAATTCAAATACAGAACCTGTACAGTAGGTTATAATCAACTTACTACCAAATACGTTTGCAAAAATTCTGTGTTCATATTTATTATAATCTAACTATGGGATAAAAAGGATTCAATCTTAACTATGTTGAAAACGTTATCTGTTGTGTAACTGATGTAGCATACATTGCTTAACAGCTGTGACTCATAAAATGCAGGTAGAAGTTCAGTTTTGCAGCTAGTGCTTTCCATGTGCAGTTGTGTTAGCAGCGGTTTCACAAGGATAGAAAGCATTTCCAGAGGTTCACTCCAATGAGAGCCCTACTTAATTTCCACCCAAGTGTTCTCAGCGTGAGGATGAAGCTCTTCAGTCAATATCGTCCTTACCAGTCCTCCAGCTGCATCTCAGCAACTGCTTGGCTTCGCACTCCTGAGGGTCACAGCCGGAAAAAATACTCATCAGAGCAAACGTAGTTCCTTGAGACTAATTCTGGGCACTCTGCCAATGTCAAGGTGGGAGAAAGACAAAATGAGCAAGCAAGATCTGAAGGAGAGGCAATGAGGGTTGTGGCAGTAACCCCTGAGGTGGGTTGGATGCATTTGGATCCATTCCATGCTAATGAGAGGACGCCTCAAGAACTAAACAACCTTTTGTTTTTCTTTAGAAGTGATTTCTGCCCTTCTGCTTTGGGCGTTGGTGCTTACTGCTGCGCAGTGCTCTAAGTTTATACCAGCATTGCAGCAATTTGTGGCCAAGAAGTAGTTTCACATCAAGAGAAGGTTCTGACTGGGGGAGATGGGAGACCTGAAGAAATACCTCTGTGCTCTGATCTGTCACTGAGTTTAACTCCTGGTTATTACAAGATGAACTTCACTGTGGTGTCATCATTTCTATTCTTATAATTCTGACCAGGGAGCGGAGTTGCAGCAATCATTGTCAGTGCTGTCTTCTGCTCTGTTTTCCTGAAGGGCGAGTGGCTTCCACAAGGACTGCATCCTTCCCTGCCACCCCACGGCTCTCCATGGCTGATTTCAGATATTGCAGCTTGAGATCTAAACACATACTTGGAGGGGAATTCGTATTGCATGTAGGTAATTTAGTTGCTTAAAGTGTTATTTAGCCAAGAGAAAGCCTCCTCTAGAAAGATTATTGTGAACATCTGCAATAAGAATTCTACCTTCAAGGTTTTGGGTGGACAATTTAGAAGCTGTGAAGAATTTAATATCTTCTGTAAGTCTGTGATGGTGCATAAAGCACATTTGATATGTATCCTGTTAGAGTTTTTTTTTTCATAGGAAATAAGAGGCATTACCTTCTTTTGTAATATATGGTGGTTTTCTGAGATCTCTCTGCGAGGCACTTGGTGCAGAGCGGTGCATTTCTGCGTTAATAACAGCCAGCAATTAAACCCGAACACAGCAAGGAGAGCTATAACATACATCAAACTGAGTGTTGAATTGTACCTTCATGCAATCACTGGTACAGTCTCTATAGCAAAACTCAAATCTCCCTTTTGCTGAGGAACTTTGAATTGCAGCCTCTGTTCACGGTGCTGCTGCTGTCACCTGTTATAAATCCTACAGAGAGAAGCAGAAGGCAGATTTTGTTTCTTTGCCAGAACTGGGGAATACAAATGTCTGCTTTCACCCAGGATTGTGCATGGAAGAAGCCACCTAGGTGGGGTGCTGGGTGCTTAGAGGTGATCTTTGGGAAGTCGTGAAGGCATCAGTGGGAAGGTTCCTATGCCTCCCTGTCACTGTAAGCGATCACAGGGAAGGGTGTGTGTGTTTTGTGGTACTTCACTGAAGCTTATAATCTCTTTACTGTACCAATGACTCTTAAAATCAAGTCTGCCTAGGAAACCCTCATGTTATCTGCTGCTAAACAGACAGGCTGTCAAAATTTTTTTTGACACTAAAATGAGTCAAGGAAACAGCTGGAGTAAGGCTTACAGGTTTATCTGTTTGTTTGTTTGTTTGTTTCTGTTTTTTAACGCTGGTTTTGTCTGAAGATAGTTGTCAGCATTATGTGAGCAACAGTAATAATGGACTAATTAAAACAAAGGGTTTAAGCATAAGATTTGCAGGGGTTGCCAAATGCAGTGCCAGAAGATGTGCTACTCAGAAGTGGGGCTGTCTCTAAGGGGGGCTTTGGTCTTGATTTTCTCATCCAGCAGCCTTGGAACAGGTAGCAGTACGAGTGGGCATTTCAAGCCCTTCCCAATGAACATAAGCGCAAGGAAAAAGAGAAAGTATTTTTAAATGTATTTTTGCAGTCAGATTGCCTGGCTGGGTTGTCTGTTCCTTCTTATAATATGCTTGAAAAGTTTTATTTGTGCCTTGAGGGCGATGAGCCTGTCTTCATTTAGGGATGCAACTGCAGATAATAGGACTGCGCTACTGACAGCTTTATGCAGTCTCAGTAGCAGCCTCCTTCTCTTATTTACACACTTGTACATGAATTGTCTTGCAAAAGCAATCCAGATTTCTATCCTTGTGCTTATAATTGCATCTTGGGCTGCCTTGTTACAGGCCCTGTTCCTGTAAAGTATTGTGGAAGAGCCAGTGTTACTCTGTTGTTGTCATTATAAATTTTATTTTATTTTTCTAAGTATAATTGAGATTGGATAGTCATTATGTTTTTTTCCTGAATTCATAATTAAAGAAACTTCAGAGGAGAATGGAAAACTTTGTAGCTTTTTTCTTATGAAACTTCATCAATTATTGTGTCCTTGTGAAGTCTATGTAATTTAATGAAGTTGCCGGACATTTCCATTGTTATTCCTTTGCTAAAATAGAGTTATGTTCTATTTTACTTTTTAAAACATAGCCCTATGTCTTCTGCTCCACCCAACATCCCTCCTGTGTGCTCTATTCTGCTGCTCACTCTGTCAGACGATCTTTTGGTTGATGTCCTCAACCCTCCAGTTTCCTGCATTCATGTTGAACAGGATTTTTAAGAGATTCTTCTCATCAGGATGTATACTTCTAGTCCTTGTCCCTTAGTTTGTTCCCACAGAAGGTATTTCTTCTTGGATGTGGTTTGTTTAATTGAGCTGTTATTTTGGATCTCCTAGCACATTCAGAAGTGGTACATGGTCACTTCTAGGGAGGTCACAGGAGAACAACCAGTACATCTATTAGATGCTTTTCTGACCTGCAGGCAGAAGAAAACTGTCTTCTATAGGGACCTGCATAATTTATGTTGTGGGAAGTAGGTTCTGTAGTTATAGTTTTTTTGTTTTTATTTTCTGAAGAAATCCTTTTAGGTGGTTGTTCAGCTATTATACTTTCAAGCCTGAAGCCTAACCATGTGTTCTTTTGTAGTGTATTCCTCTGCTGCTGGGCAGATATTTGACATAAAGTCACTCTGTATGATAGAAAGCATTGATAGTGAAGCAAGTCAAACTTCCCTCTGTTTGCTTTGTTCTGTTTTGTTTGCTCTAGGTGAAGAAGTACCATATCACCTTTGCTCAGAGCTTCCACGTCCTGATGTCACGGCTTGTGAAATCCCTTGTGCAACAGACTGTGTGCTCAGTGAGTGGTCCCAGTGGTCCCCATGCTCCCATTCATGCTCCAGTAAAATTGCAGAGGGAAGCCAAAGCAGGAGTAGGTCCATCTTGGCCCTTCCGGCAGAAGGTAAGTGGTAAATATTTTAAATTAGTTGCTATTTGTTTGTTTAATGAATTGACTTGTGTTCCTCTGCCAAGCTGTGTTTAGATCAGAGCAAGTGCCAATACTGAAGCAATGAGAAATAATACATCTTGTCTATCCTTTATGCCTAGCAACTAGAAGATCTTTCTAGGCTTGAATTAATCACAGATGCATGAGTTATTTAGAGAAATTCTGTCATGGTTCAAAATTATTTGCTGTAGCCTATGAGTTATTGTATGTTTAGGGCTAGGACTGGGTGTGAATTTGTTCAGGAGAGATACATCCTATAGTAATGAAATTACAGCATGACATGGAAGCTTAACATGGAAGTGTTTTTATATGGTAACATATTAGTATCGATTTAAAACAGAACAGTGAGCTGTGTCAAACAAGGAAATAGAAAAGGATCTGTTTCTTTTATTAATGCAAACCTGAAATGTGTTAACCTTGTTTTTCTGTTGGAATAAGTAAATAACTTTTGATGAATATACGTAATTTCTGCTGGATGTTCATGGATGCATCTCGTACCTCAAGTTTAATGTACCAACAGCACAGTGATACAATTGTTTACACAGATTATGTCTTATTAAAATGATAGTCTTCTAACTTTGGGTACACATACAGTAATGCAATTCTGTACTGGTTTATCACGGAGAATTTGAATGATACCACTGTGGGCACATAAAAATGCATAAAGCGTGAACAGATCTAACAGACTCAAGCCTTGTTGACACAACAGAAAATATCTACTATTGTTAACACTGTGTGCATCTAATCCATCACCAAAACACTTCAGATGCAAATCCAGTCCAGGAGAACCTCTGTTAAGTGCCATTTTGTAAATTATCATTAAAACCACCCACTCCTTCTGGGGCAGTGTAAGGACTTGATCCTGCAAACTCTTGCTCATATGAATATTCTGTATTCATATAAACATCATAAGCACTTGCAAAGAAAATTGGGACCCTTCAGGATGAAAACTGCTATGTAATTGTTGATTGAATGATAATAACTACTAGTAAAAAAGTCTATATGCTAGAGAATAATTAAACTGAAAAGTAAAGTTGGTTTTGTTTTTTCCATGGTGGGAACATTTAAATAATAGACTTATGTGGAATTGTGAATGTAAAGGCTGTGCTACTGCTAGTGTTGAAGAAATGAATTCCAGAAGTGCAGAAGCTCAGTGATCTCAAGAATACATAACCTGAAACGCAGTAAACAGAAATATAATGCTTTGAACTGAGTGTTTCAGGCTCCTTAGAGAGGAATAATTCATTAATAAAGCCAAACACCCCAATTCATTAATGAAGCCAAACACCCCAAGTGTTTCTGAACATCTTTAAAGATGAATGAAGTATTTTAGCATATAGAGTCAGACAGAAGATGAGAAGTTGGGGAAACGTAGCAAAATTGGATTTAGTAGTGCTGTGGCAGTAGTAAGGTGATGTCATGTAACCTGACATGCTCGTGTGCAGCTCTTAGTGAGTAACCAAAGCTCTGCCAGCCATTGAAGATCGTATTTCATTTGCTCTCAACATAGGCAATGTTGGCCTTGGCTGTGCTCTTGGCACTCCTGGATGTCATCTCATAGTCTGACCTCAGTTCAAACTCTCAGCTCATTTTCTCCAAGCTGTTCACCGGAATGCCATTACGTGAAAACCAGGATGCAGTTGATGAAACTACAAGAGGGTACTTTAAAATCACTTTTAAAAGATATCTATTAACACAGCAGACTTTGGAAAATTCACAAAAGGTGAATGAGGAGATAGCCAGTCTCAGCAGATGTAAAATAGATTTGAGGAGCTGATGAACAGCTGGTCCCTAAAAGGTCCATAAAAGATGACTAAAAGGGCTAGAGAGGGTTGTCCTGTCCTGCTTCCCTTGTACAAAAGTTGTGAATGAGCTGCAGAAAGTGCCTGAGCTCTCATGCTTTCTCTGAACAGCATCTAATGCCAGTTTTGTTGGCAGACTGCTAGGCTTAACAGACATTACTTATGAAAGGCATTACTTATGTTCTGAAATTAAAACTGCCTTGTTATTACACTTGGTGATTTAAGAGAGCTTCCTTACTGTGGATGTTGGAAAAAAACGACAATGAAACACGCAATTTTTCCAGGGAAAGCCCAAGTTTTGTTAGATTTTTTTTCTTTTTTTTTTTCCTCCTTTTTTTTTCTTTTATTCTGTCTAACGGACCAGATATTTTGCCATTTCCTTTTTGTTTTTTTTTTTTTTCACATGTGCTCAAGCACACAAGCAGTTTTCTCTGCCTGGAAGTTTTCAGGAAAGTAAGATACCCAGAGGCGTTTTCCACTCCATCATCATACTAAACCTTTCAGAGACTGAACACGATATGGAGCAGTCCATTTTCATGGAAAAGAAGAAAAAGAGAACAGTAATGTGGCGTGATTATCCAAATCAACGTGCTAAGAAATTCCTGTCCCTCTCTTTCCTCAGTGTTATGTGGCCATTTGGGGTCATGCTTCATTTCAGAAGGCTCAGTCCTGCAAGATGATCAGCATTCCTTAGAAGGGCAATATTGCCTTCATCTCCCGTTGATTTTAGTTAGGGCATAAAGGTGCTCTGAGTCGTGTGGTGTCTGGCCCCGGCACTTCAGTTCTTTCAAAACGTGTAACTTTAATTTAGATGTACATGTGCTGTGTCATAAGTTGCCAGTTCCTCCATCCAGGAAGAGAATGATTTTGATTGTAGTCATTTTTTCTTCTTTCTTCCAAAAATGACAGTGCTTACGGTTACAATTTCATTGCATTACTCTCTAGCTTTTGAGCTATGAATGCCTGCAGCTTTTATGGGCTCAATTCAGACCCATGGCTAGAGTGTTAAGGCTTTTGGGGAGACTGTTCCTACTCCTGTATTTCGTAGATTTATTACAAGTTGCTGACAAAATGTGATATCTTAGCAAATTCTGCACGTGAATTTGGACAATGCTCTCAGGACAAATAAAGGCTCGAGACTCAAAGTCTTTTAAGTTTTTTCCAGCTTGATTTGCAGACTTTTAACCAGCTTTGTATCAGTTAGTAATAACAATTTTCCATCAGTATGGGTTAGGAGCCCATACTGCTCCGTGAATGTAGTCCAAATATTAGGAAGCAATGTTCCTCCTTTGGAAATTAGCAAGTAGAATGAGCATAAAAATAATGCTTAATTTGTCTCTAAGGATAATTGCATGTTTGCTGAGTGATACTGCCATTTAAATTGAATCAACTTGGCTGTGTGTAGGAGTATCAATAAGGTAACTCAGAAATATACTTTGCCTCTTTCTGTTTCCATTATGCATCGGAATGCAATTTTATGCAAGGCTAGTTTAATGGGGAAACAATATTTTAGAAAGTTGTTGCTGCAGCCATAAAGGTCAGCAGCTTTATTTAAGCTTTATTTATTTATTTAGTTTGGGAAAAAAAAAAAAAAAAAAAAAGGAAAAAAAAAAAAAAAAAAGATGTGAAGCAAACCCATCACAGTTATTTTTTTTTCCCATTTCCACCTTTTGCCGCTTGTCACGAGATAAAATATTTTGTTCCTCTCATGCTTTCCAGGTGGAAAAGCCTGTCCTCCTGACCGAGCCCTGCAGGAGCACCGCACCTGTAATGATCACCCATGTGTGCATTTCTTCTGGGAAACCTCCCCCTGGAGCTCTTGTTCTGAAGATGTGTTGGTCAGTGCACTGAACGCAACCATCAGTCGGAGTGGAGAAGCCACTTGTGGAGTGGGCATGCAGACGAGGAAAGTCTTCTGCGTGAGGAGCGGTTCTGGCCATGTTACACCTAAAAGGTATTCAAGGAGAGGTTATTAGTGGTGCACCTTTGTCTGTAGAGCTCAAGTGACGATTTGTCACGGTACGTTACACTTAAGAGTATTTTCAGACAGCGTAGGGAAACAGCAGACTTAGTAATAATTTCATTTCTGCTCTTATTCTCCAGTTGCTATTCTATCACTACTGTTGAAAGGTTATTAATGTGTAACAAAAATGAGTTGCTATCTCATTTTTAATTTTTGTGAGTAAATCCAAGGAAAATGCATGCTTTTAGTGCTATAGATCTTGTTTGCTGTAGCTCCTCTATTATTCTAATTCAGATTTTTTTGCAAATGCTTTTCCTCAAGGACTGGTGTGTGGAAAACACAAAGTATGCCTGGACATAGAGTTCATTAATACATTATTAACAATGCTTTAATAAAATAGAAAAAAATAAGTAGAGTTTGCATTTTATTTACACCACGAGGAGGCAGAACCTTTGTGATACGTATCGTTCTGTTGATTTATGTAGCTGTTGTAATGCAATACCAACGCCACACAATTGTGTATTCTGCAGTACAAGTGTTCTGAATTTTGCTTTGTTTCGCTAAGTGAGGAAAATAAGTAGCACAGATGTTTTCCCTAATATCAAAAAAATCAAGACATTGCTAATTATTTTTTCCACTGATAGTGAGTCTGGAGACTTACAACCGAGTTTCATTTCTTATGGCAGCTCTCAAACAATCCTGTTGGTATAAGCAGACTGTGTTGATTTCTGCAAAGTTAATTAAAATTCTTGAGGTTAATGGGGTTAATTAAATAAAGAGAAAGAAATCTAATACTCATTTATATCTAGAATCTATTGATATGCTGCAACTTTGTCTAATTAAACATATTGTTTGTAGAGCTATATAATGTCTAAAATAGGTTTTCCCCTCTCCACTTTTTGAGGCTGTCTGAGGGGAAGTGGATGTTCCACTGACATGGTTTATGTCTGAGTTGATGAAAACTGACCCAAAGTAATATTGCATTTGGAACTGCTGCTGCGAAAGCCCGCCGTTAATGTGGCTTCAGAAATGGGCTACATTATGGGAATTAATAACCTTTGTGTGCCGTTGGGCTGCGTTTTTCCCAATCTCATGATAAAAACCTACGCAGCAATTTAAGGCAGTTGCGAGGCACAGAATGTTGAGTAAAGCTAGAATTTCAGCGTAAAAATATTTCAGCACCTTACTGGTTGGATAACAGAATTCTGCCCCCTAGAATAGTTACGCTTAATGAGGACGAATGTCTCTTTATTTTCTTCTAAATTATACCTTTCAGTATCCTATTACCATCTCAGTAGTAGAATCATGACTGCAAGGTTTATTTTCTTTCCTAGAGCGATTTAATGGCATGTTCTTTCAGTTCTGATCATTTTAGATTGCCTGTGTTCCTAAGTATTTTTGAGTGATCTTTCTACTACAAATTAATGAAAATTAGAAAAGAGTAATTCCCTTTCTGATCCCCTACTTGAAACGCATGATGTGCTCATTCCCATAAAGTTGTGCTTTTTCCACCTTTTTGTTTTTAAATATTGATTGTCTGTGTCTGAAGCATTTATTAGAATATACATCACATGTTTTTCATTTCAGAGTTAAAAATTGATGCAAAAAAAAAAAAAATCAGATTTCTTTTCCCATACTGTGTAGTACAACTTTCCCCAGCTTCTGTCCTACAAGCTCTTTCTGCACCTTGGGAAGGGGCACAAAGATGGCTTCAAGCTGCTTTTGAATTTCCTAGTGGTTTGAATGTAGGAGAATATCTCATCAGTCCTTACACACAGTTGCAAGTGAATAGAAGGCTGTTGTATGTCATGTTAAACAGGATTACCTTACAGACTCAGTTTGGTAATAACTATATCTGTTTTGCTCCAGTGAGCATTGTGTTTTAGGCAGCAGATAGTGTTACATTTACTCTGTAGTCATCAGGCCAAACTCAATATTTTTAAAAATCCGTGCACGTGTTCTAACTTTGGTTTGGTTACAGGCGTGCAAAGTGGAATGGAAATGAGACTTGCTGTGAGCAGGAGAGATTCCTGTGGTGTGGCATCAGGCTCACAGCACTGTGAGAGTCTTATGAGCTGAACATTTCCCTACAGATCTGTTGTTTGTTGAGGAAATAGTATCTCTGCATTTGTACTTACAGATGTCCAGATTCCACCAGACCTGAGACTATGCGACCATGTCTCCTGCCCTGCAAGAAGGACTGCATCGTTACGCCTTTCAGTGAGTGGACTCGCTGCCCAACAGCATGTCAGCCTGGTAAGCCTATAAAAGGAGAACAGAATTTTGGGCAATTGATTACATCCATAGCCATGAGAAAAGGATGGAGGGGCACGAGGATCCCCCTGAGGGCTTTCCAGATGTCCTCTGTGCATGCCATGTGCCTTCACCTCTCCCAGTTACTGCTGAGACTTTGGCAACTCTGCACTCTTCCCAGCAAAGGCTCCTACCAGGTGTTGAGGGTCTCAGGCAGAGACTCAGGCTGCTGGTGCTGCTACTGGTGAAGTGGGAAATGCAGATACCAATGGGCAGGGAAGGCTACAAGTTGTCAGATCTGCAAAGACCCAAAACCTTTTTCTCATTGTGCATCTTCCCACCATGTTGTCCTTCTACCTAATGCCTACAGGAGGGTCATGAAAGAGCTTGAGATTCAGCATCCCATGCATTGAGGGAGAAACTTCAAAGATGAAAGTCCAAGGATCCTCTGTTGTATGTGGAAGTGCTGTGTTGTATGAAATTTATTTCCAATCTGAATGTATGCACAGGGCTGTGTAGATAACCCTTTGTGGTTTTCTAAGGACCATATGTTTCTCTGATCTAGTTGGTTAGCTTTTGTATACTAGATGTTTAGTGAAGATTCTTTATAATGATCTAGTGTTGGCTTTTGTGAGAAAATTACGTGTTTCATTAACTGTTGAGATGAAAGACTTCATAGTTACCAGAATATTTCCTTTTTTTTGGCAGCTTCTTTGCCCTTCAAAGATTCTCAGTGGATGCTCTATCATAGTCCTTGTAAGATTTTATAGGAAAATGAGTTCTTTCTAAAACAGTGAATCCTGTTTTAATTAGCAATTTATTTTTAGATTTTAAATGAGCTGCCTATGAAGAAGTAGAATAAATTACCTGGTAAATTACTTTGTTTATTAAATAATAGTCTACAATTAAAATGAGAAGAAATTAATTATTTAACCTCCTTGGCAGTGTTATCATTTTAATATAATTCTAAATTAAAACTTCTTAGATGGGGGAGTTTGCTTTCTGCTAGATCTGTTATTGATACGGCTGCACTGCAAGTTTTTCTTAATTTGCATTGCACAATTAAAACCTCAGCGTGATAATGAAATTTCAAAAACGCAATGTGTATGGGAGTCGTTCAGGGTTTTGTTGCTTTGTAGGAAAGTTATATTTAATGAAAACAATATACAGATGGTGAATTACTAAGCAAATCAAGCAGAAGCAGGTATTGCCTGACAGATTTAAAATTAAATGTATACCAGCAGAAGATGAGAGCTTAGACAAACATGCAGCCACTAAATCAGGTTTACACAGAACTTTACCAGTTAAGCTGTTTGTAGTTTATCTGAGAAAGTGCATCCAACTTTACTATCTAACAGTAAAAAGCTGACATTTTCCCTACATTTAAATGTCATCAGACAAGAGGCTGTCTTCTGGCAAAGAATTATCTCATACCTCAGAAGTGTAGACAGCAGTGAACGTAGGGCAATAACAGATGGACGGACGACATAATTCACAAAAGAAGTGCAATTGAATCAAAACACCTGTTGGTGAGTCAGGAACACAGAGGTTGTTGCGAGTTATTGATTCTCTGCCATTTCAGATACTTAAAGGTGACAACTGTCTACCACACTCCCCTATAATCTATCTCTTTTAATGGGTCTTTGAGGATGAATTGAAGCAAGATTCAGAGAACCGGCATGGAGGTTTTGGAAAATGAAATGGTTTGAATGAGCAATGTTTTTTTTTGTATGTGATGGTGAATAGAGAGGTATCTGCTTTTAGCATGGGTGATGTGCTCTCTGTTCTGTCAGCATAGCTTTAAAATGAGATCAAAACAAAAGTCTCAATAAATAGATGGCGACGTGAGTACTTCTTTACATTGGTTACCCAGAGTGAAGGTCAGCAATTTCATTGTTGCTTAATGATGTTTCATGTGCACTAGTTTACACAAAGTTTTAGACAGTAACTATCCAGTTTCCTTGACTTAAAACATATTTGAAACATTAAAGTTGGTTCCCTCATTTAGAAATTCCAATGGCTTTTATCTTGTGTCAGTTTCTCTCAAGGATTTGCCACTATCAGATTTCATAAAACAACCAGAGATGGTCAAGCTTAAACTTAGGCTTTCGAAACTCTTATGTGCACAACAATACTGGAGACAGCTCTGATTTTGGTGATTGAAATCTTAGAGGATCTGTCCCTGTTATTTGTGTGCTTGTAGAGTCTTTTGCTGACCAGTCTGTGCCCTTCTCTCCAGTGTCAGAAGCACAAAAGATGAAGCTGAATGCTTTCTGTAAAAGCTGCGACAGCGATTTTATCAAGATAAAGCTGGGCTTTAGAGTAGTGAGCAAGAAGTTTGTCCCTCATCTGACAGTAATCCACGTTTACTAGCCCTGAGCAGAGTGCCAGCGAAGCTGTGGGGGTCAAATGGAGAGAAAGCAAAGATGTGAGGGCAAAAGAGGAATGAAAGGAATGGATTGATAGCAGTTGTATGAATCTGTGGGTAAAGAGAGAAGACTGGAGATGGGACAGGTGGGTGGGAATAGAAGCAAGGTAAGACACTCCCAGAATTCTCAAATAGCATTTTCTGAGTTGCGGAGTTGACGGCATGGAATTTGTCTTGCGATCCTGGGACTTGATTTTTCAGAATGGCAAACGGTCATAACTTACTTGAAGTCAGCTGAAGTTTACCTTTACATGAACAGTCCTATATAATGTTAATACCTTGGAAAATCAAGCTGTAACAATCTTAAATGAGGTATAAAAATTACATTCAGTAACATTTGTAAGGAATCCTGTAAAAAAGCCAATGAGGAAATTCAATTTTGAAGATGGGGTTTGAGTAATGTGCAATAAATGTTGAGGATAATTTAGTTTCTTGAGGTGGAGAAAATTACTGTGGGAAGCTCATTTAGTTTTGATTCTGATTAATAGGAAGAAAATGGCTAAGATTCTAATGGTGGTAGACAATTTGAATTAGAAAATCATCACAAAGAAAGAGATAAAGTTCATGATTCTTAGGAGAAGGGAAAAAATAGCAGTAGCAGAAAGACATTTCTGCTACATATTTCAACAAATGCAGCAAATAGATAGCTGCACCTCTGGTGAACATGTTGCATGCAAGCAGGAGTGTGGAAGGTATGGAATCTACCAAGGAAGACTGTACAAAAGGCTGGAACCCAACAGCACTCTACTTTTTTCACTTTCTATCCCAAATAAATATCCTACTAGTAGCTAGTAGGGCCAGCAGCTTCAAACATGGAAAACATCAAACATGGCTGTTTTTATCTTTTCATCAGAATTGTTCAAAATCTTTTTATTTCCAAATTGTTTTGCAGAAATTAGAAACAAGTATGTAACTGAAGGTAAATTTAAAGGAGTGCCTGAAAGTATGATATCAAGAATGCAAATTAAGTTTTAGCCAATAGGAAAGTGGATTGAGTAACAGAAATGGATTGGAAGTAAGTGGAAGCTGGATGGAAGATATGTCCAATACTTACTGGCGAATGTACTGTGCTGCTGTTGCTTCCCGTCTGCTGTCAGGAGAGGAATGGACTGAAGAATAAATATTTCAATGAATCATCTGTTTCCATGTCGGTAGGGCTGTATGAATAGAAAAGGAAGCAATGCCAGAGCATCTCGTGGTTGCCTTCTGTGTGAGAAATTGCTAAGTCCTAAAGAACTAAATAAAACCCCAAGAATAAAAAAAAACCAACAAAACTCAAAAGAAAGGTCAAGGAAATTATAGATCACTCATCCTAACTTCATTACGTAGAAGCATGAGAAGTAGCTATTACTTGAAATATAAGTGTCTTAAGAATAAGATTATGATAAACTGGTCAGTATGGATTTGTTGAGAACAAATCATGCCCCGTAAATTTAATCTCCTCTTTTGACAGCATAGCCGCTCTAATTAAGGGAAGTGGTAGATTTTTGACACATGAAACTTTTATCAGAAAGATGAGGAACGAGTGGCTTGAATTAAATCATTGTAAATGCATACTGAGCTCCTTGAAAAATGTCTTAGTGAATATCACTGTGAAAAGTGTTACTCCATCTCCTTTATGGCCCCTGGTCAAGTATACTGATACAATCCTCAAACTTTCTTCTCTCCAGGTGAGCAGTTCCAGCTCTGCTTGCTTTTTCTATGTGTCAGACACTTCAGTGCCTAAATTATCTTTATGTCTGTTCAATGAACTTGCTCAGTGTTCTGTCCTCCCTGTCCTGTCGAGCCCAGAACTGGACACAGCCCCAAGATGGCTCACCAGGGTCCAGCAGAGGCAAAGCCTCCCTTTCCTTCACCCTGCTTTGCTGTAGTGCATGGCTGCCTCCTGGTTGACTTGTCCATCAGAATGCCCTGGTCCTTTGCAGTTGCTGCTTCCAATCAGTTGGTTGAAGATTCCAAACTATTCACAATCAAACTAGAATAGGAACCAAGGAGAGTCCTACAGAAAATTGTTCTTGTCCCTACTCTATTTTATATTTATCTGAAAAACTTGATTGTTTGCGTTGATACCATTAATGGGTGGTTCTAAGGCGAAGGACAACTACAAGATATTAAGTGATGTAGGAATCTCTGAGATTTGCTACTGCAGCCTTGCCCTTATCTTGAGCTGGAAAAATAATTCTGTTATTCACCACTTTCCACAAGTTTTATGAAGTCCACTGTCAATCATAGGATGGGTTTTCCTGCTCTAGAATTATTAAAATTATATTAATATTTTATTAAGAACCTTTTTTTTCGTTTTTCCCCAATTGCTGCCATGCACAACAGTTACACCAGCTCTCAGTTTCAGCTTCCCAATTCTGACTAGTGCAAGTCCTGTCTCCTGTGCTGCGTTGTGTGCCATACATACATTGTGAGCTGTGTTTCCAGGTTCATTGAGCTTGTGTGTACTCAGGCTAAGGAGAGAATTAGCCTCCATTGGTTGTGATGGCTTTCTTATCAGGAAGACACCATCTGTAACTCCTAGATTAGTACAGATGGCTTACTGGCAGTAGCCTGAGACCACCAGGATACAAAATCTTCCATTGTAACAGTTGCTTTTTTTTTTTTTTATTTTCTTTTTTCCTGCTCAGATGTTTTAGCATTTACTTGTACATATTTTCTTGACTGCTGTGATGTTCTGTAAAAAAGCCATTTTTAAGTATGTCTCAAACTATGGATTTATGATGCTACTCTTCTGAACTGCTTGTAATTTTAAAGAAAATAATGGTAGTTTTTGGCTCAATGCAGCAGCCACCCCTTCTTTATGAGGATTCACAATTTCACAATGTAAATGTAACATGAGAAATCTTGAACCAAAACAGCAAGATGACTAACTCAGCGTACCAACTGTGTCTGGAAAGCATTTTTCTGTGTTTTACAGGCAATGCCACAGCAGTTAAGCAGTCTCGGTACAGGATTATCATTCAGGATGCTGCCAATGGGGGACAGGCATGCCCAGACACCTTGTATGAGGAAAGAGAATGTGAAGACATTCCCATCTGTCCAGTTTATAGGTAACAGTGTTAGCTTTGAATCAGTCTCTTTCTAGTGGGCTTCCATTTCTTCAGAAATTAATCCTGTGGGATCATCCAGCACAATTTTCGCAAGAAAATGACGTGAAACTGAAAAATGGAGTCAGTAAACAAACAATATATGAACAGTAAGTTTTGCTAAACGTAGAAGAGTTCAAATTGGAGATTTCAGATGATCTGATTTCATCAGAATGTGCACCAATAGCTCCTAAAAATGGTAAATTCAGGATTGGAGGTGTTTAAGGAAGGTTCTACTGGGAACTCTCTCCTCAGTGTATCTAAAAATCAATGCAAGCTATTTTGATACTGCAGGCACTCAGCTGCCTTAATCATAATTGTATGCTTACTGCAGAAACACTGTCTTCTCCCCTGATGCTCTCACTCCAGTGAATAAATGTGCACTTTAAATTTCTGATTAGACAAATAGTACAATAGGACAATTACTCACCACTCTTCATTAAAATTCTCTGACCCATCTGTTATAGAATGTTAGTAAATATAGCCATATTATATCTTTGCAAATCTTCAAACTGCACACCCTGGTCTCAGAGCAGAGCAGGCAGCTGAATGCTGGGACAGAGCAGGAGTCGAAACATTCTGTGCTACATGGCCCTGTTCTGCACAGCACTGTGGAAAGCCACTGTCTTGCATTCTTGGTTGACGCACATCATAGCATGCAAAGCAGATGGTGCATGAGAACAAGATTCTGGGAGAGGAGCCTGATTTCAAAGCACGCTGAAACTGTTTGCTGTTTTATTTTGTGACATTGAATGGTGCCCTAGAAAAGTCAGGGAGGGAAGTATGGTTGGAGAATGAAATGAGGGTGAACCCTACATCTGAATTTCAGTTCGTAATGCATATTTCAGGAGTGATTACAACTTTCTGGCTATTTTTCCTCAGGTCTTTGTAGTATATCATCATTTCCATCTCAGCTTTCTGAAATTCTTTTCTGGGAATATTATTTTCCAGCTTTAGCCACTTAGTCATTAACATTTTCTTCTCACAGGTGGAAGACCCATCAATGGAGTCATTGTGTACTCGTGCCAGAGTCAGTGAGACAGAATGTGCTGGGACATAACGAGGCATGTGGACATGGTTTGCAGTCAAGGGGTAAGCTTTCTCCATGTGATCTGCAAGTACCTGAGGTGATGGAGGATGATATTTAACAGAGTCTTTATTCTTTTAGAGTAGCCAATTTGGAAACAGTGGCTAAAGCACTTCAGGTGTAAAATGAAAAGTTTTGGGAAGTGGATCCACTGTATGGTTTTTCTGCTTCATCGAAAGTCAAAATACCAGCAACATGATAGTGTGCTTGGAGTATAGGAACAGATTTATGCTTGGCGTTCAAGTATCCTTAGGGTAACCTCTCCTTCTGCTTAAGGATGAAGCACATTGCCTTAGAAAGAGCCATATCCATAGTTCTCTGTAAAGTAATTGCTTCTTGGTGCTAAAAATGGAAAGGATAAGTTCCTTGTAATTTTAAATTTTACTAATAATTTGCCTGAGGCCTGCTTTTATCAAGACTGTTTGAGAAATTCAGCATTGGCAAAGGCTTTGGGCTCCTGCCCTTTGTGTGCTTAAGCACTTGGAAAATACAGTGATCCAGTTGTCTGAACAGAAGTGTTAAAAAGAATTTCATTGTTCTGAGTATGTGATCAGAGTCTGTAGCAGTTCCTGCAGATGGCTTGAGATGTGTCTGCTATCAGTCTGTTGAGAAATCTAATAAAACCTTTAACAAAAGGTTATTTTTATTGAAAAAAGATTACTATACAGGTATGCTAACTGAAGAAATTTGACATAGTAATTTACTCCTTCGCAAGGTTAGAAACTGTTCTTTAAAGATGAGCTGATTTTCTTACATAATCTGGAAACAAAGGGAAAGAAAGAAAAGCTCTGGCAGTATGTGAGCTGCATCTGAAAGAAGAAATGTTTTAAACTAAAAGAAGTAAATACCTTTAGGTTTTGACCACAAGCCTTTTCACAAGTTTTCAAAGAGAGCTCTGTAAATTGAGACGTCCTAAAATGTATTCCTGGATCTCTGTGTGAAGGAAGGGCAATCTTTATGCTCCAGTAGTTGTATGAACTTTTTACTCATCTTACTCTGACAGGATTTGAAGTATAATAGGAGAGCATCATGCTTATTTCTGCTCTGTGGAGAGCTCTCCAACAATTAAATAGGCTACGTACTGCTTTGTGATAGTCATGTGAAAGGAGTCTCACAGCTTGGTGGGTTCAAGCAGAATTTGCTTTGGTGCCAGGTTCACTTTCCATAATTATCTATGATTTTCACAACAGCTCTGATTTTGGCAGTTACATGATGTGATGGTACAAATTGGCAGTGTTGAAGATGAGTGGAGTTTCAGGAAAATGAATTCTCAAATGGAATGCAGGCAGAATTTACAGGGTGCTGCCTACAAATGTGAGCAAAGGCAGCTGAAACCCAGCTACCTGTTGGAGTTGCTTCTGAAAATCAAGCTGGTAGATTTTCAGTAATTATCTATAAAAGTAAGGGAAGCTTCCAAAAATCTGATATTTGCACCTCATCTTGCTTCATGAGCTCTTGAAGAGCAGCTAGCATGTGCAAAGATGTGCTGTTACCAAACTGTCACTGCGTAATCGTTTAGCCAAGCGTGGCAACCCACTTACAGAAGTTGCAGGATCTCTTCTAGCATGTAGACATCACCACTAGAGGACTTGTGAATTTATCCTTCTTCACTATGAAGGTGGCCTTTGGAGGTTTTTTGAAATAAAGCATGAGACGAGGCTGTATACTTGGCTCTATTCAGCCTGAAATCGGGTGTGTGGGGAAGGAGGTGCATCCATTGCGGAGAGGCAGAGTGTAACAGTTGTAGGTCATAGCAACAGAATTTCCAGATCACCTGGGAAGGCTCTAGATTCATTAGAAATACTTAAAATTCAACTGTATAAGGCCACCTTTTCTAACTTTTAGATATGTCCTGCTTTGAGAAGGCATGGAACTTCCAGAAGTCCCTTCCATTCTAAATTGTATTGTCTGATTGGATGAGTCTAAGGAAATCTTTTGAGAGAAAACGGTACCGTTAGTGTAACGTCTCCAGGTGTTGATGTTACAGATATATGCTTTCCTGCAACATTCGTGCATCCTGTCTGAGTTTGCACTTGAGATAACAGCACTAATATGTGCAAGAATTGGCCTGTAAAGTATGTCAGTGTCTTCAGCCAAAAAGTGGCTCCAAATTCTCCAAAGAATATTTGCACAAATTGGCCTTTTTTTTTTTTTTTTTTTTTTTGCAGAGTAGCAACTGTTATCTTATTGACTGAAAATAATCAACATTATTATAGCATCCATTTTTAGAATGTGTTTTTTCTTTCTCTGTCCATGTTTTGACTGTCATTTGAATAAGAGGATTTCAGTTTTCCATGACTGTTGTGGTCGGCCAGATACAAGGGCACCGAATTAATATGAAGTTTTTCTAAAGATAGAAAGAAGATAGAAAGTGTGTTTATGTGTATATGCTTAGAATGTGTTTTAGAATACTTAAAACTATAAATATGCTGAGGGGAAATGGTGTCTGAAATGACTTTCAAGCTCTGTTCTTAGAATAGATTCTGAGATAGATACTTGTAAATCTTATTCCATGAGTGTTGTCACTTATGCACATGTAACATGCTGAAGATATCAGGGTTTATCTCAGTAATGAGCAGAATAGCCAAAAAGATGGTGACCCTCTGAAGCTGCAGTTTTTACAGCTTTATCTTGGAATTGCATTGTACTAATTACAGTGGCCTTTAATTTAGTGTATCACCTGTAGTAGACTTACATGTTCAGAAAGCAAGCATGCAGTTTAGAGGAAAGAAATATTTAGAGCTAAGAAATATAAATGTTATTTAAACTTCATTAAGGCATCATTTGAAAAAACAAAAACCAACAAACCACCTAAAACAGGGACTCGAGGATAAAACAGTGTGGGGATATTACTGTTGCTTGACAGTAACGTAGGCAACATTTCTAACAATAAATGAAGAGCTTTATGAGCTTTTCTATTGCTATATAGCTGTCATTTTCCTCGACAAGTGACTAATTTACTAGAAGGTGTCAAGAATGTGAGAAAATTGCTTCTGCTTCAGATGCCCTTCAGTGACTTTACTGTTCTCTGATGTTTGTGATGGAAGATCCTTCTGAAATGACCTCTCCCTTCAGTGCTGACATGATCTGCCATCTTAGACATTTACATTTTTGGGGAGGAAAAAAATGTGTTGCTCATTACAAGGGATTGTTAACATTTAATTAGTGGATGGAAAGCAGGCTTTAAGCAAATGCCTTTGAAAGCTGCTTCAAAAGCCATTGGACAAATAAATAGACACGCATTAAAGACCAGACTGATCTAATGAGGTACCACTTAAAAATCTAGTCTTGGAAATACCTGACAACATTGTTATGTAAAGAGTAGTTACTTTGTAAAAGCAGGGAGACACTGCAGCAATGGAACATGTCATAGCTTATTTTCTTCTGCTCCTGCTGCATCTCAGCTGTGATTCATTTGAGGGATTTGACCATATCTCCGCTCATTAACAGCAGCAGTGAGTCCATCTCAGAGCTGTACCTCCCCATCAGAAGCACACAGAAATGCTGTGACACAAAGCAGCAAATTCTCTAGGAGAATAATATACTGACTTACATACAGGCAAACAAGAAAGCCACCAATGCAGTAATGAGAAACTACTTCTCTGCTTTGAAAGAAGTGCTCACTCCTTGGCTCACCTGAGGTCTTGGGGTGGATCAATACTAGATTGCCTCCTTGTGCATCTTAGTAGAACATTTTTTTTAGCATGTTGTACTATTAGACCATATATGATCTATTTCTTTCATCCATTATACAGGTTATAAATTCATACCATGTGGAATTTGCTAAGAGAGTTGGTGATAGAGATATAATCCATTTCTGTGCAGAAGTTGATATATGAATTGACAGTGGAAAAAATAGAATGAAGAAAGCACTGGACTCTAAGAGTTTAAGATTCTGCTCTCCTTCTGCTGTAGCTGTCGGAATATTGCAGATGAGGGGTTTTAGACTAAGATGCAGATGGAGGGCTTATCATTAGGAGAAAAAAAAAAAAGGGTAATAGTCTGCCATGAATTTTTTACTGGTGTGTCTATATGCAGAGAATATAAATTTTATATATGGAATAGATGAAACCGGGATTGCAAACAGTGTTTGTAATAAGTTAGTGACTAAGTCACCATTGGTGCTATACCTAATAAGATGAAAGTATTAATTTTGGTGTTGTCTGTATGCATTGTACCTGCAAGACCATTTTAAAGAGGCATTCTTTAGATATATTATTTACTGTGTGATCAGTCTGGAACCAAAGTTTGGGCCACATACATTATTGTTGTTTCTATTGAAATTATTTTATGGTAACCTGTTCATAATGACATGTGCCATCAAAAAACATCACTATTACCATTTTTTTGCTTATTTTCCAGTAGAAAAGTCTTTTGAAGCCAGTAGGCATAAACGCTGAAAATGTGTATTACAAGCATGTACCAATGGAGGGATTGTTAAAAGATGAAAATAATAAGAAGTAAGGATAGTCACCCAGCAGCTCTTATTCTCTGTTCACATGGTAGTGGACTTCCCTCCTTTTTATATGAGAGATGTCAGCAGACATCAGAAGATACCTAAACCAGTGCCACTATATTTCAGTCTGGGTCTGGCTCAAATTCCACCTCTGGTGTGTCTGCTGTAAAAATACCAATTTCAGGAGGTACTTATTGGAATCTTTTTATAATTTACAGGCTAGAGGCAATGCAATATCCCAAAGTTTGCACTGGATATATTTATGGTGGCAAATGTGGCAAAAACACGGACTACTTCAGTTAGATGATGATGTTTTATGACCAGTGGTTTGCAGTGTGAGTCCTGCCTGTGTATAAATCTGTCCAGCTGATAGTGGCTTACCTGCGATCAGTAGTTCCCTCCAATGTTAGCTCTGCCTGATAGGATGCTTGTCCCTTGAGCCATATTCTTAGTGATGCTGAGGGTTTGTTAGTGCTTATTCTACTGATGCTGGTCTAGCAAACTGACACTGATTGACCCAAGGGAATGGCGTGAAGCTGTACCAGGGGTGGGACCAGTTGAGCATAATGAAAAGGTTCTTCACCAGAGGGTGATGGGGCATGGAACAGGCTCTGCAGGGCAGTGGTCATGGTCCCAAGCTGCTGGAATTCAAGACTGCTCTCAGCCATAGGGTTTGGATTTGGGGCGATTGTGTTTGAAGCCAGGAGTTGAGATCAGTGGTCCTCCTGAGTCTCCTCCAGCTCGGGATATTCTGTGATTTTATGATTCTCATTGGAGGTTGTAGAGATGTGACTGAGAGCGTGGACTCAGGAGCACAGCAGACAGAGCTTGAGTCTTGGCCAGACAGCAACGTCTGGAAAACACCTGCCTGCCCACGATATCTCTGATAGCAAATAGCTGAGGACAGGGTAAGGACAGGAGTTGAGTCTTGTTAGTGATATATTTGAAAAGGTTTGTGAAGTCTTTCTGTGATCAGTGTTCAGCAGGTAGCCTTTCCAGGATGTTATCTCTGCAGCTTTGCCAGTGTAGCTGTTCTGCATCCTACTGCAAATTCAGACAGTACGTGTTATCTGTATTTTTATTTTCTTGTCACTGATAATGCAATTTTCAGCTTACAAACACATGGAGAGTAGAAAGGTGATAAGAAACAACCAAAATGGAATAGATTTACTATTATTTGTTCTTGATAATCTGATTTCTTTCCTTGACAAAGCAGTTTGCTGAGGATTCGCAATAAGGTAGGTGGAAGGCAGCACAGATAATGTTTCTTTGACTTTAGGAAGACATTGAGTCCACTCTCCAGTGATAGTCTTCCATATGCTACTCAAGTTCAAAGATTGACGTTGTATAAATTTGAGAATGTTCTGCAATCAGTGTGACCTAGAGAAGTACAGAATGAGGTGGTTGTGTAACTGGCTGAGGAAAGACATTGATAACTATGTTGTCAGCTGTTTGCTGTCAACCAGGAGGGCCATTTCAGACAGCCTCCCCACCAGGAATGCATACTCTTGGATGTTTTCGTTATTTTCACTACCACGGTATGTAATGAGAGTATAGCTGTAACACATCTGAGTAATTGCAAATTGCAGATTGTGAATATTCCAAATGAATGATAGGCCTAAAAATTCAAGTTGTTTAAGTTTGAAAATACTCTGAAAGCAGTAAAATGAAATTTTCATTAAAGAAAAAAAGGTGCCGTGGTCACACTGTGTAGGAAGACAGAAAGCAGTGCTGCAGAGGTGAGTGCTGAAGGCAGAATTTATGGACTACAAGCTCGTAGCATTATACCTTTGTAAAAAAAAAAAAATAAAAAATTGTCCATCATTAAATCTTCTATTTCTTATATTTTCATTCTGATCCCCAAGCTCCCGAGATTGATTTTGTCTGATTCCTAAAATAAAATATCTTTAACAGGTAATCCTTGCTTTTCTTTCTGTTCAGTAGTGCTTTCTGCCACTGTGAAGAGTGACAAAGAAATGAGATCAAATTTAAGCTTCAGAACTTTCAAGTAATTCCAATAGCTTGTTTGCCGATGGAATAGATGAGAATTTTATTTTCCAAATTACTAATTTTTCATTCATTGGAAAAAGATAGGCATTTATGAGACTTATTTTTGGTCTTTGTGAACTATGCTCATCTGTGCACAGGAATTTGGATGTATCACCACAGTATGAATGTTTTACTACATAAGTATGGATTGTTTGCATCTAATTTCTATCAGTTTGCTTTTAGACTTTTACCTTTAAATTATTCCCAGAGCCAGGGTTTAATTTTGGATTTGATAGTAGATTTATTTCATGCAAAAATGTGTAATAATGTTTCATAAAGGGAGAAACAAGGAAAAATGGAGGAGGAGGAAACATTAATTAAAAAAAAAAATCTGCTGGAAAAGCTGCATGAATGCACTGTTATCCTTTCCTGTACTACCAGAAATAAGGAGGGTGTCCTTTCGCAGGCAGATTTTCAGTAAATTGAGATTTGGAACCATTGGAATTGAGCAGGAGAGGGGAAGGGGCAGACGCGGCTGTGTGAGATGTGATGCATAAATCACTCTGAGCATTTTGTGACTTTGAGATTCCTGCAGCTTAATTTATGAGAACTAAATTCAACTCTGTGTATAGAAATCATTCTGAGCTGCTTTCCTAAAACCTGGTGACTTGGCAGAGTTGTCTATGTAAATGCCTGTGTTGAAGACTGCAGCTAGAAAATGTTGTGAGGTAATGGTTTGGGAGTAGCAATTAGTCCTTGTATTGCCTTACATCCCACTGATCTCTGGGTAACTTGTTCTTGTAAACCAGTTTTTCTTTACTCAGGACTTAGTTGGTATGACAAGGGGGGGAAAGATTGATGCTCCAGTGGCACATTGCTCACATGACAGTGGGTTTCCCTTCTTTTTTTTATGGGAGATGTCAGCAGATATCAGAAGGCCCCTAAACCAGTGCTGCTGTATTTCAGACTGAGTCTGGCCCAAATTTCACCTTGTGTGTATCTGTTGTAAGAGTATTTCACAGGCAGTCAGGGAATCAGCTTGACCTTACTTTATAGATGCTAACTAATAGCAAGAGAGACTCCAACTCCTTTCAGTCATTGTACTCATTGCCAGCAACATCAAAATTGAGAAGACTCTTAAGAGAATTTGTCCTGACAGTAATCTACAGTGAGACATTTTATCCAAAGGCAATTCAGCATTCTGTAGACTTTCCATAAAATAAAGATGATGAAGTCTGTGTCAAATAATTATTTGATTTCCTTCAAAAATAGGACAGTGTATTCTACTCTGTACAGGGAATCAAGCATGTTTTCTAGCTTTATTCTATACTGTTCCTATCTGATAAACAGAGCAGAAATAGCAGCATCTTAGTACCACACACAGCATTTATTTTCTGAAAATCAAGTAGAAAAGTCTTTTGAAGCCAGAAGGCATAAACACTGAAAATGTATATTACAAGCATGTACCAATGGAGGGATTGTTAAAAGATCAAAATAATGAGAAGTAAAGCAGAGGAACATCAAAGCATTCCAGGCTATGTATTTCTGCCTTGATTAGGAGGAAGGAGGGAAGAAGGG
>NW_024884844.1:8962440-9199387 GCF_019232065.1 Centrocercus urophasianus
CCCCCCCCCCCCCCCCCCCCCCCCCCCCCCCCCCCCCCCAAAGAAGGCTTTAGATCAATGGGAAATGGCCCAATCACCTCAAAGTCAAAGGCAGCACCATTCAAATGTGTACAATTTACAGGAATTGCTAGAGCATCTCAATCATAAAAGTCCCCAATGATCTGACAGTACTCACATCATACTTAGCAGGTACACAGAAAGAGTCAAGATCATCTTATCTGAAGGAAACTCCTTTTTAAGAGTAAGGCTAGAGAGATTTTCATTTTGTCTTTCATCCCTCTGATTAAGTTCATCTCTCTTTGGTCCTCGTAAGATTTCTTTCATCTACTGTGTAGTCTGCATGATCTAAGCAACCATCTTTTGTGAAAGTCATTTTTGGGGCCTGTTTTTTAAATGATGGATTGTCATTAAACAGTAGAATAGATGAAAGAGGTCCAAGGAGAACCAAACTGAGACTTGCTCAGGATGATGAAAGACATTAGGAGAGTCATAATGATGAGCAATCTCTCCTTCCAACTGGAGACAGGCCCTTCCAATTACTGCTTGTTTTAGCATCAACTTCCAAAGATTTAAGGTTCAAGCTATGAACCATTGATTCAGACTTTTCTTAGGGAACTGAGAAGCTTCCATTGGAACAAACGTGAATGGTCATGTTCCATGCTTTGTGCAGAGGGTATGATAAAGTCTAACAGAAATCCTTTCTGTGGGTTGTAAATAGACCTATTTGCATAACATTGTCTGCTCCTTTTCAAAAATACCATTTTTTAGAGCCATTTCACTCCAAAACTACTTTGTTGACTTAGAAACTAAAACAGGAGGTTTTATAATCCTTAATATTTTATATGAGCTCGTGTAACCGTCACTGTAACTAGACATAAAAATATCTGATTTTTTCTCATGTTCTTTGTGGTCTGTTGGTTCTGCTGTGTCTGATATGCTGCAGTTCCATGAATTAACCCTGCAGTGTGTAAAATGTTTTACTTTATTGATGATTTTAAATTGAATTAAATCATCCTTTGTTCTTGAGACATTTGAGTTCAGTTTTGTTTGCTGTTTTCTATAGCTCTTCAGTGTCCCTCTTGTTCACATCTCCATGCTTAGGCAGTCCCATTCAGGACTGATGTAGATCAACTTTTGCTTTTATAAATTTTTCATTTCCTTCTTGTTGTTGTTGTGCTGTTTACAAATCCGAAGATAGTTCATGCCAAAGCCGTTCTGGTTCATAGAAAATGTTAAAAATTTATCTGAGCATGATAAGAATTCTCTGGAAAATGGCCTGGAAGAGAACTTTTCTTCAAATAGGCAGCTTAAATGAGGAACCTTGAGGCAAGACCAAAAAAGGAGCAAATTTATTAAAAAGCTTTTATAATCTAAATTGTTGAAAAAACTTTAGAGATGCTTTTCTCTGAGCAATTACTGGAATAATGTCATCTTGTCCATAATGATCTCAGTCAAGCGGAATACCGAGTTCCAGAAATTCCAGAGATGTGGACTGGGAGGGATAAAGAAAGAGTTTTGTTCTTAGAGTAAGGTAGTACCAAACAGACTTAGTAGAAGTTTTGCATGTTGGGTTTTTTTTTCTTCCTTGTCAACAGTTTACGGGCTGGTTCGGCCCAGTTCCGTGACGAGTGGGGCGGAGGGATCCGCAGATCCGTGCCTCCAGAAAAAAAGGAAACAGGGGACCCCAAAATAATTAAAACAGCGGCACCGATCTGAGGAGAAACAAACTAATTTACTAAGTATATTATCGGAATGCAAGATAACACACTATAATACAATATAATCAGAATGGAAGCTAATAAATCAAATATAATGAGAGAGAGAGAATGTCCGAAAGGTGAATAGGCCTCACCACAACGCTGAGGTGAGATGCGCAGTCCAGTTGAGCAGCAGGGAGATGGGAGCAGCGCCCATGACGAAGGGCAGGCGAGAAAGAGCAATCAGGTGACCTTGCCAGGAGTTAAACCTCCTCTCCCTGACCACAAGGTCCCCTGGGGAATGTAGTTCTTCTTCTCTTCAGGGCAGGTACCCAGGACTTGAGCATTGACAGTTAAAGTCCCAGTGCCCCACATGATGTTATGATGTGGAATACTGAAAGCCAAAAATCACAAAACCATGACATTCCTTGTTCTATTCTACATTTGTTAGAAAATGCTTCTCATTGGAAATTACAGAGTCAGATTTCTTTAAACTCTGTTACTGAACAAAAATATTAGCATCCTAAATGACAGAGCTCATCAGTGCAGCTTACTGCAAGTCTTCAGGCACAAGACATGTCAAACATGGCATGCCACAAAGGTGCTATATGAGTCACAATGTCGTGTTAATTGAATGTGAACTTGTGTATTTATGCTACTCCAGCAGCTTCATGTCTGCAGTTGAGGATTTAGACATGACTTTTCAATTTTAGAATAGATGAATAACTGCGGCTCAAACTACCTTTCAAAAATCCCATAATCTCACTTTCAAACAAGTGCACTAAAGTGGCGGTGTGGTATCTGGAAGTGACTGGAATACTTACGCAATGCTCGTACTTAGGAAGGAACCTGAAGCAATCGTGAAGTGGCATTACCAACATCTCCTGTACTCATCCAGGGGTTCTCTTTTCTCTTGGCTCAGTTTCTAAAGATGTTTATGCCACTGTGTTCTGGAAAGATAATTAGTTGATTTCCTTTTATTTTCTTTTTGAAGTAGCCTTTCTGCATTAGGAGAATGAGAAATGATAGATTCTAGTACAAAGAGCATTGCTGTTTATGGGATAAAGGCTTTCTTTAAGTTCAAAAATATAAAAAAAAAATATAATTTAAGCAGTATGTTTAGCATTTTCTAAAACAAATGTGATTATTGCAGCATTAATGCTTCTGAGAATTCCTCCTGTTAGAAACATTTCTTTCTTCTCTTTCATTAACAGTACTGTCATGGAATTGCTTCTCAAGAGTCAGAAGAAGATTCGCTCTTCCTTATATTATAATAATTCAAGAGAAACCTCATCCAAAAAATTGGAATACCACTGGAATAAAATTACTACACAAGAAAAAGCCATCTCTCTATTTCAGTGGCAATAGATAGTAATGAAAAGTTGTCATCTTTTAACAAAGATTTTTCTGAAGTCAATTTTTTTCCTGGCAGCTACTGGTTTTGTCTAGAGCATGCAGTATTTATTAAAGGATTTCTGATATTGGCTGTGTGAAATAAGGAAAGTATGGAGTAATATATTCTGATATTTTACAGATTTTTCCTAAAGTAGAGTATTTTGTAATGTCAAATTTCGGTCTTGGATGTGAAGCCTCGTAGAAGATGAGACTTCCTACTTCTTTTCTAGGCAATTCTAACATCAGTACTATCATTCCTTCTTTTGACAGTCCCTAGAAGTTTCAATCATGTGATCATATATTTATTTTCTTTGATATGTGCCCCAAGGTGATAGAAATTTCTTTGAGTAATCTCTTTTCTGCTATCTCCTGGATATTAACTTTTTGTATCTTGTTTCTATCTCAGTCTTTGTGTTGGTAAAAGAAAAGCCCGAACTAGAGGTATGTTATATATGGGAATCTAACCAACCTATTAAAATGTAATAGGCTTGTCGAAGGCCATCTACTTCAGCATTTGTTTAATCTAGGGTGAAGTAGATCAGTGTGTCCTCGAGGGATGTGTTACGTGACAGAGCAGCACTCCCACCCACTGCCCTGTGATAAGAGCATGCAGGCTTCCATAGCCTCTGCCCTTACTGACCGTGAGTCTTCACCACTGGTTTGTTTTGTTCCTTCTGCTCTTAGAAAGTGTTTTATTAATAGGTATTTATAAACAATTTTGGGGAAGATCAAGCCGAAATTGGGGTACCGTACTGAGCAGCTATGTGTAGACACTGTTGAGAGAACTGGAAGGATTTAACTCTTCTGTTGCATTTAACCCCATAGTGTGGGGTTAATTGCCATTGAAGGGCATCAGGGCATTTGTTTCATATATTTGCAGCAAATCAGACAGACTGCAGTTGTGAGAAGTTGCTTTGAGCAGCAGGTGCTTTCCCAGTACTGCCCTGAAATGATCAGCCAACGGAGCACATCAGCATCACAGCCTGCAAGATGGATTGGTTTTGTGCAGGCTATGTTGCTGTTAAAGTAGCATATAAGCAAATGTCCAAACAATCAGAAAAATACATTTGTGCTTTAAAATAAATGCATATGTTCAGCACGCAGTTTCATGGAGTATAAATTTTCATGTAATCTAAGCACATCTGCTCATAATAATTAACTTCTGTGGCAGGCGAAAGGAAAAGCTACATCAGCTCTCCGGTATGATGAGATGGATTGCTTTCTATCTCTTCATCATAATGATTAATTGTAGCATTTGTATGAAAATGGCTGCTTTTTACTCATTTTTGTTTTTAGATCATGTATCTTGATTATTTTTTTTAGCCTATTTAAATGTAAATATTCTGAAAAATCTAGTATGAAAGCATAAAAGTTTCCAATTTTAAGTGCTTTGATTAGAAACCAAGCAAAGAATGTCTCTGCTTAAATTGTCTTATCTGAAGACTTTGAAAGAAGCCTGACTTTGCTAGTTACATGAATTTCACAGGTCAACGTAAATGTTAGAAATAACCATGAAAGAAATTTAGAAGGATTATAGAATTTCATTTGACCCCGAGGGCTAGTGTTTGCAAGGGGCAAACTTAATAAGAATGAAACATCATAGCAGTTTACAGTTGGTCCTGTGGTACTGCAAGTATCAAATATATACAGTGAGGGAAATAATAACCTCATGTGCTTCTAAAAATTAAATGCAATTAATTCATAAGCTTTAGCTTAATAACATTTGAGTATGTGCTTTGTTGCATGTAGGCTTTCAGACGTGATGGATGTACGAGTACAGCCATCAACTATTGCTCACCTATCAAGTCATTAGATCAGGGAGCCAAACCATCCTATTGTATTTTCTCTCTGTGCAGTTGTTATCTTCTTCCATTACTTGAAAACAAGTTGTACAGGTTATCCCTACTCTGATTCCATTATGAAAGTGCTTTGAAGTCTCTTCTGCTTTTTTTTTTTTTCTTTGTTGATAAGGTGATTCCAACTTAACAATGCTTTGGTTAGGTGATATGCCTTCACCCACGGCATCTCTGCAGTCAGCAGTACAACTCAAGGTGTTTCCCTGAGCAGAAGCCCTCCCTTAGCTTTTGTCCAGAAGCATTAACACCAGAACGTGACAGCTGGCGAACAAAAGCATCAAGGTGTGGAATTGGTTTGTCTGCCCAGCAGTGCTGCTGACACACACTGTGATGTGTGTGGGCTCCTGGACTCGTGTGCGAAAGCGAGCAGCTACATAAAACAAAGCCTTTAGTAACCTCTGGCTGTCCTATTTTATTTTCTTTCTTTCTTCTCTTGTGGGAATAAAGATGAAGGAGGTCAGTTGCAAGTTTTACTGGTGTTCAGTTTATACAGGAAGACTGGTGTAAGCAAAAGAAATGATGTGTGGATAGCATTTATTGAGTGAAAGGCAGGTAAAGTTGCAGTAGGTGTGATCAGAATTTAGCCTACAATTTAAAAATCTTTCTAGGTTACTCAAATCATATTGATTAAATGATAAACAAAGCACTTTCTTGAAATCTCATGGTGACTGACATAGGCTCCCTGATCAAATTATATAGCAAACAGAGTGCTATAAAGGAAAATGTCTTCAGTTACAGTTACATCTTTTATCTTTTTTAAAGAATTTCTTTTTAAAAATTCCATTGCACGATTTTCTCAGAAGATGACTCAACACAGAAGTTAATGCAAAAAAAGAAAAAAAAAAACAAAAAACAAAAAACTATTGCAATGGCATCGTTGAACAAACACAATGAGCAAATAAGCAATTTGCAGACAGAGTCAACATCACATGAAATGTTTATAAAGGTAATATTTAAGTTCTCATAAAATCAAATTGTATTCAGATACAATAACAAAAGTCAGTAATAAAACAGTGGTGAATCAGGTCCAGAGAGGAACATAAAGCAAAAGGCTATGTTCTGTTTCAGTTTTTTAGTGATAAGCATACTGTATATTTTTATGGCAACTCCACCCAGTCTTTGCTTACCCAGTTACTCACTACTGAGTGCGTGCATACAAATGAAACTGCTATAGGCATGTGCTTTTTGATGCAATATAATTTAATTATTGAGACAGCCGTTTGGATGACATTTAGGATTTGCGGTGCTGAGCGTTTTTAGGGTTTTATCCTCAAGGAAATAAGCTATTTCCTGTAGTGGTTTCAATCCACATCACATGTAGTGCTGTGGGTAATGAGTGATCAGGGACAGTATTACGAAATGGGGTAGCAAGGAGGTTAAGGAGGACTGGAGAGCTGTACTTCCTTACAGCTCTGGAAATCCCAACTGAAGAATCCTGTGTTTTCTTTACAGGATTTTCTGCTGCATTTGGAGTTTCCTTTTGATCATCGAGGCCATTAGTGACCTTATAGAATCTGAATTAATAGTGCGTTCCATCTTGCACAAAATTTCCAACCTCCTTTATGTGTTTTGATACTCCTCATCTTAGACATATAAAACAATGGCACAGTTATAGGCTAGGCAGGATGTCTCCTGATAAGGTGTGCTTGCTCCATGCTATCTAAGATGCTAACTTCTGACACATCACACTAGCCAGGGAAAGGATTCATTAGGACCATCAATTTCAAACCAGCCAGCTTAACTTTGACAGCATTTTCCACTGTAGGAACTTAGATCTCACCTTCATATGCACTGCTAAGTGTAACACTGGAGGATTGCTGTTGATTTGCTCAGTGAATTCCCATGCAAACTTTTCTCTTTTTTGGGAGGTGGGATCAGAGGGCAGGAGTGTGTCTGTCTGTCTCCACATGTACAGAAAGATCCTTTGTTACCTTGGATGCCCTTTAGTTGCTCTGAATTTTGTGCTGCAATCTCCTTCTAATCCTCAAAAACTTGATCTAATTACCAGCATTCTTTTGAGGACATGAATAGCTTTTGACTGAGGTTGGTTGAGCTCTCATACACTAGCTTACCTCTGCCATCTCTGTGCCCAGTTGCTAATGAAACTGTTTTTACTTTGTCATTTGTTTTTGTGACCTGCAACTTCCTTCAGTTTCTTTTTCTTACCTGCCCAGCCTTCTAGGACACCTCACTTGCCTTTAGTGCAACTATGTACATGGATGCATTTGTTCACTCACTCATCTGAGCTGTTAACTGTGAAATTTTGTGGCCATTCACTGTCATCCTGTGTTCTACCCTGATGCTCTCTGTTGGCTCCTCCTCATGGCTGATGATAAGCCTTGTTGTGTGTCCCACAGAACACCAAATGTTCAGATTCACCAGGGCAGTGTATGGATTGCCTGTACTCCGAGCCATTCTATGTCCCCTTAGCACCAAGCGGGGTGAGGTGGATGATGTCCTGCTATTTGCTGCAAGTTCATCTCATTTGGAGCCCTTTGCCTAGCAGTTTGTATATTCTTTTCCATTTGAACCATCACCTGGTTCAGGTGTTCATTCAGTAGGTCATCTTTCTCTACAGGCTAGCCCAGAGATTGAAAGGTGTATGATTTTTAGATGAAATTAGACACGTCACTGTTATTTGCATCTCCTTCCAGAAGAGCTGTGCAACTCTGTGTTTCTATTCCATTGTGTGAATTCAGCTCTTAAATTTTGGTTGTGTCAGGGTTTTGCTCAAATATATGCGTTAATGTGATTGCTGTGTAATAGTTTTCAGTCTGGTTTTTACAACTTCGTTGATTAAATGCAACTTCATTGGGAAACCTCAGTTATCTCAGTTATTCAGTACAAAAAAGACAGGGAGCTGTTGGAGAGGGTCCAGAGGAGAGCCACTAGGATGATCAGGGGATTGGAGCACCTCCCCTATGAGGACAGGCTGAGGGAGCTGGGCTTGTTCAGCCTGGAGAAAAGAAGGCTGTGGGGTGACCTCATTGAAGCCTTTCAATATCTAAAGGGAGCCTATAGAGAGGAGGGGAATCAACTCTTTGAAAGGGTTGATATGTGTAGGATGAGGGGAAATGGTTTTAAGTTGAGGGAGGGAAGATTTAGGTCAGACATCAGGGGGAAATTCTTTACCTAGAGAGTGGTGAGATACTGGAACAGGCTGCCCAGAGAGGTTGTGGAAGTTCCGTCCCTGGAGGTGTTCAAGGCCAGGTTGGACCCTGGGCAGCCTGGTGTAGCATTAAACGTGAAGGTTGGTAGCCCTGCATGTGGCAGGGGGTTGGAGCTTCATGATCCTTGAGGTCCCTGCCAACCCTGGCCGTTCTGTGATCTTGAAGTATAATGCTAGGGGAAAAAAAAAAAAAGCCAGCAAACACTTGTCTTTGAAAAGTGTAGTGGGGAAGGGGCATTGGGCAGCTTCTTTATAGGGGAGATAAATCACTGTTCTTTTCTGTGTTTACTTAGTCACTTTAGTGGCTTAGTTCATTTATGTCACTTAGTCTGAAAGAAGGAGTAATTTGCTCCTTCTAGTTTGCTATTTATTTATCGTGTTTGTATGTGCAACAAATCTTGCATTGATAAAGAACAATTTGATTTTGGGAACTGATTATGTACGATGTGCTTACTAGGAGCTGTTACTGAGGAGTCCCACTATCATTGTAATGGAAACTATGCTAAACTTCATATTAAACACATACAATGGGAAAGGTGGGTAAGCATTTGAAATATGAGGTATTGAACATTTCATCACTTCTTCACAGTCTTTGCTCATTCTTATTCTGGGAAGACTGTCAGTTTCATGACTGCTAAATGCATCCTGTGATTCTACATCCTATGTGTGCTTATTTTCTCTACACTAATTTTATACAGCAGTGTGAAATAGGCTTCTCTCATTTTTTGCTTGCTTACTGTGATGGAAAACCTTGTTATGTCATCAAGACTTCTGGTTTACTGATAGCAGACATCAGCACTGGCAGCTCATCTTCTTTTTCTCTTTTTTAGAAAGACTATTTCTTGAGAAGAGGAAATAATTTTCTAGCTTTGTGTTCATAGTTTGTTAGAATATATTTGTCAATAATTACTGCTGCTTCTTAAAATTCTTATCTTAGCCACAAGATAATCTTATGGGTTCTTGTTTTTGTTTTTTTTTTTTTCTCCTTTTTAAGTTTCCCTGAATTTTAACAGTTCTATGAGTACTTAGGATAATGGGTTAAGAGCTAAAATAGTCCTTCCTTCATCATTTTCAACAACTAGAGAAGAACATTTTTTTCATTTTGGTGTAACTTTACCAAGAATGCTCACCAGCACCTTTTTATATCTCCTCTTGAGAAATTTTTAGTATATGGCTAATCCTATACCTCCAACTCGTGGGATTCAATCTAGATTTCTAACCCTTAATTATTCTTACTGCTACGTTTGATCTCTACATGGAAGGCTGTGAAGACGTCTTTGTTCACATGTCTAGTGCTTTATGAGATAAACAAATAAGTAATTCATGCCTTGTAGTCTCTGTGCACCACATAATGACCTAGTCATAATTTTTGAGTCGACTGTCAACACACATTAAATGAGAGCATCTATTTGAAACAGTAGTATTTCATAAGCTGCATGTGACAGTTCATTATCTTATCTGTGAGAACTCCTTTCTTCATCCTGCCTCAAAAACAATATCCTTGCAATTGAACTTTTGGTAAAAGTCAAGGTCACAGCTTTGGAATAAAGTTATGGATGAGAATTGCCTGTCTCCATGTTGAAAATATGAGTAAATCAAAAGTACTGATATGGTAATCTACATCTACAGTATCTTCTCCTGTGGTTTATTGAAAGTAAAGGGTAAGAAGTTTTATTGGTTTTTTAAAACTGTTTCTTTTAGTTAAGCTTTCTTGAAGAAGTTTCTCATTAATAACCTCCATAAAGTTAACTCTGGACTTAAAAATAAAAATAAAAATTTCAGGCAGTAAATTATAACCCAAAGATGCATGTACATACACACACATCTGTATCCTTATATGTACATAAAATGAAACCTACAAGGAATGGATTTTATTTAAGTATTTACATAGAAGATTGACATCTGCGTAAATTAATGGAGGGAAGGAAGTTGCCTTTGGGTTTGCTGAAATTTAGCAGTAATACCCCGTGTTTTCTGTCAAGGATGTTCCTTGAAGGTGGCTGGGAAAGGGAGGAGAGTATTTTAATAAGAAATCTGACTTCTTTCCCCTGGATTTTACTTTTTTGTGGAGCAGTTGTCATGAAAGGGACTGTCCTACTGTGGAAACCAATGGCATTTGGTTTCGGTTGATTGAGGAAAACTGGAAAACAACTTTGCTTTGGATTGTACAAACTACAGCTAACGTACAATGCAGTGAGAGGATTTTCCCATAAATCCATTTCTATTTGTGAACTGATTTTGATTTGATATTGTCAAATGTCTTGCTAATAAATCAAAAGTCTTTATATGAGATTTTAATTACTTTATTAACTGTTGCCAAGAGTTAAAGTCTTTATAACCTTGTAATTATTCTAGTAACTTCAGCTAATAATTTGACTTGGTGACACTGAAAAATGCAATCAATTTTTTTCATACTTTTAAGCAAAACTTCATATTTGGCTTTTCATCTGATGGAAAGAATCATTTTGTGCTTCCTAAAAATGACATTCCAAACTTTGAAAGTTATTTCTAATACAAGCAATTACAGCTTTCTTAGTGATTCTGTGTTGCTGATTGAATCACAAACTGTTTGCTCCTGGAGGAGTCTCAGTTTTAATAAACTTCTGGCTTGGCTGGAATACTTTTTATTTTATTTTATTTTTTCTATCAGAGAATAACTGGGTGATATAGCTGATAAAATGAGCAATTCAACCCTCACCCTTAAAAAAGAAAGAAAAGAAAACAACAACAAAATACTTTCCTAGCAAGCTTGCCTAGCAATAAATATGCATTCTGTCCTCCTATTCCTTAGTGGCAAGAAGAGCCAGCACTGCATATGGGATCATAAAAGCCCAGGGAAACCCTTTTCCATCAGCTTCAGGTGATGTGACATTGGTAGAAATGTGTAAGTCTGTGCAGTAAACCTGGAGAAAAAAAATCCCTTATGTGGCAAGCATCATCTCCCAGGGGAATTAATTTACATCCTCTTTTGCATCATTTGGCATTGTGCGTGTATGTTGGAGGTGAGGGGGTTGAGCAGATAGCTGCCAGCGGCACACCTCCAGGCATCTGGGTTGCAGAGTTTTGGGTTTGGAACTGTGAACTGTGCTCACTGAGTTTGTAGGAACTGTGGTCAGTTTTCTGCCTTAATTCTTCACATGGTTTTAAGTTCTGCTCGCTTGTTACCCAATGAGATTAGTGTGCTCAGCGGTTGAAATCCTTTGTGTAGTATTTCGCCTACAGGACACGTTACTTTTTATTGACCTCTTTAACAGGAATGACTGGTAACACACTTGGCTGATGTGTACAGATTTTTTCCCTCCTCTATTTTATTACTAAAAAACACCACTATCCTATTATCAAGGATAAAACATAGAATAAAATGCATATTTGACCTTCATCCCTTTAGTGCGATTCCTTTCCAGGGCCACATTTCCCAAGGAGTTTCCTCAATAGGAGCTGCCCCAGCACGCTGCCCCAGCTTCTTTCCATATCTGCCACTGCCTTTCCCTGCTTGGGGATGTCCCTGGGCAGATGCCAGTTTTAGTGGCACTGATTGCACAGCTCTTGTGAAACGAGCTGGGAGCCCAAGAGCCTGGTGGGTGAGGAGAGCTCAGGGTGAGGGGATGTGGCTGTCCCAGCCTGCCAGGCAGCCCTCCGGCTCCAATTGCTGCTCACATTCTTTATTCTTCTTTCTGTGCCTCATCCTTTTTGCTGCTGTGTCTTCCATTGGCATTTTGAACTGTGGGCAAAGCTATTTTCAAACACTGCTTCTGTTCAGTTCCCTTTTACCCAATTTTTTTTTTATGCACATCAGTGTGATTGAACGCTGGGGGAGGAATCAAAAAGGTAAATACCACAGTGTTTTCCTTATTTGGTGATTAGAATTTTCAAACTTAATTCATTTCTCTTTAATTCCTTGCTCCCCATGGCCTGATAAAACCTAAATGAATGTTATATTTTCATTGCTTGTAGTATTTTGTTGCTAAGCTGCTGATTATTTTACAGTGAGTTATCTGACATATTCCATGCACTCCTCCATACTTAACTGCTAGTGTTGCCTTAAACTGAATAGTAGTGTTAACCTTGGCTTTAGGTTTTGCTTAAAAATAAATTGATTTTTAATAGATTTTTAATTTTTTTTTTCTGAAATGAATTTTGCATTGTTTGGGTATGTGAAAACTGGATGAAACTTTGGTATGTAATAATGTAATACCAGACTTTAGTGGTATAAGGTTTAGTAGTTAGACTGATATTTAATCTCTGTAGTAATGTTTTTGCTGTAGTAAACCTCACTACTTCACACACCTCTTTGCAAGACCTTCTTTCGCCTCAAGCTATAAATGGAAGATAGAATTTTATTGTAAGTATCTTGGATTAGGTACACAGGATCTGAGTTGTTTGCCATTGGCTCTGATGTATGTGAGCAAAACTTCAAAAAAAGTAACTTTTGCTTTTTCCATTCTAAAAAATTAATTAACTGATAAGACATAACCCTGGAGCTTGGGTCTTCAAGCAGGTCAAGACAAAGGTTTAAAGAGAAGTTGAGACAACGGTCTGAAGCAATAAAGAATCTAGAAAAGGCAAAATACGGATAAAGTATAAAGAATCCTTCAGTTCTCTGTAGTCATTCAAATCTTAATTTATTTGTCTTTCATGTCAAAATTGTGCATAGAAAATGTGAAATTAATCATTTGAGTTATTTTTTTCATTCACTTTAAGTCTTGGAATAACTTATTTTAAAATGGAAGAGGTAATTACCACTTGGGGAAATTTTGGAAGTACCTCTGATTGCTTCCTTTGCTTTTAAGAGAAATGACGGTGCTGGATGTAATTGGAGACAGAAACCTCTCCCCAGTTTTTTGGGTTTGCTAGCAGAGCGGCACAGGAGGCTGCGAGGGTTGGATGTTCCTCTGTGCTTTGTTTTGCTGAGCTTTGAGCCTCAGCTTTGAGTCAGTGTCCCTATTTTAAAATATTTTTTTAAGAAGTCAGAGAAAATAAACAAAGAACACTTGTAAAAATTCTGCTCTGCGTTACTTTCTGAAGACAACCTTCCCCTGCTTTAAGTGTTCTCACTTGGAGTGTGATGCGTCTGATCTCGCTGTAATGATACTTGGCAGAAAGCTTTTGCATCAAGGGAGAGAAATTTTGTGGGAGAAACTGCTCTGAGCTCCAGCAAAGATGAACAAAAGTTCGCAGGTGAAAAGGAGAATAAGATGAAAATCAAGCTGGTGATTTAATATTGCTGAGATTAAAACAGTTTTTACTGGAAAGACTGTAATATAGAAAACATATCATGGTATCACAGTCAGACGTACCCCAAGGTTAGCTAGAATGAGGCAGATGAAGAGTATCTGAAAATACTAATAATCTCCCAGCAGGGTGGAAAGTATTGCTAGTTCTGATGCAATTTACTTTCTGTTGTGCTAATTTGTTTTTATTGCATTTGATTGTTTTTCAGTTAAATAAACCAACAAATTATGGTTCCATTAGTTATAATTATATGATCTGAGCCAATGGTAAAGAAGTCAGAAATGGAGAACTTTTTGTTCCTATTGTATTTGTTGTACATATGCTGTGGTAATCAATCACTGTTTTGATTGTGTAATTGCTTTAGAAACAAACTTGCAAACAAAAGCTTCGTTCACAGATACTAAAAAGACAGTGTAATGGGATCTCTGCTTTTCACACTGAAAGCAACATGAGTTTTGCCACTGCTTTATAATCCCCGTGCAGTTAGAACAGTCTGGTACAAATATAAGAAAAGTAGCAGCAGGTAAATAAGAAATGTTTCCTTTTTTCTGTCTTCAAGGAAGGAAAAGATCACGATAAGAAAAACATAATATTCTGTAGGATATCTCCCTTTGCATCTTCCCTGTGATCTTCTGCCTTGTTTTAAGGAGAATAGAAGGGGAAAGCAAATCTTCTCTTTAGATCTGCTAGCTTCAAAAGAAGTGTAAAAAGGAACGTACTACCACTGAGACAGCGAACTACAACAGCAAACATGAGAATTATAAAAATAATTACACTCCTCTTCCGTTAAAAGGCAAACGGATTGGAAGACATTAAAAAAAAATTGCCTAATGTGACCCAGGGGAAATACTGGTTCTTGCACATATGGAAATCACAGTCTCATATGCATTATATATAAATATATCCTTCATTTTGGACTGTTAGGCTCTTCTGTTGATCCTTTTTTTTTTTTTCTTACTAAAGAAAGAAAGGCTGCCCTAAGGCAGAGTTTCTGTGAAACATTTTTTTTTTTCCCCTACATACTAAGAATGTTTAGGAAGAGGTATGAAGAGCTTTTCTGGATGTATAATTTATACATTATGTATATGTGCATAGAGCTCCCACACATCAGTGCGACTGCTCTTACTGGGATTCAATTCTCTAAACATAGCAAATCTACTGAAAGGTCCAAAACATTTGATTTCTCACAGTTCTTTATGAACCATTTCATAATTTCCCTATGCCTCTTGCACCTTTACCCCAAGTAGCCATATCCTTAGTGTACACACACGTACTGATCCTCCAATCTCAAGAACATTATTTGGGCAGTCACGGCAGACAATACTGTAAGATAAGCTGAAAGATAGTGCATTTAGATCTAGTATAGAGAGTGTGCCTTTTTATTAACTTTGGCCAAGGTAGACTTAGGCGTGTGTCAGTTTTAGGCTGCAGGTGAGTAGCCAGACTTCAGAACTCAATGCATTCAACATCCTTATCTCTTTTTTTTTTTACTGTAGAAACTTGATAATTGAAGTGGAAAGCTGTATGCAGGAGTTTTTGTGCAATATGTGTCCGTACTTCAGAGAAATTTAATGCCAATTTCCATGAGTGGAATACAGAAAGTAATGAGGAGGTATCCAAGTTTCCGTGTTAGTCCTTTCTGAATTGATGTTTTGAACTTGGATAAAGATGACAGTTCTGTATGCTGTAAATGCCAGTTCCTGAATTCTGGAAAAGCATGGCTTATTAAAGAAAAAAGAATAGAAGAGACCATATTCTGGTCTTATTTTAAACTGGTCCAAATCTGACTATCTTTATTGAGGTGCATTTGTTTACACAGCATTATGCAGGCAGTACGATCATGGATAATTTCAAACCAGCCTATCTTCCCTTAAATGTTAGCCACAAGGCCAGGTAGTGAGAAAATCTAAATTCTGAGGAAAATAGAATGAATACAACCCAATGGACCACAGGCCACCACATAAATCCCTTCTGCAATAAGACCTATCCAACTGTGCATTAATTTCTCTTAATGCGACATGTCTCACAGCAGTAAAATTGTGCTTGGGGAGAGAGAGGCTAAACCAATGCAATGCAAAGATTTCTTACGTCCAGTTACCTGCAAGATGCTATCAACTGATAATTTTGTCAAGCCTGATTCCAAAAGCACGTAGCCTGAAATGCATAGTTCACTCCACAGTCTTACAGAGGCATTTTTTGAGACCCTCCCCAGACTGAGTTTGCCAAGTGAGTTGATTGCATTGTTCAGCTCTGCGCTGCTCTCATGAAAGATACGCATGTCTTCCTGCTAAATCTGGGCCTGGCTAGGCAAAACAGGCTGCATTTGTCCAGCTCTCACTAAAGTCACTGACCAGAGAGAATGCAGCTGAGGCAGAGCTCCCCAGAGAAAGTCAGTGCTTTCAAAGTGTTCAGCTAAGTGCTTTTCTGATTGGAGTTACTAGGAATACTGTACAGATGTTTGTTTTCCGTTTTCTCTCTTTCTGTTACTTGGCATATTTGATTTTCTGTATTTACTGTGTTCTCAATGCATGTATATATAACAGGGTATATTAGTTTTATTTTCAGGATGTGCAAAAATAATTCATCTTAAATATAACTTGATGATTGATGCCACAAATAAATTGAACTCCACTGCTTTTAGTAATTGTGGGCAACAGAAAGAGCAGAAAAGGAAGCATATTTTTGAGTTTCGTTATGCTCTCTGAAAGGAGTAGAAGGATAATTTCTATCATTAATCGTCTAATGCACTTCCATTGATTTTTCTTTTTAATAGAAAATGAAAGCAAAAGCAATTCAGAACCTATAATAAAGTCAGGAAAAAAGGAAAATTGTGAAAGATTCCTTAGACTGATTGCATAATATAGAAGCATTCAGATTGTAGTTATTCACTGGCCGAAGTAAATTTGAAACATTAAAAATCATACTATTTTGTCTTCCCAGCCAGACAGTGTGAACCACTACAAAAAGAAAACACTTGTATTAAAATGAAAATGATGCCAGGCATTAATGTATCAATCTCCTGTTCCACATCCAGTGTGTGGGTGGGAGGAAGGATGGGCCTTATTGCAATGCATTTCTCTCCCATTTCTCCTTAAACAGTGAGCAGTCTTGGCTCAAAGGGAAAGAATTAAAACATCCAGTCTCATACCTTAGTACAATTGACGTGTACAGCTCAATTCTCTGTGTTTCAAATCATATATTCCCTACCAAATGATCAATAACCTCATCCATAAATATTGAAGGAAAAACATACTCTGGGAAGTTACTTAAAATGGAACACAAGTGAGTCCTGTTTTGGGCATTAAATTGCAGAAATCAGCCTGCCTTGGTTTCGCTGGTGGTGATGTGCAGCCTCAAATATATTTAATCACTTTCAGATGAAGCTCCCTTCAGGCTGAGCCCTGGGAAGCTGCAAATAGATGCGCTGCCCCTTTCTTCTGTGGCTCCTGTCCTGCACTAACCTGTCTCCTGATAACATACATGTCTTCTTGTGGGAAGGCTGCGGAGAGAAACCAGCCAAAGAATGGCTGCAATCTTAAACTTGAGGAGAATCTTCAGTTACGTATGCTTTTTTTCCTTCTCCTCTTTTAGCCCAACTCTTCCCTTTTATTGTTACAGTCTCTTCTACACATTAACATTGCTCCATTAGAGACTTTTCTTCCCTCACTCCCTGTTTATGCAAATCTTTTCAGTTGCTTATCTTTATCTTTGCAATTGCTATTTACATCTTTATTGCTTCCCAGCCTCATCTCAGGCCTCTCGTTTGTTTATAGTGCACGTTAGTTGGGGTCTATGTTTACTCAGAGCTCTGTGTATTTGGTGGCATTTGTTAGCCCTTTAAGCACCACTGTCAATATCATTAATAATTACAAAATGGGAAGCTGGTGGTCTCAGAGCCAGTTTCTCTGCTGAATAACTAGTTTTTCCAGCCCTGCCCTGGTTGTTCTAGATTTTTCTCTGTGATGTCCTTCCCAGCATCGTTTGTTCTTTTTTTTTTTTTTTTTTTTTTTACTTACTTTAAAAAAGTATTATATTGTGGTTTCCTTCTGTAAGTCCATGCTTTGCCTCATTTCAGGGAGTGCTGCTGAATCCGAGGAGTGTTGTGGTGTTGAAGTTTGGCAAAAACTTATGTTAGTACAGAGTCAGGGCCCTAGTCTTCAATCTGAGTTGCAGCAGAGCCTTGTATTCTCTCTTCTCTTATGTGTACAGCACTGCCTGTAGTCTCCTATAATTAGGGATTGCTATTGTGGGTATGCTGCACATAAATGTACATAAATGTTCCACCTGGGATTTTAGAAAAACTGATTGTAATTGCGAAGGAGTATCAATACAGAAAACAAATGAGATCATAATGGTTTATGAGATGATGGTTAGAACCAGTAAGTCTGAATAAATTTTAAGTATTATCTCTAAACTCCTTTTTCACTTATGGTATATGTAAGAAGTAAGTGAACTAGTTACTGAGTTGCTGTTATGTTGAGGGATAATGAAAATTTTTCTGAACAATGAAAAGGTAAACAGCCTCATTGAAGTAGTTCCTTTGACTTTACATGCTGTCTTTGATTTTTTCACTGATTCTTAGAATTTGAAGCCAGAGAAGCTTATTGCACAATTGTCTCTGCTCCCCTTGGGGCTAGGCTTCTCTTGTCTAGCCTCATCAGACATCTTCATGTGTTAAGTCCAGCCATCTGAATTACACTGCTACAGAGCTTTGCTTTTGGTGTTTGACCTGACTGTACCTTGCTGGAATTATCAGTCATTGTTTTCAGATATTCTAATGATATGTAATTCCAGAGTTTTGTCACCACCAATTTAGAGATTCCAAATAGAAATGCCATGATACAATATAGTTGTAGTGCCTGGTAGTTGGTATTCTCACTCTTCAGTTTTCACTCTTTGGAAACTGTTGAAATGCATTTTTAAAGGAGAAGTGATTATAACTTTGGTAAATTAATATGATTACCAAGAGTATCCGTAATTGGATTTTTACCTAAGAGGAACCATATTTGTGTTCTTGCAATGTTGTGCCTATAATATTTCTGTCCCAATGCTCTCTTTTGTTAGGACCATCTCTGGAGCTGTAAGTCAGGCATGAGCACAGGGAGAGGACTTGAGTTCCCCTGATTGGATGCTCGCAGGCTTCTTTGATAATGACATAAAGTCCCCTAAAGATGTAGTTGGCATCTCTGCAATTTGTCAGCGTGCTAACATTTGATTTCACAGTGTTCAAGTTTATAGATTAGTCTGCTATTTACTTTTAATTTAAGATAAATGTAGTTAAAGTATATAGCTTCCATATGCTTCCTTATGCCTTATGCTAAGATGATGGCACACAAGTGCACTCTTGCCGGTGTAAATACAGAGCAAGAAGACAGAGACTGTCATACTGAATATCTTGTTAGCAATCCTAGTTCTGTGTTCCTGCAGGACCCTGTACTGATGGAAGGGGGAACTTCCTCCCAACACCATTCAGGTAGCAGCTGACTCATGCCTTGAAGCAAAGCAGTCGCATCTGCTGCTATTTTCATTGCTCGTATTAATCACTTAGATTTGCTGGCATCTTAAATGTTCACTAAACAGCTCCAGTTCTGTCCTGGGAACAAGCCTGTGCTGTCTCTGCACTACGCAGCCTACAGGCGATGCAGCTGGGCATGGTTTCCTCTCTCCTGGCCCTACCTCTCTGGTCACTTCTTTATAAAAATATGTTTTCTCTTAGCATTTGGAACCTGGTTACCTTTTGTTTAATTCATGATCTTGTTTTTGTGCCAGCTATTGTTTGATATTTGTATCAACAGAGCTGCATTAAATTGTCACCTTGGAGCATGGCCCTAAGTGTTTAATTCCAGTTTGGTGGTGTTTACAGGCACTAATAAGAAATAGCAGGAGTTCAAAGGGAAATCTTGCATTTCTCTTCACGGAAACCAAGATTCAAAACCCTTTAACAGGCAGTGTCCTGTTAGTAGCTGTTTCAATTCATGTTTGTGCCCATTTTAAACGCTGCAGCGAGATGGCAATCACACATTGTGTCTAGGAGGGACTTATAGTTACTATGTGATTATTGTTTTCTCAAAGCATAGAGCTGAAAATGGGCTGTATTTGCCCTTCGGTGGTATCCCACTTGAAAAAAGAATTGAGATGTTGACAGAGCAGAAATTCCTTTGTGGTATGAGTTTGTTTAAAACCATTGTGACAGACCTGAAGATTATGAAGAAGTATCTTACGTAAAGAGAACATACATGAGCCAACCCAGTCGGTAGTTTGAAACCACTGAGGATGAGTAATTTTATTAACTTTTCTGAAGGTTCTTTAAAAAGAAATTTGTCTCATTCTGTTTCCAGAAGTGCCTGTACTTGAAAATATTTTTGTCTTCAAAGAGCTGACTTAACTGAGGAATAAGCTTGCAGCAGGAAAATAGGAGGTGAATATTTCCTGAAGAAACCACCAGTATGGATCCAGCAGTAACGCTGCTTCCTATCTTTTACTTCTGAAATATTAAAATGCCCTAATAGGCATTTGTTTTGTTGTTTAATTTATTTTAGCAGTTTGTGCTGCTTGTCTCAGACATAGCATGTACGCATAGTAGAAATCCTACTGTTAATTCAGACTGACATGCCATATAGATCAGGCATTTTCAACTTTGAATCTTGGAGATAATTCAGACCAAATCAGAGAAGTCATGCATTGGCATCATCATTGAAGATGTTTGCAGACTGAGTGGAAATGGATTCCCTAACATGTCTGAAGTGCATCATCCTGCTTAAGCCCGTCTGAGGAAACGTGAGTCCATGCTGTGTGAGGACACAGATGTTCATGCTGGGATTTTGTTTTGTGCACATACAAAAAATACCCTAGCCAGCCAACCCATTAGCCAGCCAGTATGTGCTGCTGTGTGCCCTCCAGTATAGCATTCCCGCTTGGTACTGGCGAGTGCAAGACTCCAGGAAAGTGGAAAGCTGGCTGAACATTTGGTCCTTAAGTAGTATTTTGGGCTTCAGAAATAGCTTTTTGGATTCCTTGCTTTTCAGCTGCTGCCTTTTCTCCTTGGTGATACTGAAGGCTTTTTGTTCTGTCAGAAGTGGCCTGATGGAGTTACCAGGATATGCACTTATAAAAATTATTAAAATGGAAAAGTAATTCTGAATTCACAGTCACCTGCTTGTCCCTAATCACATCACAGGAGCTCCTCCTCCTCTGCTATTCCTAAAATCCCCATGTTCTTCCTTCGTCCTCCCCAGGAAGTCTTTGATGCCATTCTGACCAAGTTGCTTCACCTTTCCTCAGTCTTTTAAATCTTTGCTGTCTCTGCACGAATTTAAATGTCTTGCTCTAGCAGTGAAATCTCCCTGCCTTCATTTCCCACTTGCTTTTGTTTCACATTGTTGTTGTTGGTAATATCAGCCTCATTCCTCTCCTCCTCACTCATGATTCTCCATGGTACGTTTCAAGATGTCACTTCTCAGACAAAACATTACAGTTTCTGCTTTTCAACTCCTTCTTGTCTCCATGCTTTTTTCATTGCTGCTTCTTGTGTCAAAAACGTGATTACCTTCATTGATCTCTGAGAATCTTCAGGGTCTCTTTAAAGCCTACATTTTCTTTTTAAATTTTTCTGACAAGTTTTTTTTTATGTGTGACGTAATTCCCCTCAAATGTGGTTGCTAATATCTCTATTATATTGCTTCAAAATTACTATTGCATGCAAACGTTACAGCACAATTCAAATTACTTGTTTTCTTTCCTCTACCTATGTTTACTATTGATGCTCATTTCTTTATGCTCCATAATCTCCGTCAAATATTTGCCCTGACCTTACACATCCATTACTTTTTGCATCTAAATAGCCTGAGCAAACTCAGTGAATTATGTGTATGCTTAAAATTAAGGGTATTTGTGCAGATTGGGCCATTAGATAATAACTCATTGCAGCATGAAGTGTCTGCTTCAACACTGGTATTTAAAAGTTCCATTGCTTGTGTTGCCATTAACAAATGTCGAGAATGAATTGTAGTCTTATGTCAGATGGTAGTAAACATTGCAACAGGATAGTTTATTATGGAATTGCAAATATAGCTGGACAGGGCCTGCAGCACAGGATATTGCTCACTTGTAGCTGCTGCAATGCTGAGGAGTGTTGCATACACTTCGTGATTTTGTGTTGCTGAATCCTTAGTGTCCTTGCTGAAGGTAATGAGGCTACAGAGACCTCGGGCAGGAGAGTCTATTACTTCTTTAACCTTTCTGAAGAGGGCAATTACACCGCTTTCCCATACAGTGCTGCGACCTCTGTCTTTCTGCTTTTGTAATTGAGAAAGAGAACGTCTCCGAATTGCTGCCTTCCAGTGTGGAGAGATGGCAAAGGTCAAAAGGATTGAAAGTGAGCAGCTAGGATCAGCAGTTTAGAGTTGGTTGTTAATATGCTGATTTACTGTCACTCGAGTCTAAAGAGATTTTTCACAATTGCTTGCCTTTTGCATGCTCTTTAAAATGCTGATTTTTTCCTCAGAAATCTAATTATATTTTAATAAATTACTTTTTATTTCTAGCTGGTTGCTGACTTACCCCTTACTCCCATGCAGCACCGCAGTTAAAAACAGAATCTGTGTGAATTCATTGCAGAGTTACACACCTTGCTAAATCTTTAAATTGTAAGAAAACAATGAGTTATTTTTCCCTTTTTCTTAATGCACTCCTAGTTACATGAAGTGCCAGCAACAAGAAAAAATATATTCAGCCTCAAAAATCTGAATTATTTAGTAATCTTCATGAAGTAATAACATAGGTTGTTGAAGTTAAATAATAATATCTGGATTAAATCATTTCATCTTCTGTAGCTCTATAGTGCAACGTGTGGACTTGCCTGAAGTCAGAGAGCCTGGCATGACTAAACTCTTGAGGCCAAATTTAATTCCTAACTCTGTCCCTGACTTCATTACTTTAATCAAGTCACGACCTTTCTTTGCCTTGGTTAACCTACAGTGTAGGATATAAATAGCCTATAATCTTGGAGATTTTCTGAGAATTAATTATTATTAATGAAATGAAAGGCTCCATGATGTGCAGGCTATTTTTATTTATTATAATTACTTATTATTAATTCACTGAAACTTTAGAAAGTTCTATTGTAGGCTTCCTGTGACTCAGATTTTTACATTAATACATTTGTCCCCTGCTATGGCTATTCAGTGCCATTACCCACCTTAATAAATTGTTATAGGCTAGCTTCAAAAAAAGTGTGAGGTGTTGAAGGAAAAGGGAATTTGGCATAAAATGGAATCTGGGGAAAATCAGTGCATGTGCTCTTTGCAAACCCCCTTTGACTCTTGACTGTAATGGCATCTAAGTTGGAGTTCAGGTACTCAGCCTCACCCCAGCACTGTGCCTGCTATTTCCAGTTGCCATGGCCCAGTCTTACAGGTAAAGCTTTATGTTGTGTGCAGAGTTAAAGCTGTGTGAGTGTGGAGGAGTTCTCCCTCTGTCCATGCTAGAGGCTGAGGGACACTGTCTTCACCTGATGCCTATATAGTAATTGCTTTTTGGGTTTGGTTGGTTTTCATATTGATGCATCCATTCAGTGGTGCTCTTATAGCAAGTGGTCATGCGCCATAAAAGCAGGTTGCATTCCGTATCCCGTCACAGGATTGCCAAGGAAGGGAAGGCGTAGGTCTTGCTTTTTCTCCTAAACATCTGCATCTATTTGGAAGAGATAGAAAATCTTATGTGGCCAGAGAGAGGGAGCCCAAGAGGAGGCACACTGTTTAGGGCACACAGTCTGGAGGGTGAATGTACCTTGCTGCAAGAAGCCCTGAGCTTCGTAAGCAACATCTGCTGCTCAGACACTTGTTCTCTTTATCCAAGATACAGAGAGGATGACAATTGTGGAAAAGGAAGCTTTCTTTTACTTGTTTTATTTTTTCACACTTCAAAGCAGTTTCAGTTCCATGGGGGGCATGTGCATTGCAGCTTGGGAATCCTGACCTCGACCAAACGTGCTTTATGGCTCAGGGCTGCAGTATTATATCTTTTCTTATTTGGTATTACAATGTATTATTAGTTAAACTGTTGCACCAATGCTTACAATGACTGCCTCTTTGAGAATATTGAATTTATATCATCATTTAGGCAACAGACTGCTTGAATAAGAATGTGTCTTTATGGTTTTGCAAAGCTCTTAGAACATGTTTGAGTGATGCATGAATAATGACCTAAAAATAAATCAGCTTTATGCTATTAAGCCAGAGGAGTGAATCTTGCACGGACCACAAGCAGAGGCGAAATACAGTGTAATACAACACCCAGAACAGTATAAAGTTTTCTGTCTCTTTACTTTCCAGCTGTTACATGCCTGACAGAGAACGACGAAGCCGCGGACGTCTCTGAATGCATGAAATGGGCTGAACCTATGCCACCTCTTGTGCAAGACTGTCTCGTTCCCTGTAAAGATGACTGCACATTTACCCCTTGGTCTAAATTTACAGCGTGCTCGTTTGACTGTGAATCAACAAAAACTAGGAGACGATCACTCACAGGTAAAATCTTTTCTAATACTTATCTAATTATGATATTCTTGAGTGATGTATCTTAGATGCTGGTGAACTGATGTTGGAGTTTCAGAAAATCCCAAAGAGAATAGGCAATTCCTCATTGATTTTTAATCTGATTCTGATTCTTGCCTTCTTTATGCACGTGCTTTTTGGGATGGGAATATTGCAGAAAAACCTCAGTGGTGAGAACCTGTTTTTGCACATAAACCAAATAGTGACTACGCCTTGTGCAAGTTTATTTGACCAATTAATCATGAAACATGAAGAAAAAGAATATATTTTTCAGTTTTAGACTGTTGAAATCAGAATAAAACTTAAAACTGGGAGTTTTGTGCATAGCACTATCCAGTAGTTCAACAGTGCAAATTAATACCATGGGTGAAGAAAGAACAGTATTGTTCAAACAGTTTTGTTTGATCTTTTATATATATTCACAAAAAAAAGACACCAAAAACCTCTGGTTCAAACCATTTAATGGAACATTCTTGCTGTTGTGATATGCGATTATGTTATTTGAATGCTGACCAAACTGAAAAGCTTTGTAACTCTAGGATGTTAATAGTTGAGAGCAACTTGCTTTGTTAGGATTTGTCTCCCCCCCACATAGTAAATCAAGTCAAAATGGATTATACTGTTTCCAGCTTTACAGTAAATTTGCTGTTGTTACCCTGAACATTCATAACTTGTCACATTGCTGTTTTGTGTCTGAGAGCTGTGGTGCACATGGCTCCTTTTCTGGAGGTGAGCTCCACTACTGGAAGTGAAACTTCAAAGAATTCTACTGTGAAGTGGAAAAGTAACATAGTCGTGAGAGTATCTGCTGCGATAATGCCTGGGAACAGAATGGCAGCAAAATGGGGTGGCTACCACTGTTTCTTTCTTCTGGTAGCACTTGTACCATGATTATTTTGTTATTCTGTTTGTTACTGCTGAAATGATCCAAGTTTTTAGTAAGTAGCAATCACAGTATGTAGACATAATGGCATTTACGGTGAGTATGGCTCGCTGTAAAGATTTTGCTTCTACATAAAAATCATTATTATAAAATGCTCTGTTGTTTCTGTCAAAGAGCATATTCTAAAATCTTACCCATATTGATACCTGTATGTTTAAAATAGTAGCAATCCTCCATCTCTATCAGATTAATATCTGTGTGATCTTATGAAAAGTATGATACCATAAGAAAATGTTGATCGTTTACTTGCAGGTGGCTTTAAATCTGAATTGTCATTATGAACATGCCTGCAAAATGCAAAACAGTATGGCCCTACCTACATTTATTCTTTCTCATTCTGTTCTGCATCGGACATAGATCTGTTCATGCAAGTGGACCTCAGCCCACTGCCTGACAGGGCACCCTGAGAAGCCAGTGGTGAAGGGCAGCAGGTGTCCTGGGTGGGACTGGGCAGCACAAAGCCACAGATTCCACCAAGGGAAAGGCCAAATCAGAAATCACTCTTAGGAAGCTGCAGTTCCAAAGAGGTTTGTTGGATTAGGGCTCTCCTTTCTTTACATAAAACTTGATAATAACTGGTACTGGCTTCATCACATAGCCAGAGTTCAAAATCTCATCACTATGAGCTCAGTCCAAAGATCCAAGAAAAGGGCTGTTTGGGGAATACATCACAGCGTTGATGTGCTCCACTTGTATTTCACCTTTTTTGCAAGAATGTATGAGTTGCATCTCCTTGCTCAACATATGTCTATGCTCAAATGAATGCTCAGAGTTAATTACAAGAGTTTATTAAGAATGTCATTCAGTGGGAATCTGCTAATTGTTTGCTAAGTATTTGCCTGCCTCCCCCTCAGTTTTCGGTATTATCCATTTTACTTTGTAAGTAATCATAGACCCTACACAGAAAATTAGTCATTAATTAAGAAACTTATTAAAAACATATCAAAATTCAAAGTCATTATAATGAAAATGCAGCTTTTAAGCCAGTCTTCAGTTAATAAATAGTCAAATATTCAGTGTATTATAGATACATTACATTTTATGTAGAAATATATTCTCTTAATGTTGTTTAGTTTTTATGCATAGTACGTGCTACCTGGTAATATTGAATGTAATATTGAATGAATATAATATTTGTTGGTGTTCAGAAGCTCAGTTTATGAAAAGAAAATGCTACTTAATTGAAGGGTTTGTGTCCTTGAAAATGTTTTGGGATGGTATTTTTGATCAGCATTTTTGTAGCACTCTGTGAAGATCACAGAAATATCACTGCTGCTGATTCTAAAATGACTTCTTTGTGAAGAGAATGGATTGGATGCTACAATAGGGCTTTAATAGCACCTTCATTAGAAGATTCCTACAAAAGGGATGGCAAGACAAGCTCTGTTGTGGCTGAGTGAGGTTATCAGCATCCTTACCTATATCTGATGTGCTTCATATAGTACTGCCAAAAACTAGGAACCATGCATTCATGGCAGAGCCCAAATTCCTTTGCCAGTAGACAGTTCCCAATCTATTTAAAGCCTTTTAAGACTCTCCTTGAAGCATGGGGAGTTGTACCTCTTACCTGGTTCATGAGTGTTAGGGAGGATAATAAGAATAATTCAAAGTTTCCCCAAAATCCTCTATGGTAGCTGGATTTGTAGATGCCCAGCTGCTGTGTGGGCACTCAGGGAGATGGGCACAGGTCCAGGCACACACAGCCACATGCATGCATGGTTCTGTTTGCATTCCCAGCTCTCCTTTAGGGCTTGCCTGCCGCTGTGCTGCCAGCTGAAAAAAATAATGCTGGCATTTTTGTATTTCTTCGAGCTTATTTTCCTTTTGTGCTTGCAAACTTCGCCTTCCGGGGGACTCTGGATGTACACTTTTTAGAGAGCTGGGCTTGAAGGACGTGAGTCTGAAGGGCTCTTCTCTTTGCAGAGATACATGTTTGTACACAAACAGGTTTTGTCAAGGCCAACTCGTGCTCCTATTGAAATGACTGCTGGACTAGCAAGGGGACTGTTGGGTATACAGCTTATTGTTTGTTTTTAGTATCGTACTTGTCTGCAATTGCAAAGAGAAAACATTTCTTTTCAGATCAAAGCTTTAAAAACTTTTTGTAGAAGTATTTTTAGAGTGTACAGGATCCCCAAGGGGTGTTTGAGGATGTGATACAGATGCAGTTGTTAGTGAAGATGAATCTCCCCGTCTGCTTGGATGCCAAATACAAAGACATTCCTGAGCTCAGACAGCGTAAAGATTACTCCACTTCACACTGCCTAACCCATGCCAAGAAAGGCATTGATTTTACCTTCCAGAGGCTGTGCACAGACCTTTTTTCTGCTTGAGCAATTGTAGGGATTCAGGGAGCATGGATTCTCTCCTTTGGATTATCTCCTTCCAGGGACTTCTTCTCATGTCTAGAAGTCCTCCAGGAGCAGGGTCTGCTGAGTGCACTTGCAAAGAGCTTCTCTGCAGGTTCATTTAAATGCTTCTGCTTTCCTAAAGTTGCTGAAGGAGAAAGATCTGTAAATAGCCTTCTTTTAAAGCCTGTTGAAGGAACAGAGCAAAAGAAAAGATTAAACCAATTGTAACCATTGAAATGCTTTCCAGCCCTGATAATTTACTGAGGATTATCTTTTCTGTTTTCTTCAAAGTACAGTTTGTGTGCAGAGTGCATCTTTAACTAATTTGTAAAGTAGCATCAAAGAAGAAGTTGTGGCTAATGTGGAATCCTTTCTAGGTTGTCCTGGCAACCATTGATTGCAAGCAAATAGAGACAAAACAATCAATTTATTTGCATCAGATAATTAGAGAAAAGTGATATTATATTAAATTACAAAACGTTTTTTGAGCAGACTGTTAGTACAACAAGGCTTTGCATTTTGCTCCTTGCCCTATCCATCAAAACAGTATTTCTGAGTTCTCTTGTTGCCCCTGGAGATAAATACATGGTCCTTGCACTCCAAAGCACTGGCAGCAGCAAATAGGTGCCTAGGAAATGTTCCTGGATATTAACATTCAGATTGTCTTGGTTCTAATGTGTTGAATTCCTGCAAGTATAAATAATATGACATGTCGTTATCAAAAGTAGCAGATGTTAAGCTAACGAACAGATTTCTCTGGTTGGAACAGGGAGAAGCAGAAAGCGAGACAAATGCCAGAACACAGAAGTTTATCCTCAGGTTGAAACAGAGCTGTGCCCCTGCGAGGTGTTTACCTCCCAACCCCATGGAAACTGGTCAGACTGCATTATCGGAGGAGGGAAGTTAGAGCTGCAGGCAGGAGTGCAATCCCACGGAGGCACCAAGGAGTGTGGAGAGGGCGTGCGGCTGCGAGCCATTGCCTGTTACGATAAGGCTGGCAGACTGGTGGAACCATCTCACTGTAGCAGCTCAGGTAAGGGGATTAAAAAAACCAAGTGCACAACGTATGTAAATGATGACCTGACGCTGGGTGCGGCGATCCACTCAACAGCTTTTGGAGCCTGTCACATGAATGTAACTGTGTGCCTGCTGGATTAGGACAGCTTTCCTGGGGTTGCTGTAATGCAGTTCTTGTAACTTCTTATCCTTCTTGGGACCAAGGTTTTCTGCCATCTAGGAGTCTGATGACATTTCTACATTTGAAGTGAAATAGAAGAGGGCTGGAGTTGACTACACTAGTGGAACGCTAGTGGAATATAAATGGATTTCTACTGTTTGTATTAATTCCATAAAAGTCTAAACTAGATTAGAAATTAGAGGGAGAAGTTGCATTTCAATCAGCAGTTTCCTTCAAGATATCTCCTACTTCAGTTTTTACTTGCTTGTAAACCTTTATTCCTTTTTGCTAAATCTGGTAATTCTTAGAGTTTTTTCAGTGTGGGATTTTCCTGATACTGTCTTATATAATTGCCGTGGGTCTGTGATGTCCTTGTTATGCTGCTCATTACTCATGACTTCAGCAGTCAGTGGTCTCGTCCTTGTGATTTTGAACCAGTATTGAGCTCCAAACGATATACAGCATATATTCCGATTTCACTGCTTGCTGGGACTCTAGGCTGTGCTTCTGTCCTAGAAGGAGTTTGTCTGTATGTGTAATCTGTATCAAACACATGCCTTAGATAGAGAGCAGTAACAGAGCTGAAACAAGCAGGAGATGTCACTCCACCAGGGTATTTTCTCCTCATTGCCATAATTTGCAGTTCATTGAAATCGTTACTCTGAATTGATGTACAGGCAAAAGCATTATCTTAGGAGCAGATTCTTTACCCATGCTGCTCCCAAAACACTAATGCTCTCTGACGTCCAGCCAAAAAGCTTAGGATGCCACACAGTGCAGTACAGTGAGCTGGAGGACTAGGTTGAGCTCTGTAATGGGAGAAGGAAGAAACGAAGTCTCAGGAGATTAATAAATACAAGAAGGACCATTATTGTTCCCGAGTACTAGGGAACGGAGAGGCTGCTCTGTGGAGGATCTTCAGGACAAGGATCAGCGGTCTGAGCTGCATGTGATAAAAGGAAAATAAAAACACATCCTGATGAAGTGATTCAGTTCTGGAGTGAATTTCTCTCGCAGCTGTTTATGGCTGTTCCAGCTGGCTGCACGGATTCATAAAGCAGCTTTCCGTGGTTTGTGTTTCAACAATGTGCTGTTGTACCAATTGATTATGCCTCTGTGGCCCATGAAGGAGGAATGCTATACCTTACCCCCACGATGTTACCTTTTCTTCTGACAAAAGGGAGCTGCTGAGCTTTCAAAGGTGGATTTGACTGTAGTGTCTTGCTCTCTTGAAAACCTCAAGGCTTTTATCACGATTAAAAGAGAAGCTTGTCTATGCGTGGGGCTTCTCTGAATAACCTTGATGCCTGTCAGTGATATTTATGTGGTATTTTTAATGGTCAGGCTTTTCTTAGGGAGTAATAGCTTAAGGGGATCATTGTTGGCTTTCTTGTCTTCAGCTTTTTATCCAAGCAGGAATGATTGCAGCATGGGCCCTGGCACAGGATCCATGTCAGAGGCTACAAGGGTGGTCAGTACTGGACAGCAAAGTCCTTCTGTACACACTGTGGTCTACATAAAGAGTGCTCTTAAGACCCCAAGGTTTGCAACTGGGAAATAGGTGTGAAATGTTTCCACCTCGTGAATGCCCCGTAATAGTTCCCTTAAGGGTGAATTATTCACCTCCAGCCAGTCCCATGTGTAATATTCAGGATGTGTAAACTGGCTTCCCAGAAACAGAGAATTTCACGTTATGAAGGCAATCGCAATGGTTTCACCATAATAAAAAGCACTCCAATGTCACCATGGTAGGGGAAAAGTCCAGTAAGATGCCAAGCCTTTGGGAACTCTGACCAGATCGAAGCAGTGATCTCTCAAAACCTTTCCTTAGTTGGATCCTGTACCCATTCCCACTTGCTACTCAGTGCTGGACACCTTCCATTCTCTGCAAGGCAATGCTGCGTCCCTCTCTGGAGGTCGTGAATGTTTCTGATTTCAGTCTCCAATTTCCATCAGTTGAAACCTGCCTTCCAACCAGAGCAGTTAAGTGGAGATAAGACCAATATTTATGGTCTCAAGAGCTGGGAGCTTTCAAAATGTGCTTCTGAACATATTGTTGAATTAGCGATAGAAACAAATCATTATCCAATTAATAATTAGCAGGATGTTATTCAACCATAATAGAGAAGGGCAAATTACAGAAGTACGCAGATTGCTAAGCCCTGTGAAATTATTCATGACAGGTTTTTCTGAGCAGCTTAGACTGTCTTGTTCACAATTAGAATCAGGTAACCTTGTGACATTTTCTAGGTGACTACATTTATATCTAATTAAGCCATGGCCTTATTTTTTGAATGCCAGTCATTGTGATATCTAAGCGTTGTTCTTTCTTCATCAGATTTAGAGATAAGCAGTGTTCCTCTTCTCTTTCTTTGAGCTCTTCTGACTTCTCTTTGTTTTTTCCTCCTGTCCTTTCGCCAGGACAATTCTTTCTTTTTCTCCTTTGAGCAAAAGTGAGAATTTGTAAAACCTACTTTTTTTTTGCTAGGTCTCTTTGAAGAATTTTTACAAAATGTAGAAAGACTCATCTAAGGTTACAAACTTTGCCTTAGAAGTAGATTTAAGTTTGTCCCAGACTTGATAATACCACGAGAACAAGGTATAGGAAAAAAAAAGTGGTCAGTTTGTTGCTCTTTTAGAGAGCAAACTTTGGCCTTTTGCCTTCTTGCAGCAGTGATTTTCACCTTCCATGACTGAAACCTGGCTGTTAAAATTCCATAGGATTTAGTTCACCTACATCAGTGTGACTTACCATGTGAATGTATCATAAATATGTGAACGTAACAATGGCTTTGAGCCTAATGTAGAGATTAATCACTCCTCAGAGAGGTTCAGGGTCTGAGGCCCTTAAAAATACAAATCTCAGACAAATTTCCTTCTGTATCAAAGCTTTTCTGTGATGTACAGGAAAAAAAACCCAACAACATAGCACAGCTTTTTTTCACAAGACTGGCTTTTGCGTTTAGTGTGCTGCTTTATTTTAGTAGTGTCGTTATTTTCCTTGATGGCCCACTCAGTAAGCCCACAGAATGACTGTCTTGCAGTTTCTAAACCGGACAAAATCTTTTCCTGCTGGAGTTGGTTCATTCTCCTTTTCCTTTCTTTAATTTGGAAAGCCAATTAGGAAATTAAGGATAGAGGTAAATATCTCCAACTGTATTACCAAAATATAATTGATAATTTGCCTCAATTAGTCCTTCCCATCAGAAAAATAAATTATCTTGTTTTCAGCTTACCACTCCACAGAGTCGCTGGTTGCTGGTTGGCATTCGGAGCATCCTCTTGGATGTGAATTTGTCCTGCTAATTGCAGCTCATCTGCTTCTTTCAATCTGTCCTAATGCTGGTTGTGCATTTCTACCTCCTTTGTTTCAGATTATTTCCTTGGCCTCTCTTTTTTGTATGCTGTGCCAATGGGTTTTTGTTGGTGGTGTTTCTTTTTCGTGTTGTTTTTTTGTTTGTTTTGTTTGGTTGTTGGGTTTTTTTTTTTTTTGGTTTTTAAATCTTGGAGGAGGAACGTAGGGTGCCTCATCTGTTCCAAATCAAAGGCTGGAGATCTCTGTGCTGCCACACAGGGGTTTCTCTTTTGATCTGATGGGGAATTTATGGAAAGCTGGAATTTATGAAATGCGCTTATGCTATTCAAATTTTGCTTTGCTGACAGCAACAGGAGCCTGGAAGAAAGATACAACAGACAAACAGATCCTCGCTTTAAATCATTGAGCAGTCGGCTTCAACACACAGTCTCCACAAAAAGCTTTAATTATCTCTAAATTTTTGAATAATCGTCTTCCTCACTCTTAGTAGTAAAATGTCCTCCTTGCTCTCAGTAGTCAGATGTTTTCTTACATGGTTTAGCTGCCTCTGGAGAAACAAAAAAGGACTGCAGTTTGCTGAGACTGTTCCTGGGCATTTCTACTCATGGGGAGGTGTCCCTTGGTTGCTTCCCAGCAGGTCCATGGGATACTGCTGCTGGGAATGCTGCTGACAAGGTCACCCCCTGAGAATGTCAGTTCTGTTCCTGTGGAGACCTAGGATGGGTGATTCCTCATTTGCAAAACATTTTTTTGCTTTTTTTTTTTTGCTCCTGTAAAACATTGCTCCCGGAGCAAGCATTTGCACAAAGAGAAGTTGAAAACTTTCATTTGTTGCTGCTGGAGGAGTGCTCCCTGCTTGAGGCACAGCAGACAGCAGTCGCCAGCTCTGGCCAGCTGTGCCCCTGATGCTGACAGATTTAGGACAATATTCAAAGGTCACGGATCAGGAATTTTAACTCCTGTTGCTGAAAACCAGGTAGTGTTGAGTCTCATGAAGTCTGATTTTCTAAAAGGTCAGTCCACAGTAGAGCTGTGCCTTTACCCAGGGCATTCCTCTGGGTTTTGCACTCTCTTGCTTCCAAATGCTGGCCATCAGTTTGATGGACACAGTGTGACTAGCAGGGATCCATTGCAGGGACCCACTCTGAAATGCTGCACAAGTGAGCCCTATGCCAACTGACCCTCTGTCTTTCATCTTCTTGCTTACATGAAATCTTCAGTTCTTTAGGGTACTGTAATTCCAGATTTAGCAAAATGATTTTGTTTCTGGATGAAAAGCTAAAAGCATCTGAATTAAATGAGTTATTTTAGGAGAAAATGAGACCCTTTTAATCGCTGGCCTTCAGTAATCTGTCTGCAAAGCAATATTTGTTTAGCTCAGAAAACTATAAGCAGAGCCTGACAGGTAAAAGAAATGTGACCTAAGTCTATCGTGGACTGATAGCACACTTATCTTTTTTGTGAGATAACAATATGGAAAGCCAAGGTTGGGAAAGCTACTTTGAGTAAAGGCCCATTTATTTTTGAAAGTGCACCTATTCTGGCACTTGCTGCATTCAAAATTTTTTTTCATTGCGGTGAATTTTATCTTGAAGAATGAAAATGTTGCAGAAATTCCTGATTTTGTTTTGAAATGCTTCAGAAATAGAATTTTTTGTGACCAGATATTTCACCTACTTTTGAAAAGAAGCATTTAATTGTATTTTTAGCCTGAATAGCATATTGAAATCACGTTTTTTAATCACAAACCATTAATGCCTGAATCCACTGCTTTCAGCACTAGGAGATTTCTGCACTGTCATAAACAGCATCCAACAAACATCTACAAATGAGCCCTTGTGTTTGACTCTCTCATTCTTTTACAAGCAAAATTGGCAGTCCTGCCTACCTGTTCTTTTCCAGTTCTGGGCTGTAAGCTTAGCAGCCTTGGGGTGCCTCCTCCATAAAGTGTGGGAGCAGTAGGTAGTCTTGATACCATCAGCTGCTGATGATACGTGGGCTCAGTGCTCAGACTGTGCTACACCACCTTTGCTTGGCATTTGGCCTTGGAGAAATATTGCCATGCTCTTTTTGAGGATAGCTCTTGTGCCTCTCCTCTCTCTGCAGCTTTTCTATTATAAATAAATGACTGTATTATTTAGCAGGACAAACCTTTTTGAAGACTGCTGGAGGAAGAAGTTTCAGCTTCAAGTTCACCTTGTTTTCTGCCCATTCTGTCCCCTGACATGGGAATGAAAGCTGGGTTTATATCACAAGTGGAAGGCTAGCATTGCCCACTGCGGACAGCCTTGTCCTATCCTGCCTTCAGTCTCCACTTCAGGACGTAAAGCTGTTATCACCTTTGAGAGTCTGCTGTCTCGAAGGAAAATAGCTTCTCAATTTATTCCCAAAATCCCATCTGGGTACTCCTATGGACCTTTCTCCAACATTTCTACACATTTCCTCATGTGTGAAGTGACACTCTTAATTACAGCTGTGCCTGCCTATGGAGCTGTAGGTGTAGAAGCAGAGCTGTAAAGGGCCTGCCCTCTATTTCTAGTCTGTGTGCAGGATTTTTAGTCATTGTTCTCATTGCAGTGCTCAAAGAACAGTACTTCTCCCCCTATCTCTTCCTTCCTTTTTTTTTTTTTTTTTTTTTTTCCTTTCCAAAATCTACTCACCATAAGAAAATTTGGCCATAGTTCTTACTTCCTGGATGTTAAAAGAATTATCAAATGAAATAGGATCAGAAGACAACTGCTCAAACGTAGCTGTTCTTTATGGTTTTCTGGCAACAGAATCAAAGGCAAAAAAAAACACCATCAAAATCTGTTATTTCTGAATGGGGCAAATTGTCTATCAAAGAAGTTTATTTCCAGCAAGACTTCCCCTGAGGCACTAGTACATAGGAATGCACATTCTTCCAGATCTTTGTCTTACAGAAAGCAAGCACACATCTTAAAAGAAAATATTTAGAGAATGAGCTCTTTGAGCAACATCTTCTGCAGATGCTGCTGATGTTTGGTTGTAGTGATATGTGCTATTCTTTTTTCCCATCTTTCTGTTCTTGTTGCTGCATTCCATGAAACAACCCCTTTGAAGAGGTGGCAAATACCAGGCTACAGGAAGAAATTTTATTTATTTATTTATTTAACTAACTACAGATCTGGGTTTCTGCATTGAAATACTAAGTTTGGTTGGGAGCAGTTCAGACACAGAGTTGCCTGCTCTCAGGGTACTAGCAGGCTGTGTGCTGGGGCTGTTAGTTAGGTTCAGATGAGATATAACCCTTGAGGGTATGGGCATGCTCATGAGCAATTGATGTGGAGCAGCTGATGTACTGTAAGCCTTGTCTTCCTGGTCCACCTCTGCCCAGCCTTGCTTGTGATCCTGCCTTTTGTTCCTATTATTAGGTTGGGCCACTTTTTCTAGTTTTGACAGGTTGATTAAAGCTCTTCCGTGGGAATTGAGAACACTTTCTGGTGTAGAAATAGTAACTCAGTGTGGAAACAGTCTATCAGAGGCTTTGGGCACTTTTGATAGCAAGTTAAGGTGCTGGGCAGCCTGCTACTTCTGCAGTAGTCTGTAATAAGTGTGTCTTTTGGAAATGTGGTCTGTCTCTTCATCCTTAGTAACACATTTATCACAAGTACGGTCTGTTATAAACCAAAGCTCTAGTAAAATGTTATTATAGAAGAATTAAGAGTTTTCACTCCCTGCGTATCCATTTATTATCTTACACTGGAAGCATGAAGAAATGCTGTTTTCACTGAAGTCATTTCATGAATGGTGAAACTCTCTTAGTGAGCTTACTCTAGTGTTAAAAACTCTACTTTTCCTGCTCAAAGAGGGCTTCATGATCCCTTTGAAAGATGTGCAACTGAGCTGGGAAGTGACATACACATTAACAGAATTGTTCATGTGTCTTACAAGGTTTATTTTCCCAATGTTCTTTAACCTGGTTACCTTTATGTATTCTGATTTGTAAAGCTTCCAGTAAGCGTTAAAAGGTTTAATGCCTGATGATATTCAGAGGCAACTTCATATGTTTGTGACTGTATGGAACAAGTCCTACAAAACTAACAATTCCACTTACTGCATATAGGTTAGTAACTGAATGAGTTGGTGCACTGCTTGCAGTAAGAGTAGCACTAAATGGGGATATGGTGGTAAATGACTAACTGAGTGGTTGTCCTTCCTTAGTCTATGCCTGGATCTGAGATACACTTTGAAATCTATTCTCCAGAGTTGTTAAGTGAGGGTGGTGTATGAAATGGCGAAGAGCTTGGTCTGCAAAGCTCCTGATACCCTCAGTATGGACACGTTCCCTCTGTGAGATCTTGGACTTTCTTTGTATTTAGTAACAGATGAGTGCCTATTAACAACTGTAGCACTTCTCAAGATTGCATTGCTTTCTGCTGCAGTCTGAATTTATTGGCCAGGAAATTCTCCAGCAGGGGAGATTGAAGTTCACGACTAGAGTGCTCTGAGCCACACTGCAAAATTGAAACAAAAATCTATGAGCAATTCAGTACATCAGTACTCTGTGCTGGGGCCTGCTTACATCATGAAAATGTCCCATTCCCATCTCAACATTTTCCATCATCTAAGTCAGTTGTGCTTCTCCCTGTGCTTAAGCGGTAAAAAACAAGCAGGGCTCCTCCTTTTCTTAAAACCCTGCTCTTAGCAGATGTTTCTTTTAGTACATCTTTATTTAAGGTCTGATGTCTTTGTGTCCATTGCTCTGTGTCAAGGTGACATCTGGTAGCAGGAATTGCAGCCAGTGCCTCCATCAGGAACTCCACCAGGAGAGCCTGGGCTGGACCTTGCAGCAGTTCTGTGCCTTTCAGAAAAGCACTTACAGATTTCCCCAAGGCTGATAATGCTTAATGACATTTTTAAAACATCGCAAGTATGATTAAAGCATGTAGTTAGGTTTCTCAGTTAGCATCAACGAGACAAGAAGGAATTAAGGTGGTGTATTGATTTAAATGTATTGATTGGAGAGGTCACTGTGTCACTTGTGACTGCGGGGAGGGAGGCTGCAGAGGTCGGTGTTGGCTCAAGGAGCTCCTCAGTGCCTTTCAGGGGTGGGATGACCTGGTCTGGAGCAGAGTAATGGTAATACTTGGTAATACTTCTCAAGTTTGTGAATTAAAGTACAAGAAATGTGCATTCAAAAAAAAAAAAATCAGCTTTTGCTCATGTGGTCGTGAGCCTCCTTGATAATATTTATTGCAAATTATTCTGACTGGTCTGTGTTCTCTTCTGCAGTCATCTGGTGGCTTGTGCTGTCCAAAATAGTGGCAGTATTAGAGTGCTCAATTCTTGCTAACTATCAGGATACGAGAAATGCATCAGCATTTGCCATTCTGTAAAATGCAGTGTTGTCTGAGCTAAGTTGCCTAACTGAAGCTTGCCCATGTCTTAGGTTCCTAACTTGGCAGCTGAAATTAGGTGGCATATTGTGTTGACAATGCCTGACGTCGTGTGTCTGGAACCTGGCAGAAAGATGCTCTCCGTGGAGGGTCCCGAACTCAGAAATTGAGTTTCTTAGTGTGCTCCAGCACAGCCTGAAACCATTGACCTTTGGGCCATGTATGATTTACTGATGGGGGCAGATAGATTTGGTGCCATTTGGCAGCAGCTTTCTCCCAGGGCTGGACCCTTGGCTCTGGAAGATGCTTCCCACTCGGTCCAAATAGCCCAAGTCTATATTGCTCTTCAGTGCACTCTGCAAAGTGCATTTATTTTTGCAGCTATTGTGAAATTGGGCCTTTGAGAGAAGTCAGACGTATGAGAAAGGGGGGAATTTGTCGTTCTTTGGACAATTTAATTTTGTCTTCATGATGTATTGCAGATGTGTGCACTGCCTTCAAAAACAGCCTTGTTATATTATCTAGTTCTCATAATAATAATAAAAAGTAAATGTTGTCTCAGGTTTGTTTTGCCATATCTGCTTTTGCTATGAATTGAATAGCCTGTAAAGCTGTGTATGCTAAACAGTCAATAATAAAATATAATAGGATGTGTTTCTTTCCTAATATACCGAGGCTAAAGACACTGGGGAGGGAAAAAGCAGTTTTGCTTGGACAGAGCAGATAATTTTCCCAGTTGCAGGGTGATGAGCAAAGTATATAGGAAAACAGTTGAGCTTTTACCCTTAATACCCTTGATGCCAGTGCATGGGTTTTATTTGTAAAGACTTTCTTAAGACACTGGGGCTTCCAAGCAGACAGTCTGCCTTTGCTGTGGGGGAGCAGGGATCTTTGCCATGACTGGCTTTGAGATCTGGAGCCCAGGTTTGTGCAGTGAGTTTCTGCCTGTATGCATCTGAAGTCCCCTGCGAGGTGAGTGTTCACAGCGAGGTCCTATTTATTTGCACTCAGAAGGCAGCAGATGAATCTCTCTTCTCTGGAAGGGTTCTCAGTTTGTTTTGCAATCTGTTACAAGGGTTGTGCTAATTACTGGAAATTTTCTTATGTAGTTAACAGACTAAATATAGCAACTATTACAGTTGATAGTTAAGACAAGGTGTAAGCTTGCAATTTCTTTAAGGAAATGCAAAATCAAAGGAAATTAGGAATCATAATGCAAAGTCAGCATCAACCCGACTGTCTTGTCAGGATTTATAGAGGCTATGAAATTGAACAATAAAACCAACCTTTGGATGAATTTCAATAACAATAACGATGACTTAAACTTACCAGCATGTTTTACAAGTCCTCTCTGGTCTATTTAGAATCTATAATAAGTCTGCTACGAGATAAAGGGAGCGTGTGCCTTATTGTTGAGAAGAGCAAGCAGGAATAAATCAACTAAGGTGATCCATTATTCAAGCTTTGCAAAACACTCGATGTAAAAGTTATTTTTGCTGTTTTTTTGTTGTGCATTTAATGAACGCATTCATTAGATTATCTCTTAAATTTCCCTGGCTAGCAAACTAGTAATGCATACAATCTCTCAAATCCTTGGATGTTAGGGGAAAAGATTAAACATTTATTCTGTGGCAATATTACATCTTGTTCAGATGCAACTGAAGTTGATAAAAACTTTAAGACTCCCAGATTTGTTAATAACATTTGCCCTTGAGGCAGGATTTAAGCACTTGGAGGGACTTGTTTAGGACAAGGAGCTCCTCTCCTAGCTCCTGACGTGCTGGCAGTCCCTGCTCACATCTGCTGGGATTTGCTGGAGCAGCCCCAGCCTGATATGCCCAGCTGGCAGAGCCATTCTCTTAACTGCAGTCTGTTCTCAAAGCTGTTTTCACCTGACTTAAAGCACAAGGTTGCTTTGTAGGAGATCCCAGAGCACCAGCACAGCAGAATGTGGCTCATGGGTGCTATGGTCCACCAGGTCTCACTAATGAAGTCCTTAGCTATTAGACTTTCAGTGCTGCATGGATTTACTGGTGTTACTCTACATACTTCACAGCCAGTTACCAAATGAAGGTAAATATTAATAGGAAAATGAATCAACTCTTTTTCCCTTCTACCTTTGGTGTGTAATTAGAAACATTTCTTCAGTGTCGCTGTCCATTTTGCTTCTCCCTTGTGTGCTGAAGGGTGATCTCTTTTATCCTGGAGGCTCCAAGGGAAATCACTTGTGTTATTACCAGTGGCAGTAGCAGTGATGCACAGAATTGTCCCTTTCTTGGTAATGACCTTGAATTTTATGAAGTACCTCAAGGTTTACTAACAAGGGTAGTACTGCTAGAAGTTTGTTAATTGAAATGATGAAATATGCTAGAGAGGATACAAATGAGTTTAAAGCCAATTCAATTAGAAGTGCATCTGTTTCCAAAGCTGCTGGAGGAATGCTGTTTATTTTCAAAACACTTTTCAGTCAGACTCTTGGAGTCCTTTTGGCACATTTGTTTAACGCTGTGCACAGACCTTACACCCTCAGCAAATTTATCATTTGGAAGTACAACAGTCAGGTGGATGTCAGTGTCTCCCATTAGCTTGTAAATCTCCTAATTGCCTGCTTCCCCCCGCCAGCGTCTGATTGTGAATGTGGACAGAGACACAGAAGGGTACTGCAGCCCCTTGTTGGCTGTGCCAAGTGTGACCTGTGTTATTCATGTAGGGAATGAAATCGTACTACTGCAAAAACTCACCGCTCAGTTCTGCAGTGCAATCACTTTGTGTCTCCTACCACCTCCACCTGAACCGTGTGACATCTCCAGACCATCATTCATCCACCTCCTCAGCTCTTCTGGGTTGCACAGCAAAAAAGAATGAGACAAGAATAACAGTTTTTACACCAAGCGTTTGAGCCTTGGCCTCCAACACCCACCAAACCATCATCTTTGCTTTATTCGTCTGCCTTCTCTTGCTTCATCTCTTTTGGGTTGCGCAGAAAAAAAGTGAGACAAGAATAATAGCTGTTGTTCCATCTTGTGCCTTCCCAATACATCCTGTGTATTCTGTGGGCACTTTGTTTATTATGGATGGGATGAGACTCCATTTGTGGCTTGTAGAGCAACATTGTTCTTAATGAATAAATAATAGTAAAATGAGTTTGGCAGCCTAGGTAAATGCATTTGTTCATCCTATTACGTTGGCAGTGTCTCAGTAGTAAAACAATAGCACTTAAACATGTAAAAGGCTTATTTGATCGTCCAGTACAATTTTTTCTGCCAATTCGGGACTATTCCCAGTAGTGTGTTTCCAACTGCTTACATAAATATCCCATGCCTTGGTGTTTGCGTCTCAATCTCACCTGCGCCTGCAGTCCCAGCTTGGTGACACACAGCAGCCTGGTGTTGGTTCAGACTCTGCAGAGCTTCTCAACTGCTGTTTCTAAAGTAACGGGGCTTCAGTTCAGTGGTGTTTGAGATTTAGAGGAATAAAAAAGATTAAAGGAAGCTTCAAGAGAATAGAGAATGTGAGAAACAGGCTGGGCAGGGCCTGGGAAAGGACAGTGTCTTTTCCTGCAGAAGGTCTTGGAAACTCAACAAGTGTTAGTACAGGTACTGCAGAAGAGGAGAACGGGGAATGCAGTGGATGAGTGAGGTGTTAAAGGATGACATTGACAAAACATTGTTGATCTTGAGCTTGGGTTGAGTTAATCTCCCTAAGCTGAGTGACAGTAACTCAGAAACCCATTTATGTTCTTCCCTTTTCATATTCCTTTACTGTCAGAAATATTTTTTTATTTTGATCTGTAATTGTGTTTTATTGTTCCTTCCACTGGTAATAGCCTGCATGTGGAATTTGCTATTAACAGCTGGTATTAATGGTGTATCTCATTTGTTATGCACCATGCCAACAGTGAAAGCTTGCTGGGAATGCCATGTCAAGGTTTACTTTCTGTTTCCAAACCAAACTCTTCTCAGCTCCTGACACTGCCAGGCCATTGCAATACTCTACAGAGAAAACCAAATGTCCCATTCTCATGGGCACTGGAAGGGCTGGGAATGAGCTGAGTACAGCAGTACTTACTAGTTTCTCGTAACAGGGTGTCAATAATCGATGATATATCTGTGTAGAGGGCACTCATCACACAGATGTTTTCGCAAAAAAATTTGTTGGTGAATGAAACCTTTGATGATGGGAATCTCAGCACAGGATAAACCTCAAGCAGTTAATGGAAGATATAACGACAGTTTGTGAGAAGGTGTTGAAAAAAGGTTATATTCTGTTGGTTTTTTTTTTAACCATTATTTAATATGGAACATCTGTTTCTTGTGGACATTAAGTTAATTTACTGCTCTATTAGCTTGCTAGTTTTTATTCATACTTAATTTAATTTATATATGTGGATGAGGAAACTCGAAATGCAGTAGGTTGGTCTCTTAGCATCAGGAAGTCTTTAGAAAACCTTCGTTTTGGTGAGGGATCCCCACTGCAATGAAGTGGAACAGATTTCATTTGTTTTGTTTATAAAACTTTTTCTTTCTCTGTCTTACTTTCCTATTTTTTATTTTATTTCTTTTTATTGTAGAGGTAAGTCTTGAACTATCAGAAGGCTTATCCCATTTTGCCTTTGCTGATAAGCTGATAACCCCTCTGCCTAACTCTCCTTGTAAGCAAGGCACTTTCTTTGTTTCTGTTAAGAGTTAATTACCCAGGCTGTCACACAGCCCAAGGAGAAGTGATATTTCATGTGATGGTGGTACAGAACTCTTTTGAAGAACTGCCTAAGAAATGCTGCTCATAAATCTATCATGAGGAAATTTCTTTTAGTTATCATAATGTGTTATGAACAGCTTTGAGTGACAACCTAAGCAGGTTGAGTAGAATATTACTGAGAAAGCTGGGGATAGCTTGGATATTTTGGATAGAAAGTGAGTTTGTTGTAGAAATATTTTATGTGTGTGTGTGCATGGGTGTAATCTGAGCTAGATGAGAACACAAAGCATGCAAAGTTGAAATATCCCGAACGTGATCATCACTGCCATGGATTGGGTAGGAAATAATCAAGATATGTAATGCCAGTGACTCTGAAACTGTAGCTGAAAAGGGAATGCAGCACACAGAGATAAGCAGGAGCAAAGTGAAACATCCCATGCTGCACGAGGACAACTGGGCAGCTTTAGGAAGGAGTTACAGCAGGAACTGCTGGTGGAAATGATTGCAGCTGTCAGACTGCTGGGGTGGCCGTTCTGAAAGAGAGGGAGGAGAGTGCCACACGAAGCCAAAGAAGAAGCAGAGCATCATAGAGCTGAAGGAGGGGACTGCTGTTGAATTTTTAAGGCACTGTTTCCTAAAACAGTGTCAGTATTTCTTGTGCTGCTAGATCGAGGAGATTTTATAGGTGGGGGATGCCTAACCAAGTCTGAAAGCTGTTTCTGCACAGTGAAACGAGGAGTGCATCCTCGTGCTGCTGTTGTGGATCGATGCTCAGGATGCAGCACAGTCATGGCTTGGAGTCAGTACAGGTTTGGATGCAGCAGAGCCGGTAAATCTGGCTGCTGGGCATGACTAATCTCCCTGCCTCAGCTTTGGTGTTTCCTGGCTGTTCGGGGCGCTTGTCCAGAGGTTTTGGAGAGAAGCTGATTCTCCTTTTTTATTTATTACGTATTTTTGTGCTTTATCCTGCTGTGGTGACTGTCACCTTGATAGAGAGTGGAGAAATCCTTCTTAAGAGCATAATTAAATCAGCTAATTTAGTATTCTGTAGATATGGCTTACACAGGGAGGGTTAGAGGCTGAAAACCAAACAGAAAGGACATAAAAATGAGTAACATCAGAAATACGATAGGGATGAAATTCTTTTCTTTTCATTGCCTTAATTGCCAGAGCTGTCAGAGGACTTAAGCCTTCTGTAATAAGGGCTGGTCCTAGCAGCCATCAACTTTTGTGGCTGAACATGAAATCTCTCTTTTGTTTAAATCTAGTAGTGCTTAGAATCATGTCAACCAGGTAATGGAAACATGAGAATGAACATAGCACAGTGAGCAGGGATGTGCAGAAGCTTGTCCACATGTTGGCCAAGGGCTATGGGCAGGCATTTGTGAAGACCCCACGGGCTCAGGCACCCTTTGAGTGTGCTTTACAAAATCTCTCTTCCCTTGAGTGACTGTGGGGCTGGATATGTGAAGAGAAAGCCTGGCTTTGTCCTGAGAAACCCTATTGGGTTTTGATTCAATAAGGTGCTGCACCTGCAGCTATCCGGAATTCTGATTTGAAGAGGTGATCCTGGAAACACTTCAAAGTGGGAGAAGGTGAAAGCAAAGTTTTTGTATGTCTCTTATAAAATACAGAGTGGTCAAAGCAGTTGCAGAGATGTATGAGAACTACCAGAAGAAAGATGGGGTCGTATGTTTTCTTTGCTTCTCTCAGGAAGACATCCCACCCAGATGCAGAACTTGTGCTTCAGAGGATCACAAAATTCAGAAGTACACTTAGTAGTACACTTAGATCTCCAGAGTATGTGATGTCCAGATTCTTACAGTGTGGATAGTTGCTGCCTGTTGTCAACTGCCTGCTTCACATAGGATATTTCTTGTCAATGTGCATTCTTTATATCAGCCAGTTTTATCATAGCCATCCTAGTAAAAATTGGGCTAAACCAGGAAATTGGTTTTAGTCACTGCTGTTCTTTGCAAATAACATCATAATTTTGCATTGGGAAAGTGTTGTCAGACAGCTAAACTTCTTCTCTTTAAGAAGTCCTCCTATGAAGTTGTTTATACAGATTGCAGAGAGACATTAAAGGATCGGAGTTCATGAGTTGGAGTGATTATAAAACCTCTGTCTTCAATCTTTGGTATAGGTTACATTGAAGAATCTTGCACGGTTCCTTGCCCATTTGATTGCAAATTAAGTGATTGGTCCAGCTGGAGCCCCTGCAGCTCTTCCTGTGGGACAGGGATGAAAGTCAGATCCAAATGGCTGAAGGAGAAGCCCTACAATGGAGGTCGCCCCTGCCCGAAGCTGGATCTCAAGAATCAGGTGAGTATGTTAAATCACCAACAGAAATCTCACTGTGCTTGTTGCAGTTTCAACTGGGATCATTAGGTAGCAAGCCGGCATTGCAATTACAAACAAGAGTAATCTTGTGGCTCTGGCTTTGAGTTTCATGGGCAATCCTAGAACTTCTTGAGGATTGAGGGGAAGATACTCACGTTACAGCAGAACGTGACCTGAAACACTGTATTTCTTATGTAAAAACAATTTTTATCTCCCAGAGCACAGGAAGCTCTGAACAAATAATCTCACCTGGATGGTGTGTAACTATCAGAAAGCTCAGATGTCATGGATGTTTTAAAAATCTTTAATTGTCTCTGAGACGATGGTAGCTGCAGAAACATGTGTTTGTTAAATATACTCTGCTATTTTTAGCAACTTTTCCCTTCAACACAAGTTCCCTTCAACATTAATCTCTGTATACTCAATATTGAAGTGTCCCATTAGAGGAAAATAGTCTTTAAATTGCTACTCTTAAGAAAAATCAGCTTCTATTTAAATGCTTTTTAATGCTATATGTATATCTACAAAGCCAATAGAGGTTTCCTACATTTACTGATTATTTTGTGATGGTAATTAACACTGATGAAGCACTATATAGTTAAGCCTGTTCTTTACTGCTTTCAAATTCAACTATGAAAATTAATTAATAGGATGGAAACTGTCATACCAAAGGGGCTTGATATATATATATATGTATAATTTGCCGAGTGTGTAGAAATATATATACAAAAAATGTATTGCATAATATGTGTAGAAGGACTTTTAACAGCGAAGATGTATTTGTGCAGCAGCTTGCAGGTGCTAGAGCTGCTGGATCATGTTGTTAACCGTGCAGTCACTGCCACAGCTTTGTCCTGGGGAGCAGCACCACTTCTACCACCTGATTCTCAACTCATGTCGTTTTCCTCACAGTTTATTTTTACTGGTGTGAGAAACTCGTTAAGTGCTGCTTCTTCTGCATATCACTGTTTGGAATTCATAGGCAGTATCCTAACAAGAAGAAAACATAAAAATGCAACAAAGTGCGTGTTGTTCATACCTCAGTGCTTTTCTTAATAGATCAGAGAGGTCACCAAAGAGGCAAAATGAATTCCCACAATAAGTTGTTTGGTAACAATAAGCTCCTTTGTAATGTAAAGGTACCAGGATTGTTACCCATAGTCACAGCAGACTACTTCTGATGAAAAGTAACCTTGCTATAAAGTGTTGCCTATCCCCACGCACATTAAATGTACTAATTTCAAAACCCTTTTGGAAGATATTGAAGGAAAGAAATTGCCTAAATTGGGAATTTATGTCTTTGTGAGGTTTATTGCAGCATGGTGCTTGCAAAGCATTACAGCTGGTGGTAATATAAAGGTAGTTGGTGCTTTTTTGCCTCTTTCCCAGGAATATAAGACTTCATGTATATGTATGTATATGTACATACAGGTACGTACACATATACAGGTGTGTGTGTTTCTCTTCATTGGTTTCACCTGTGCTTCCTACTTCTTTGAGCAGTAACAGAGCCTCGCTCTGCACCCAGCAGTGATTTAGAAGTGCTGAACTCCTTAGGCATATTGCAGCACGAAGACATTCCTTGCCCAGATGGCAAACTGAATTAGCTGGCTGCACTCATGTTTAGCTAAGCTGAACACATGTCTTTAATCCAGTGTAGGGAGGATTGCCTTCTTTTTCCTCTGATGTGAACAGTGTTTAAAGCCTAGAGAGAAACCCTGCAGAATTCTGTGTATGTTAATATATGACTTCCTAATTATTTTTTGCATAATCATATAATCTGGTTTAAATACCTGCAGTACAGTACAGTTCTTTGATATCAGGCATGAGAAAGCTAGGTCACATTGGTGCAAGGATTTTCCTTATCTTTTCCTGGTGACAATGTAGTATTGTGTTCTATGCTTTGATGAAGACCTTAGACAACTGAAAACCAAGAATAAACTCCTGTAGGTGCCAGCAGATTTCCCTTATTATCTCCTCCACTATTTTTAGTTATCTCTTTAAAATTATTGCTCCTGAGCTTGGGTCTTGTTATTGCTTAATCTTCTACTTTGTAGAACCCTCCGTTTTCCAGTATTGTATGATTAAAACCCGTGCTCAGTTTGTGTTTTTTCTCAGTCAGCCAAATAATCTTTTATCTCTCTTCTTGTGAAAGTTGTTTTCTAGGCTTCTTGGCGGCCCCTTGTACGTCTTTTTTGTCTCCCCAGTGCCTTTCAGGTATTTGGCATAAATTTAAATGCAGAGAACATAATGGAAACAACAGCCCAGCAGTTTTCTTTTTACCATTTCTCATTGTGGAAGGGCTCTGGCAATGCTGGTGTTTCAGCAAAGTGACTGCTTTGGAGCAGAGGGCAATTCGCAAATCAAAACAATTTATTTGGCTGATGCAAATAATTACTGAATCACTTAAACCTTCTTCTAGAAGACTGTCCTCCTAGACTCAGTTCAATCATGGTAGTGCAGTTTTTCTGGTCTCTTTAGAACACAACTTTTTAGCATAAATGTAATTGAGTGCAGTTAATATATTTATACAGACACTGAGATAATGACATATTCCTGCATGATATTTCATGGAGTTTATGCCCCTAAGTGTTTGACAATTGTTTAAGTGTTAGGTGCTTGCATTTTACTACATCTTTTAAAGAAAATGAGCGTTGCATGTCGAAGTTGTGCAGCTCTTATCTAAGGCTGTGATTGCTTCTGAACAGGCGATTGGATTACAGGGGTCAGCTGGCAGATGTTCTTGGCTGTGTAATGCATGTTAAAAGAGGTGTAGCTTTACTTTTTTCTGTATCTGCAGTTATTTGAATGCACTTACACAGCATGAAGTTGCTAAGCTATTTAATGTGTAGTTCTACATGACTAAAGGTTAAATATGAGTTATGGGGGGTTTACTGCTTGAATATTCTCTTGTAGGTTTTTAGGATTACTACAAAAAAAAAAAAAGCATCTTATTTTAAAACTCTTGGTTTTCCAGGGATTACCTTTCTATTGATTGCTCTAATATGTATTCCTGTCAAGATTTTCCCTCCTCTTCCTTCTTCATCCTCCTGCTTCTACCTGGTCCTGCCAAAGGACAGATAACACAGCATGCAGTTTATTCACTTTGTACGTGCTGGATCTGTTGAAGCAGCAAAAGTAGAAAGTATCTGAAGTTTAACATTACCACTTCATTTAAAGTGAACGTGTTGTTCTTATTACATCCAGCTGTCAGTCAGGGTCCCATCCCTTCTCAAATATTTTGTACCAGATTTGATGAAAGAAGGTAGATGTTAAACATTTTTGTTTCCCATTTCTTCAGTAGAAATAACTGAACTGAGAATTGCCCCAGCTAGAGGAATACTTGCAGCCTGGCCCCATTTGTGGTTATTTATCAGAAAAATCCCCATTAAAATTTGGCTTAAAATGGAAAAATTGTGTTTTGAACGCTGAACTTTCTATCAGAAATAGGGAGGGGAACCTGTTTTTAAGCATGTGTCTTGTTGTTTGCAGGCTCCTGTGATATCAAATGGTAATGATTGGGGTAGTTCTCTGATAGAAAAATGTTTTCTGGTCAGACATTCACTTTTATCTGCAGGACTTTAAGGTCTTATTTATGCATATGATCAGTGTGAGTACTTCACTGTGAAAAGTTACATAGATGTGAACGAGATTGTGGGACTGAGGTGGTGGATTCTGGTGTCACAAATGAAACTAACTTATGGCTTGTGAGGACAAGTACAGTGCAGGCCAAGAAGCTGCCTTGAGTTGAAAGGAAAGAAGAAATGATACTGCAAATGCAAGTCATTCATCTATGAGAAGGGGATATAAAAGGTCAGAACAGAGGGGGAATTAAAAAAAAAAGAAAAAAAAAAAAAAAAAAGGAAAGTTTGACATGGCTATCTTTGAAATAAGTGAGAACCTCCACCGGGGCAGATTGTTATGAGCTTGGCATGCAGACTCTTGTTCATCACTGGCAAAAATGCATAGCTAATGGTGGTGACTATGTTGAAAAGCCGTGTTTTGTAGCTGAGATTTGCTCTATCCAATTGTGCTCTTTGTGTCTGTTGTAGTTTCCACAGGAATAAATAGGAGGCATTACTTTCAGAGTGACCTACATACAATTTTAGTAAAGGCTTGCTCAGGAGCAGCCTTTTGTTAGGATGCTTCCAGGGCTTTTCACATTTAATTTCCTAAAAAAAAGTTTTAAATAAGCAACACAGCAGTGTACAGACTAAAGTTTGATTTACATTCATAGTGGTTTCTTGAGGCAATTTTTTGGCTCATGTTTTGCAAGCTAAGTTTCTGTGATCCAAAAATGCCCCTGCTCTATACTTGCAAGCTTTAGACTGTGTCAGAAGAACCCTACCTAAGGAAGAGCAACGTAGCATATCTTATCACAAGACACTGTAATGAAACAGATCCATTTTCACTTAGGTAGGTAACTGCTCTCAGGAAGAGCAGTAATTCTGGGTACATTAACGTTTCTGAAGAGGCAACATACAGCACTACTGCGCTTCTGATGTTTTAATTCCATCAATTTATATTCCAGTCCTTACCTGCTGACATGAAATATTGACAGCTTTCTTTGTTTGTCTTTGTGTCACCTGCCTAGCAGTGAAATATTCAAATAGTAATAATTGCTTAATTTTGATTGTCTGTCTATGAATGATTTTATGTTTTACTTTGGTGTAATAGTTGTACCGTTCCTTTGCATAAATATATCTTTCATGCATGCATCTGCTTATATTTATCTACACACGTGTGTGCATGAAGCATTTTCAGAACTTTTAGACTTGTATGTTAGAAGTTAGGTATTAACCCAGTGTCTTTAATGGCTGTGAACAAATTAGCTCACATCCAATCCCTGGGTGGATACCCCTTGCTTGTCAGTGTCAGAAATTGGTCTTTGAGAATATGATTAATAATGTATTATCTATAAATAGCTCCTGCATAAATGTTTTCTTTTATAATATAGATTGCTAATTGTCAGAAAGCCCCTACTTTTCAGAAGGCAGCATAGAATAATGCCAGCTCCGTCACGTGCTATTGTATCAGTGACACCAACTGTGGACAATCCCTTGCTGTGGTATGTGGGAACACAGCTGACCTATATTTTCCTCCAGCTCTGTCTATCAGTGCTCGTTTGCTTTGTGAGAAACTTAACTTCTGGAACCAAAAATCCTGTCCTTAACCTCAGTTTTACCTTCAGAAGATCAGATTTCCTCCCACTCAGCGTTAAAGGATGGAATTACAGGATAGGAAACGTCTTCTGATTCTAATGTGTTTTTACAGTATCATAAAAATTCAATGGTAGTTTTTTTTTTGTTGTTATTTTGTTTTGTTTTTGCCTGCTACAATCACATGTGAAAATATTCAATGTCAAAAAATAGTGAAGACCTCATAGTTACACGTTTCTTGCTGTGTCTGAAAGTTTTGATACTCAACTGCAACTTAGTTAATTGAAAGTGCATAAGTACCATGCCAGGTCTGTACAGCATGGCTGCTAGCTCAGGTTCCTTAGAAAAGTGTCTGAAAAACCAAGTATGTGAAGAGGTACTGCTCCTTTTACTAAAGAAAATACAACTATTTCCTATTCCACCCTTTGGAATAATAACCTGTGGCATGTACTGTGATTCCCAGCATATGATAATTTGGTATCCAGTTTCAGTAGCTAGCCACATTGGATTTTCATTTCTTCTACAAGTTTTCTGGCAGAGAAAGCCTCGTATAAGCATATTTTCACTACTGCCATTCATGGGAAGCTTTATCCTTGTAAAATTGAACCGTTTGGCAACTTCCTGGAACAACATTTTTCTGCCTGCTACATTCCCTACCAATGTCCCCGTGTAATTTGGGTCAGAGCAGGACTTTTTGTTCTAAAAGTAACTGATACATTTGTGCCTGAACTGAATTTTAACTGAAAATTTCCCCATAGTTATTTCTGATTGAAGTACAAAGTTCCTATTTCTGTTGTTGAAGGAAACAGTGATTGTTTAATACAGCAGCATACTGCAAAATGTTCTGAAAGATGGGAGTTACACCAAAAGTGCTTTGTCCAGAGGAGATAGAACTAAATGTAAAATCAGCCATGGGAGGTTGGGTTGCCCGATGGACGAAGCATTAGCATTTCACCTAAGAAACTGGAGTTAAATTGGCTTGGGCAGTGTTTGTAAGGGAATAAGTTTGGTTTGTGCTGAATCTCCTGTGGACAATATGTCATGTTGGAGGGGCAGCATGCACTGTGTATCATAAATCAGTGTGACAGCGGCTAACATCGAGACTGAACTTACTCTTGCTTGTCTTTGTCTTAGGAGCAGAAGAACACGGAGGATTGATGCCTTAGTTGTTCCTTGGCAGCAGATTTAATCTTGGTGCTTTTTTCCCCCTCCTTTTCTTATTTTAGAACATTTCTATTTCTTTTCCACAAAATGTTGTGGCGGAATTTGTTCTCAGTTTTAGGCTCACAGTCATTATGGAAGTTAAATACAGCGCTAACAGTTAAAATAAGCAGGTAGGTTTTGTTTTAATTTGAACAAAGCAAAGAATATTCAGAATAAAAGGTGTTGGTCTGTCTTCACCTGAAGATGTGAGAAAACAGCTATGTGGTATCATGAGTTTCATCCTATGTGAGTAGGTCTTCAGAAACAGTGAATTACAGAAGAGATATGGCTTTTCTTGTTTTTGGCAACTTAAAGGTGTTTCCCTTTTCTCCTCTCTCTTTTATAATGTCTTTGTGTGCAAAATTAAGCTTCCAGAATAGTATTCTGTTGATTGCAAAGCAATGTTTGCTGTAATAGAAGACACGAGCATGGAAATTTCTTTTGAAATAGATTCCAAGTCAAGTAATGAAATTAATTACAATAATGTAATGATTGTAATGTAATTTATGATTCTGTGGAACCTGACATTTAGTGATCTCAAAACTTTTTGAAGTAGCAGCACAACGAGATACTGGCATTACACAGGAGTGCATTAAGCAGGAGGCAGTGTCTGAGTGGGTCTCATACAGGCCTCTATACTTTCTTGTTCTGGGCTTGCTCTTCTGTGGGTGCATCTCCAGCTTGGTGATTAAGATTCTGGTCATTTTTTCAGTTTTCTAGTGGGCAGCAGCATCTTTTAGAAGGGCTGAATTTTCATGTAAAATGAGAGAGGATTCTATTTGTCCTCAGTTTAAAGGCCACGTAAATTCAGCTGTTTGATTTTATTCCAAGAGCAAAGGGATTTCTTCAGGATGGTCTGACTCACCTGCATGCTGTGACTGCGTTCCGGCTTTCAGAGCAGAATGTTCCTACCTCTGTACTAAGTGTATAACTTCACAGATTCTGGCTCTTTTATGAATAAGAGACAGTAATTTGAAATGAAGTTGCCGTTCCAAAGGGAGAATGGACAAGAAGCTATATGCTGTTATCATCTGTCAGAGCTACCCAGAGAAGCTCAGCAATGCTCAGACACCTCTTGCATTATGATCCTGAAAATAACCCTGGTCTTGCCTTCATCAGTATTTAATATAGCTGTGTTGTTCCATGTACAGCAGTTATCATTGATTAATACTTAACAAGTGTTAACATTTTTTTCCTAGTGCAGATGTTTCTTGTAGCCAGTTCCCAGAATTTATATCCATATCATGTGTAAAGTTGGCTTTGCTTTATGCAGGGTGGCTGATTGATAGATTCAGGAATTGATTTTATTTTCTTTTTATGTTATTTAATTGGTTTCCTTCTCCAAGACAGCAGAATAAAAGTGAGAACTACCTTCTGTATTCCTCCTGATATCTCTTCACATGACTGCAAGGATTGTGCTGAGATTCCACCAGCTAAATGTGTGCATTTGAACTGCAAGCTGAATACATGAATCTCACATCTTTTTTTAGGTGACAGCATCAGGATCATCACCATTACCAAACTGCTAGCTGGAATATAAAGCACTTTGTGATTTTGGATTTTAAAGCCCAATTACAGCTTTCTGAGTGATTGCAGAGGCAACCCCCGTGTCAGGGAGGTCTGTTGTTTAGAAGAGCTGTTTTCCAGAAGTTGAAATTCATTCTGGTCACATACAGGTCGGTTTGGGGAAAGAAAGGAGATATTGTCTTCATTGTACAGCTGTGCAGGGCTGGCCCTGCCTCCTGGGGTGGCTGTTGTAGAAAGCACTCCAAGAAAACAGCTGCACATACAGTTCTCTGGGAGAGCACAGCATGGAGCCTATGTAAGATAGGGAGCATACATGAACATTCCCAGTGAAGGATTTTATATCTGCTGGGGTGGAAGTGCCCTCAGGGCTGATGCCATGGGTGCACATGTTGAAGGAGCCTGGACACCTTCCTGCCCCTAGTCCCTGTTTCCAGCAGCCCCCGCAGATCCCATGGAGAGAGACAGTATCAGAAGGACATAAATTAACAGAGAGTGTCCAGAGGAGGGCTATGAAGATGGGGGAGGGTCTGGAGGGTAAGATGTGCGAGGAGCAACTGAGCTCCCTTGGTTTTTCACCCCTGGGCACAGGAGGCTGAGGAGGGGCATCATGGTGGCTGCAGCTCTCGCAGGGAGCGGATGGGCAGGACTGACCTTATGGGTTCCTTTCAACCTGGAATATCCCGTGGTTCTGTGATGGTGTAAAGATTGTGACATCTTTTTGCTATAAATAAACGTTTTGCAGGCTATAGCCACCCATAGAAAAACTGAAGACAAGTGGATTTTTGTGTATTAATGAAATGCAAATGGGTACATTCTTCTGCATATAGATGTATATTCTGTCCTGTCTAATTTTATTTACTGCTTCTCACTTAAGGAGTGCATAAATCAGCAGTCCTGTGTAGTCTGTTGTGATATATTACTTAATTAAAGTTATGAAGGCTTTTAATCCTTTATATAATTAATATTATTTTTGAGTCAGCCATTTCCCATATTTTAACTTAACCAGGAAAGATGCATTATATTACAGAGAGAGCATTTTGTGAATCGTCGTGCTCACTAACAGATGTGGCACACAACACGTGTGTCAGATGCTCCAGATTAGGTTTGGAATTTGAACTCAGAACCAAACATAATTAAATGTTACTGCACCTAAGAAAGTTTATGTAGCACTGATTATAGTTTAATAGCAAGTATAGTCTATGTGTTTGTTAGAGTCATGGATTAGTTTTAAAGAGATTGAGACACAGTGTGGTTTCACACAAAACAGATTTTAGCTACACTTTAATAATTTAAAAAGTATTCTTAAAATGGTTGTGTGTGTTCTAATGGAGTCTTAATTTAGTGTTCTGTATTAGTGCGATCATTGGGTGATTTATTTTTTTTTTAGGTGGCAGGTTATGGTACTATTTTTCACTTAATTAAGGTCATAGCTGACACAAATTTCTTTTCCATAAGAGTCAGCATTAAAGAACTGGGATAGTATGAAAAATCATGTGATTTTTGTAGAGCAGAGATGGGTAGTTTGAGGAGTTCTGCAAAATCTGGGAAAAAAAAATACTAAGAGTGTTTTGAGTTGTGTGTTTCAGAGGAGTCACCCAGCTGGAATTTTGCTGTGTTTTGCTCCCTCATTCTCAAATGTTATCTTTGTGTGTTGAAAGCATGTGCCACTTTCATCCTGAGAGCTCTGGGATTTCGAGGAAATGTTGGTATCCAAACCCTGGTATTGCAGATTTCACATCAAGTTTTTCATAACATTTGATGTCAGTTTGGATTTCATTGATGGCAACAGTGTTTTGCAAAAATAGGAGTTTCCTATAGCTGGGAGTCAGCTGCCCTCTGTTGGTTGGTTCCGTTTTGCTGTAGTTTGTGTTTCTTGTGATGACTTTGGATGGATGGGGAAAGCTTCCCCTGGTTCCAGCTGCCAGTGCTGTGTTGAACATCACTGGGGTTCCTCCAGGAACACACCTCTGCTGTATGTGTGGTGTGTCTTTAATGAACTTCTATTAACCTGACTTTGAATTCTGAATCTCCTTCTTTGAGAATACAATTATTATTAATTAGTATGAACTTTGGCAATTAAAAAAACTAGACTGAATGCTAGCTGTCAGCTCTGCTGGTCAATCTACATCAAGAATTTATTCTGACATCTGTTCAGTCTCGGTGTCCTTGACTCTCTAATAAGTTAGTTTTAAATTATGACTACTAAATGAAGATGAGAATTTTTCCTTCTCTAAGTAAGTGATATTAAGTGGTTCATGAACTTCCTAGTCAGGTGTAAGTATATTTTCATTAATGTTTCGAAAAGTCAGAGTGAAAGGAGTAATGTTGAAAAATAGTGAGGTTTGGCAGTCTCTTCTAAGTAAAGCTTTGAAAAGTAATGGAAGTCTAGTCAGATTCTTCTTTTAGAATGTCTTGTTACTGGTGAAAATAATAAACATGCATTTGCTAATGCTCTTAGGCAATGCAGTGTGTGATACATGGGACATGGGCTTTTCAGCCACTTGCAGTGATGTGCTGGGGCTCAAGCCTACAAAGTGTGAAACACCTTCGGCTTCCCTGATTTCCAGTGGGAATTCTGTGCATCTCCTACTTCAGCCAAGTCCTGATTGTGAGGAGCCCTGGGCTCCCAAGTCCACATTTTCACACAGTGTGGGTGTTCAGCTGACTTCCCTGAGGCACCTCAGAAAGTTGGGCTCGGTTTGGTGGGAGTGCTTAGCTATCAGTAGGTCTGACAAGCTGGCCTTTGTGAGTGTACACATTTCCAAAATGCCTTAAAATAAATCCAAGCTGTTCCTTTAATTTAAATTCAGTTTACCCACAAGTGGCCATCTGGAATATAGATTTGTGTGTGTAAATCATTCTCTTGGCAGCACAGTAGTAGTATCTTTGCTGCTATTAATGCAGTTTTTAAGGAATTTCTTCTTTGTAACCACAGATCTGGATCTGAATCAAAACACACAAGCCAAATTTTCACCCATCTTACATATACCCTCCTTTGTGAGAACTTCAATCTTAACTTTCAATCTAAATAGTAAATGCAGATTTTAATGTAAATCTATGTCTAGGCCTATTTTGGTTAACATAATATGTATTTTTGATAATGCTCCAGTCTCAGCAAAACAGCACTTTAAATTTCGTTTTGGTTCACTGTGTCATTTAGTTAGAATTTGCTGTACAGGGTGTAGTAACATTGCTTTGCAGGAAGGCTCACATCTCATGCACACCTGCTGCATGGTGCAGCAATTTACTTCTGCAAGTGGCAAAAGGGAATGAGAGCCAATGCTCAGATCAGACTGCATGTTTGGAGAGTAACATTTGCAAATGCATGGACATTTGTTTTTTCCTTTCACATGGCTTTCCCCCAACTAATAGCTGGTTGTAAAGCTGAATGGTAAATGAGCAGATTTATATTTGTTGGAACACAAACATCAACGAGTACTTTAGCAACTAGAGTAGCAATAGATATTCATTAGAAAATCCATTGGAGAAATCAATTATACTCTGAGTTTGTCTTGTTGAGAGAATGGAGGTACTTGGTCTGTGTGAAGCAGGCATTACTTGAGCGAGCAGCAGGTGGGCAGACAAAATGGGCTTCATGGATAGTCTCACAGGTGAGTAAAATAATAAGAAAAGATTAATTTTCTATCCCTCGTGTTCCCAAAGCAACCATTGACAAAACAGGGAGTTTTTAAGAGTGAGAGATAGGAGACTGTATCTTGCAGCGTGTACTACATACACAGCTCATCAGTCCCGAGGAAGAAAAGTGATGATTAACCTTGATCAGATTAAACATTTGCATATAAAAGAGGCTTTTCGTAATATTCATTTCAGGTCAATGTTTGACAAATGACTCACAGATTTTCATCAGCGTTCTGGTGTCTTAATTTTTGTAGAGTAAACATCCTCTCTGGAGCTGTGTGCAAACAGCAGCATTTTCAGCATTGCAGCGTATCATGCAGGAAACCCTAAGTGCAGGTTGGATTTTCATGCTAACTACGGAAATTAAACCCAGCCAGAGGAGGAGAAATACTTTTTAAGCTTAATTTCTTTTCTTTTCCCCACCCTGTAGTAGTAATGTAGCATACAAATTGTGATGGCTGTATTGCTCCAACCAAATGTTAGCCCTGTCATCACTGGCCAAATTCCCATTGTTTAATTAAGTAAAGGCAAATTCCAATTAACTTTGAAGGCACCCATGGCTGGCCCTGCTTTTGTAGAAAGCAGTGTTCATGAACTCAGGGCTTCCCTGTTGTCCTTGTGTTTGGTGGAGGTGGACCCTTTGATCCAAGCCATACATAACAGCCATTGAGTGGCCTCCCTGTAGGATGGACACTTGTTCCACATCCTGCCCTCGCAGGCATTTTGCTGGATCATGCTCTATTTGCAGACTGCATAACAGATGAAGTTTGACTCTAAAAACGGAAGGGTAGTTTTTTGGCTCACATGGATGTTTATCAATGGAGTTAAGAATGAAAGGGAGCAATCAGTCTCCACATGCTTCCCTGAAATTGGTCCAGCAGCATTAGCAGCACTATTGCAATATATTTGAAATGGTGAAATAGGGAACATTTGTTACTTTAAAAAGATTGTGGCAGTTGTGAGAAGAAGAATACAAAAGTTTGGAGCGTGTCAAAGTCAGGCACGTGTAAAATGCTGCCTGATTGTATTGCAGGCACCTAAGGACAGGGTGCTTCCCTGCTTTCCAAGACAGCCACAGCAACTGAGTGAACCCAGAGATATTGTAACTCTATTCACTGTCACATGCAAGTGTTGTCAGGGGTCTGTGCTTTACATTTCAGCTGTTTGATTAAACTGAAGTTAGTTTCAGAGGTATCCCTTCATTAGGTTCAGTGGTAGAAACTTTATTTTAGTTTTTTAATTGAGGTGCGTAGTTTGGAGTGTGTAAGTTAAATGCTTAGAAAAGGCCTCCACTTCTTGGTGTTACTAGGCAAAACTTGCTGTCTTTTATTGTTACATTTCATGTGTATAAGGTTAATGAAATTACAAAAAGTAATTAAAGAAAAAACTAATGAAATGAAGAAAAATCTAATTTTATAATTGATGATTTTAATTATTTTAAACAGTTTGCAAGAGGAATGGAGGGGAATTCTTCCTTTAAATAATAACTTTCCCCCCCTGTTTCCACTAAATTAAAATGATTAATACTCCTAACAACAGTATGGAAGGCAGGCAGCCTTGCTGGGGGCCTGAGCTACAGCTGTGCTGGCTCCTGGCACTCAATGCTGCACTGCTGGGAAGGGAGGAAGCATTTTTGGCCGAGAGGCAGTTACAAAGAACAGGTATCCTTTTTAGAATTGCATTTTGGAACAAGCTGAGAAAAAAAAGAAAAAAAAAAAAGGATTATTTTAATCATTTTACATTAGTCATTGCTTAAGTCAGTTTATCTTTTCTTTGATATCACAGAACTACCTAAACCCAGTTGTTAAGTGCTAAAGACAAAACCCGATTCATTACCTCCTCCTAGCCAAAGGTCAAATTTTCAGTGGTCTGGAATTTAATTTGCATTTAATTCAAGGTTTCATCAAGATAATTGTCTGTTTGGTTCACTCCTCTAATTGAACGTTTGCAAGAAAATTAATGTCTGATCACCCCTGGGAGAGGGGAAGTGCAGCACTGTTGCACTGCAGTTTTCCAGCTTCACCTAGGAAAAGCATCCTGTTTTCATGGGACACGGAGCTCCTTTCTCTGCCATAGTCACAGAAGTTGCAGGCTGTATTGGCAGCTGAAAACATTATTGTAGTCTGCCTTGGCGTTAAGCAGACTGTCTGCATTACTCCAGTGAAAACTCTGATCCAGCCTCTCTTATTTAACAACCTTGTCATTCCCAGGCTGAATGGATGGGTGTTTTTTCTGCCTTGTCTCTGCTGAAGTTTCCATTAGTAGCAATAGCTCTGCTCTCTGGTATTTTACTGCCCTGCAGGTGTTTTGGGGAGAAAACAGCTCTCTTCTCTCATCATCAGATCCATCCCTTGCAGCTCACGGTCTCCAGACACCAAAGCCTTCCAGCCTCTTCTGAAGGTGGGATCTTTGTTCTCACAACCCAATATTTCTCTTCTGCAGTTGTTTCTGCCTGCATGTGAGAAAGCAAGTGCACAGATCTGCACGCAGTGCACAACTGAGGATCTTAGCAGGGTTTGTGAATCATTGGTAATTGCATCCTGTGTTGTAGGGAAATTCTAAGAGAATGCCTTCCTGCCCTGCATTTTCTTTTTCATTTTGTGGCCATGTCACAAACTGTTTCATCCAGTGTTCTACCTGGATGCATTTTCCTCAGGCTGACCTCCGAGGGTGTAGCAGATTTTGTTGTTGCTATTAGTCCCCAAACACACAATCTTTGTAGTGAATCACAGCCTCTATCTGCTGCCCAATCCATGCATCACATGGCCCTTCTTTTCACACTGTCCCAGATCTCTCTGTCTAAAGATGGCACTTAGCTTCATCAGTAAAGTGTCAGCAGGACTGTAGCTGTTTGTGTGCTGGTGTACTTGGTGAAATATTAAGATTGGCTTTAAAACCAGTCCTTCGGCAGTGATGCTAATAACTTCCCTGCAGCCCGACATTTCCCATTTAATATCACTGCTACTCTCCTACCTCTAGCACTGTCATGCCAAGTTAAATTTTTTGTACTAATCCCCATCTTCTTCAATTTAAGTGCTGTGGTAAGCTTTGCTAAAATCAGGCAGCTGAGACCTGTTTCATTTCCTTTGTCCAGAAAGGAAGTTTTCTTCTCTAAGAACGGTATCAGATTAGTCTTCTGTGCCTCACCTGCATTAAACCCAGGTGGTATTTTTCCCCACGTTCTCTCAGCTTCACTGACTTTTATTATTCCTTCCTTAAAAATTGCTCTAAAGTCTCGCTACTGCTAAGGGTAGAATGAAGGATTTTAGTTGCTCTGATATATTTTTTTTTCGGTATGGATAGGACATTTATTACTTCTGATCACATGATAACATTCTTGTCTCACTTGATTTATTGAAACTAGCTGCCCCATGGGAATTCTCATATGCCAGTTCTTTCACAAATCTTCGTGGAAATTGCTTAGTACTTGTACACATTTGGGCTCTTGAGACATACTTTCATCATGACTGGGGTAGTTTCTACGTGGTTATCATCATTGACTATCATGAGAATTGAAGCATGTATTCGTGTAATTTGGAGTTGCATACTGTCTAATCTGTACTCCATCTTCACTATGTGGTAGTTTCACTTCTTTGCAGGTCATCTCTTCATGCAGCCAACACAGCTTTTTTTGCATGTGTTCGTATTTTCTGGGTTGGTTTTTGATAACTGCTGCTTGCTGAGTTCTGATGCTTTCTTCAGCTCCATGTGAATGCTCTTATCCCTGCTGGACTATCTCTGTCCATTCATCTGATTGACTGGTGAGGCCTGGCACACTGCCCTCTAGCTTTTTCTTACTTGAAATATGAGTACCGGTAAGTATTGGCATCTTTGACCTGAAAAATGTCTGCCATCTTCTCCAGGCAGATCATTCAACCTCTTTATTAGCTAACTTCCCCAGCTGGTTCCCTCTCTGTGTACAAGTTTTCTTTGGAAGCCAAGATGTGTGATGGAAAATGCCTTTTCTAAGAAGTCTACATTCTGCTGTGACAACTTTGCTTCAGAATCAGCGTATGAACACATACTTCAATTTTCTTTCTAGAACCAGTAATTTTATTCCTCTTTTTTTTAATCAAAAATGAAACTGAAATCCACCACTTTCTAGTTTTAGTTAACACTGAATTAACTTGTCAGTAACTGCTTTTAGGATAATTTCGGATTTAATGTTATTAGCAGCTTTTGTTCTCCAGTAAATGAGTAATCTTGTTAGTACATGTATCTGTAGTAACACTGTTTATGATACAGGTCTGTGTCGTGTTCCCCACCAGCGTCATCACAACGGAATCATCGTCCTTAGACAAGAGACTTTTCAAGCCATGTGTCATCTTGCATTTTTGTCCTTTTGGAAGAACCTGTTCTTTCGTATGAGACTTGTTGAGGTGGAGTCATCAAGAGAAAGTGCAGAGCAGTTCCTCTTTGGTAACAACGAGAATCCCAACACTCTGTCTAGGGCTTCTCAAACCCTGCCTTCTCCTTTTTCTCCTTTGCCTGGGAAGAGATTGAGAGAGGAGTTTTAGGTTTCATGTCATTTAGTGATGTTCATTTAGATGACCTGCAGAACTCTTGGGATCATCCAAAACTTCCACCAGTAAATGTTAACACCTCTCTCTGTCATCATGTATTCCTTCTGCCGCGTGTTTGCTTATACTCAATATTCAACCTTTCCACTCTTTAGCCTTAAATTATACATAAGTTTAAGAATTCAGCTGCACATATCATCGTGTGGAAATGTAGAGATGTTGGCAATTGTTGTTTGATGAGAGAGGTTTTTCACCCTGTAATTAAATAAGCTCTGTGAATGTTAGTTCACATGAAAAATAAATAAGAATGCATGATACCAACCAGGAGGTCACAGATAAAATGAGGCACTAGTGTACTATGGGAAAAGGAACTTTACAAGTTAATGGTCTGGGTACTATTACTGGATATAGTTTACAGCAAACAAGAAGAAATAGGTGATGATTTTTATTAGCATAGGAAAGTTTGAGAATAACTTTTAGTCACTGGTTTATCCTGTTTGCCCCCTTGAAATGTTCGCCTTCAGGCATGCTATCTGTGAGTTCAGACAATTAAGATGTAGACCCAACAAAATAGTTTGCTAAAAGGTCTTCATTTATAAATAGGCAAATCTGGGAAGAGGGATCTGTTGTGAAACACTCTGGTCATTTTTTTTTCCCATTTAGCCCTCAAGGTGCAGAACATTGGAAAGTCAGGCTTTGCAGACTTGTTTGGGAATATGTGGCCACAGAGTAGTACAGAATGGCCAACGTCGTGGAAGAGTCTCTATTCTGTCTTTGTGTGTCTCAAGTGCACTCAACTGGCGAGTTATCTGCAGCTGAAATGGTGGTCCTGACTGCATGTTTGTCTCCTGGTCTCCTACCTCAGGTGCTCATTTTACATCCTAGTCACTTGGTGTTCAGTAAGTACTCTGTTAGACTAAACTTTAGCTGTGCTCAGGAGGGCTTCATTGCTAAATAGCAATGACATTCACGAAGTGCGTGCTCCATAATGGATAGCAAGTTTGAAGCAGGAGAGACCATGCTTATGAAGATCTTTCTGAACTGTAGATGTGCTTCCTCACAGATGAGAAAATCCAATCAGGTCAGATTGGTTTATCTAGAAGACTAATGAGCGTGAAGTCTAAGTAAAGACTGCCACATTAGGTTCATTTCTTCTAGTCTGGTTTGGGCTGAAAAGAGGCCATTTGTATGATATGTGATGATCACAGCTTTTTAAAAAGAATAGTTTTGGTCCCAGTACAAATATCATAAGTATCCAGATCCCCTGAACAACTGCATTCTCTTCTCCTTCTTAATTTGCAATTCTTTTTATTCTTCCTGACTTCTCCAAATTAGTGCAGTGTTCCTCTGTTAGTCACATAAAATGCTTTTTTTTTCCTGTGCATCAGCTGCTACAAATAGCCCAAACACATCAGCATAACACAGAAGGGGATAATAGGCTAAATTATCCTTAAGCAGTTGTGGTTGTAACTGTTTCATGTCTTATCGTGCTATGTAAATTTGGTTCTTTGCTGGGTCCCACAGACATATCTTTATTTTGACTACTGGAAGGCACAGTAGGATAAATGGATTAAAGAAGGGAACTAGCTCTTAGCACTATTTCTCATCTGTTTTATGGTAATGCTTTCGCTGAGGTAGTTGCTGTGTATACACATAAAACAGATCTGCTCTCCAAAAGCGGTTTCCTATTAGATTCAACCAAATGTAAAAATAAATAAAATCACAGAACAGTAGGAAAGGATCAAAAAGTAGAGAAAAGAGTGATAGTGCTGAAAGAGTTTGGTCATACAGGTTAACAATAGTAGGAATAATGTGATAGTTACAGTATTTTAGCAATGTTATTTTTGTAATAGCGAGTGTGAAAAGCAGCAGCAAAATTGGGGAGAATGACACAACCTAGTTGCCATGTATGGCTGCCTTTAGGAGGAGAGGTGAGCCTTACAGTAGAAGTGAATCTTGAGAAACTACTAAAAGCTGGAATGGGGGATGATATTTCATATTAATTCCATTTAAGTATTCCAGGGAGGGCAACATAAAGAGAAGTATGAGAGAAGTTCAGTCATGAGTGCTCTGTGCTGGTGTCATTGACAGAGCGAAGTGGGGACAACTGAAGTGAGAGCAAGAGGGCTAAAATAATGTGTTGGCTGGAGAGCAACACTTCAGATATGACAGCATAAGTGCTAGTTTAAAATGGAAGTTGAAGCCATGGGGGAGATAAAATTAGGCACAGACAAGATAGGAAGAAAGAAAAGCAGGAGAGCTGAGAGATGGCTCTCCAGTGCCCCATAAAAAGGAGGATAAGTGGAGGCAGCAAACTTATGAAAGGCATAGCAAAGAGTCAGCTAGCTCCCGTTTAGTCTTTCTTTGGTGCAATATATATAAAATAACTTGTGACATCTTTGAATTAGAGACCAGCTATTTGTTTCTTGTTTGTACATCGAGCTTTTGACACCACACAGGGATCCCCAGTAACTTTCTGGCAGGAGCAATGCATCTGGAGGCGGGTCGTGCACATCCTTCTGCCTCGCCAGCCAATCTAGGACTGTAGTTTTGGGTGGCACCTGGTGGCTGCTGGTGCAGTTCCCATGCTGGAGTGTGCTCTGGCAGGCAGTGATGCACTCCTCCTGCCTTAACAGACAGAAATTCCTTTTTGAGAAATGTTTGCAAGGAGGCAGGAAGAAAAAAGTTACCATCTTTCAGATGTGGGTGGGAAATTGTGGCATTCCCTGAGCTGGGCAAGGTTCATGTAAGAATGGGTACACCCTTCCTACAGCTGTCCCAAATCTATGCCCACTAAAATACAGTGGTTCCCCTCCTTTCACCTTCACCTCCTGAGCCTCTTCTGGCTGTTGTTGGGCTCTGTGCCCTCTCTAGGGTCTCTCTGCTGCTGCCACCAAATTCAATTTTGCAGCCTGTAGGGCTGGACCAAAATAACACATTCAGTTTTGCCTACATTACTGAGTAGCCTTGGGCTGGCTCTGAAGGCAGATGGATATTTAATTTGACATTTGTGCCTCTGCAGATCTCTGTAAGCTGGAGAAGCAGCTCTAGCGCTGTTGCAGGGGCCAGCTCATGCAGGTGAGCAATTGCCAGTGGAGGAATAATCTTCTGAAGAACAGTAATATGTCAGGTTATACTCCTGACTTCTCTCTATGGGATGATACAGCTCAAGAAAATTAAACCTAAGAGATAATTTGGCAACAGTCTTATTTTAAATACTGATTAATGACTATTGCTTTAGCTTTAATGCTGCTTCTGCTCCACTCATGTGATGTTTTAATATGGCAGTGGAATTATGATTAGTGCATTTAAGTTTTTAATGTTCAGATAGTTAAAATGCCCCCATAATAATCGCTGCCTTTAATACTCAGCAAAACTATTACAGAGATATAATTGCCCTTTAGTGTTGAAAGGAAGAAACCAGGATCCTAACACGATCTTGAATGCCTCTTTTCTGGTAGCTTAAATCAAATCCTTAAATTTGAAAGTCCTTGGCAGCAAGTTTTAGGAACTTTAATTAAAAAAGAAGTTTTCCATAAATAAATCAAAGCTGAAAGACTAGAGATGGAGGTAGAGGAGTAGTTCAATAACTGCAATATAAAGTGCAGGAGAAGGTACAGTAGAATATGTCCTGGAAATAACAATTTAAAGCATCCAAATCAAAAACCAAGTTCATATGCAGAAGTCTGTAATCCAAACTGTACCTGCCCAGCATACAAAGTAGCTCGAAGGTCTGTAATTGTTATTCTCTCATCATTAAAATGTTCTAGATCCAGTTCTGCAATATCTCACACTTCTGGGAGCAAGGAGTGATTTTCTAATAGAATTACAGGAAAGCAATAAAAATGGGAGCAGCTCCAGCTCTGTGAATTTGGCTGATACTCGGCAGAAACAAGGAATGTGTTTCTGATTTTCCCTCCTCCTGCCTTGGAAGCGCTGTCTTCCACGCAGCAGTTAGTGTACATCTCACCCAGCCTGTAATTCTGCTGCTTTCTGTTTTCTGTATCAGGAAAAAAAAAGTATTCTGTGATTTTGTAAGGTGTGGAAGAGTCAAAAGAGCTTGAACTCAAACCTCTCCTTGAAAAGCAGAGTCCCCTCTGCTCCTCTGCAGAACGGCTGTAAGGCACAGCAAAGCCTCTCTGCTTTTGGAGTTGCTGAACTCACCACCTGGCAATTTGTTGGAGAGAATTTTTACATACAGCCGCCTCTTGCAGGAATCTCGGCTCTCCGCCCAGCTCTGCCCCTGCTTGGCTGCAGCAGCACACTGAACTTTCTACTTACAGAAGTGTTCCTTAATGATTATTGTCCTTTCTTGGTGTCATTTTTTTCCTGATGATTTCACTGACCTTGTCCATGTGTTGGAACACCACGAGTAATAAAGACCCTTTCCCTGTATGAGACCTTCAGCTGTCAGTCCCTCTTTCTTCTGCCCTTCCTTCTCCATTTACTAGGAATAATGCTAAATACAGATGATTGATGGCCCTCATTATCTTCCTGGCATGGTGTTTCTCACTTTCAGGAAGAACCCTGGGACGCCACAAGTTAAACAAGAATTAAGCAAAAGCTAAGCACCTGATTTACCACTGACATTGGGCTGGCTCCCTATATATGTAGGAACTCCTGTCCCAAGGCTGCTTAGCAGCTCCTGACTTTCCCTGCTGTCTTAGGTGAGACTGAGAAATGGTGATAGCTGAGTAGTTTGCTCTCCGTGCAATCTACTGTGTGCGTTTTCCAGTGCTGATAGAAGCAACTGCATTGAACTCGTTGGCAGTAACGTACAGGACTCATAATGTATGAGACTGAAGTGCTGAGCATGACAGGGTTAGAAGAAAAGCTGCACCATCTTGAAAGGAAGTGAATTCTTGTGCAGAATAGCTGCTGCACTGCTAGGTGCCATTACAAAGCCAGGCATGTTGAATGGCTTAGCCTGTAGGGTAGTGTAAGCTGGAGGTTATGTGGAGAGAAGAAAAGACACTGTGGAGATATTCCTATCACTGTGAGACTGACAGACTGGTATAGCCAACAGAAGGTGGTGGGATGTCTATAGCAAGCCTTACCTAGAATCTAAATTACAGTGTTTTAATACTTCCTGTTTTATTGTTATGATCCATGAACTTATTAATGTATTTTAAGAATGAGTGAAAGTGTCATACGAGAATAAAAATAGAGGGTAGGTGGAGAGCCTGAACACCTGGTAAATGTTCTTTCCTGTTCTTATTAATCACAATTCTGATGGCTTTCTTTTTCCTTCTTGCTTTATTACTTTTAGGAAAATGAAACTGCAACTTAGCATTAAGCTGATTTTGGAAAGAACTGTCTGCATGCTCCTTCTCTTGCAGAGTTGGTTTGATCTCTGAAATGCAGGTTTTTGCATTAATGCAGGAACCTTTTTTTTTTTTTTTAACATTTATCTTCAATAGTGAGTTGCAGTGCAGCGATCTCTTCTATAAAGATGTGTCCTTAGAGGGTTTGACAGTGTTTGTGGCCAAAACCATCTTTTCTGAGCCATTTAGACAGCAGTTTGGGTTTTTTGAAGAAGTACAATGCAATCTTTACTGGCCAAATGTCTTACCTGTAATGAGAGCAGCTGTTTTCTCCTATTTTTGTATCCTGGGGCTTCTTGTATTTTTGGCAGAAATACACATGACAGAATTTATTTTCTTGCATCCAAATGCAGCTTTCAGTTATTGCCAACACACAAAAATTTGGGAATGTATTGAGTAATTATGTCTGAATTCTTTCTTCATAGGCAGTCTGTAGGAAATAAACTGGATTCTGGGAAGAATCCTCCTGGAGGCATCCAAATATAGTTTTGACCATTTTCTCCTGTGTTGAAATATGTCAGCGTGATGCCTGGGAAATCAGTGTCTTCCATTAGTGCAAAGGTAAATCTCAGGCAGGTGGCTGACCCAACTGTAATTGCACTGGATCTGCTGCGGTCATCGGTGGCTCTTTTGTGTGTCTCTCCCACACCATCATCACTATTTCCTTTAACTTTTACAACACTGTGCTGTCAAACTCATAAATGCTTTTTTTTCTTTAAAAAGAAAAAAAAAAAATCTCTGAGGGCTAACTTCTAGCTGACGTTCTGATAGATTTTTTACAGAAATGCCTACAGAGCACATTCTTGGCAGGAGTTCTCGGTCCCGGCCAATTAGCAGAGCTTGTGGTAGGTGTCTCCTGGAGGCTGCACATAGAGAAGTCCACCCAGCATGGTGAATTAACAGTCACAACCAGGTGATGTTTAGTTGTTAATCACTGGCTCCTCCATAGGTCGGTCTTTTGGAATCCTTTTCTCCTGCCTCTGAAGTTACAGCACTGGGACCATACTGATAATGCACATGACTGTGTGCATCACGATCATCTGTCACTGTGAGTCATTTGTGAGGCTGGTGTTTTGAACCCAAATTACTAGTACATAGGGAATGCCTTTGCTGTACATATCATTATCCCCGTGAGCAGATAGGAGCTTAAAACACTTAGAAAAGCAGCTCTTTGGGTATGTGTTCACCATGCATAGCAGTATTTGTTCTAGGCTGATTCTTGCAGTTGTTGGGAGAAGGTTTACAGACCACCATCCTTCTGCTCCCCTGAGCACTGCAGTAGCTGCAGCTGTCTACATAGCTGCAGCTCAGGAAAAGCAAGGGTTTTTGTAAGCCAGCTGCAGCATGATGTCTGGGAGCAAACTGTTAGCTTGGAGACTGTCATTTCTTGTTCAAGCTGGAGTTCAAATAGTTGAGAGTGGCCACACAAATTCAAACTCCATTTAGTGAAACTTGCTGCTAAGAACTGTTGTCCTCACAGGATCTCTTAAAATGCCATATGAAGGAACACTGAGGTGTAGGTTAGAATGTTTCTTTCAACCTTTGGACTTCTTATACCTTCTGGAAATTGGACACTTAAAACATCAGATTAATGAATTGTTTTTTTTAGCTCTGATTCCAGAAGTGTTTTAGGTTGAATATTAAGGAGAAAAGAGCTCTGTAAGATGAAATAATATCCCAGGTAACCTGATGAAATCCCTATAAATAACTGTTTGAAAATAAGACTTTATTATACTGAAAGTAATACTGTATTGAACTAGTAGCAAAGTTATATTGACTTTGCTCAAGAATGTTTTATCTCTGGTGTTTGTGATTCTAAGCTGTGCATTTATTAGCTGTACTGCTAGTGGGAAAATGGACAGCTATATATTCCTCTAGGAAAGGACAGTCATCTAAGATTCAGCACATGACTCTTGGAACAAAACCAATAGAAGAGGGAAAATTAAGTTTCAATGAAAAAGTGAGCTAAAGAATAAAAAAGAAAAAATATATATATGTTATGAGAGGTCACTGAGCACAAAGAGAATCCAATGACCAGAGATCACCGGTTGAACCCAATAAATTATTCAGGTAGACCTCAATCCCTAGGGATCCTGGGCTGAATTGGTAATTGAGCTCTCCCAGTCCCTGCCTGTGGATGTGAATCGATGCCAGACCACTCGGCTCATGCTTCCACAAGAACCTAAACCTACGAGGCTATATGATTTGAATAAAGGTTTAACATGAGCAGACAGCTTCCTGATGCAGCCAAGAATTTGGGGAATCAGAAAGGTTGAAGGAGTTTGAGATGTGGAATCATAGAATCACAATCATAAAAGTTGAAAAAGTTGAAAACTAAGATCATCTAAGTCCAACCACCAGCCCATCACCCATGCCCACAAACCACATCCCTCAGACACACAGCCTTCCGACGTGTAAAGATGTCTTTAAGGTGAAGTCCTGTTGGCACTTAGATTCCCACTGCTTAATACATCTGAAAGTACAGTTAAAGCTTCTGAGGTGCTTTGAGGCATTTGCATTTTAGCTTCAGATTGTCCTTAATGTGCACGTTAATAAGTATATCTCTACATTTAGCTCTCCTACAGGCAAAGGCAGGAGAGGCTTGTCCGTGGATTTCTCCTGACTTCTACGAAATTCTGCCTCCGGTTTTCTGAAATCCCCACCACGAATCAGATGGAGGATCTGTCTGAGGCCAAGTGGTTCAGTCCCTGTACATCAGCACCATTTACAATAAATGCATCCGTGTTATTGTGCCAAATAGTGCACTGGGGAAGGGATGGGTGATGGGATGAGTGAAAAATATAAGCATGTTTTGAGCAAAATAGATAGGGCAACTCGGACTATTTTTCAGGCTCTATCATGTCATCAGAAACATGCCAAGATGGAAAGTGCTGGAGGGAGATAAGGGACATGTACAAGGTGGCGGTTATGTTGTGGATGATAATCTGTGGGAAGCTGAGAGAAGCCACTGGGTCTAATCTTCTTAGGTCTATCTCAGAGAAGAGTAAGAAACATTTATGCAATATTGAGATACACCGCTCCCGTTTGTGGGGAAGTGTCGATGTTTCATGTTGCCAGTTTCTGTGTCAGCTTTGAAGAGCTGTAGGGAGATGAGAGTGATGAGCGATGTCCAAGGAGCAAAGTGTAGCTGTGGCTGAGCAGGGTTGAGAGCATGGGGCCCATGGTTGTAGCTTGGAGTAATGGGGTGGAATTAAAAGAATGAAGGTGCCAGCTGGCCATAAGGAAAAATCTTCCTAGCTAATCAACTTATACAACAGTGCCCTTTTCAGGCTGAAGGAACAGTTGAAATGGGTGCAGACTAATTCTTCCTTCAGGAGTTTCTCAAGTTGATTAGGTCTGCCTGAAGGTGTGCTTGCTTCTTCCTGACACTGTGCTTTGCAGCATGGCATCCTACCTGAAGTAGCACTGGATATGTTTGCAGTGCAGTGCCATCTGTGGAGGTGCAGTCAGGTTGCATTGGAGATTGCTACAACCAGTGTGGATGCAAATGGAGTTTTGCAAAGAAAGCAATCCAAAAGAGTCAACGTGATGGAAAATGGTCTGAATGCTTTCAGTCAAATTGCTTTGGGAAAAACAAGAAAGATAAACTAAGCATTCAGTCCCAGGTGGCTAATGCCCAACAAAACATGCATTCTTATCATGAGAATTGTTAAAAATGTCAGTTATAAGTAGATACACTATAAACAAGTCTGACTGTATGTACAGCTGCTTACAGCAGAGATAAGCTTATCTTACTGACTTCTGGTTTGTTTTCCATATTTTAGTGTTCCCATTACATACAACTCTGCTGGAGACCACCAGGGTCTTCCCTCAGTACCTAACCTCATTTTCTTTAAGCCTCTCTTAATTCTTCCCTGAGGAAAGATGCTGTGGCATCTAACCCCGTCCTCAGAACATCTTAAAAGCACAGCCATTAAAATTATGTCAGTATTGAGATTTTCTCTGCCCTAGTCCTCCCACTGGTGACATGCCTTGCTGCTGTCAGAAGTCCAAAGAACTTGAAGACTGTGATTTTATGAAAGCATCTTTTCCAATATGCATGGAGGAGAATAAGGCCCCTGTCTCTCAGGTTGGCTGTGTGACCTGCGAGCAGCTTGTACGTGTCCATGACCTGGTCCCCTTGTCTTCCATTGGCCTGGATGTGGCAGGAGTTCCAGGTTGCTGTCTTACCAAGTGTACAGGGAAGCCAGTGGGAGCAGGGAGCTGTGAATGTCATGGGTTGGGATAATGATGTGTGGCTGTTTATTGTGAATGTCCCAAAGGCTGATTCTGCTGCTAATGGCTTTATACTTATGTATGTTTTGTGAAATGAAACCCTTAGATAGAAGGGGTCAGAGTCAACTCCAGTATTGTTTTCTGAAATACAGCAAAATACAGCAGAGATGGAGAGAAATATCCTCAGATGCTTTTCTCAAGGAGACAAAGGGCAGCATCCCTCCAAAAACACACTGTTGCAGTCCCCAGCTGGGGCACAGCTCACGTGAGTCTGGGCTGAGTCAGCTTCACTGATGTCCAGAGCCTGACTAACTTTGAAGGTCATCTATTGTCCTTGGGAAGCATTATTATCACTATTTAAAAAGAAGGACGCATCACCTCAGGCTTACGTTTGCCATCTTTTGATTTTATTAAGAAAAACATTTCCATGTCTAGATGTACGTAAGCACAAACATCAGTTACTCACTTGATTGGTTTTCTTCACCTCTGTGGTGCTCTAGAGGGAAATTGTTTGGCACTTTCTCCTGTTGATGTAATAGAAGGTAGTAGAAGGTAGCTCGATTATTCCCTGTGAAATAATTATTTTTTATTATTTATGCTAAATGGGATGGATTTTTCAGGTTTCTCTACCCATTTGATACAATGCGTTACATGTCTGTCCTAAGCAGCCTAGTCCTGTCAACATTTGGCCATTAAAAATGGCATTTGTAAACTACCTGATGCCAAGAGGAATTTAATGCCGCACGTGAGTATTCTGAAATGCAACTTTGAGCAAGCAGTTACTCTCCTCACCACCTCACATTCATCTCTAAATGATTTATCAGGCTTAATGAAAAGGCAGTGAAATGCTGCAAACTGTTTCCTACTGTGCCCCAGGAGGGTTGGTTTGAGCGTGGATCAGCCAAAAGCAGCAGTGGAGTGCTTATGCTTGGCCATGTGCTGCTTTGAGAGCCTGGTGAATAAAACTGGTAGAGCTTGACCGCAGCGCCTAAGTGGCAAAGACTTCAAAAATGATGGGGACAGGGATGCCCTGGGAGTGCTGAGGGGCCAGCAATAAATCCAGGAGTGGTTGACTCCACCCAAGGCAGTGCAAGGACCTGGAAACCTCTACTTAAATGGGAGAGCCCAACTTGCATTTGTAAGGATGCCATTAACCACTCTGGAGTTACAGGTAAGTAATGGCAGAAGTCACTGATGAGCAGATGCAGCCAAAAGAGTGTTTGCTTAACTTCAGCAACTTTTTTCTGTTTGCCTTCTCCATCCTGCATTTTAATGGCAGCATCATGACCTAACTGAAAAGTTTATTCTCTTTGCTCAATTCCAGCTCCTGACATGGTTTAGTAGCTAGAGCTAATGCAGTAAAGAAAATACTATCTTCTTTGTGAGCTCAATGTTTATGGGATGATGCATTGACTGTCTGAACTCCTACGTGCTTCTGTTCCATATTTAGAACAATTTTTTTGACAGCCTCACAAAAGGTGTGCAAAATCCACACAGGTGTACTACTGCCCCTCACCTTTAATGTTTGGTTTATACGATAGGTATTTATTTAACAAATGGTGGTTAACAGTGATTAATGTGTGATTTCCAAGTTATCTATGGAACTCCCCATTCAGAAGTACTAAGGTCAGATTTAGACCATGATGATGCTGGTGATCTGTTCTGACCTCCTGTACAGCATCAGCTCCTGGCCTTGCAGTAGATCCCTGCCTATCTATTGAGTTGTAGAAGGGCATCCCACCTTGACTCACACTTCAGTTGAAGGAGAATTTTTCCTTGGATAAGTTGATTCAGTAATTAATTCAAGCTTAAGAAGGTCCCCTTTTTTGTAACTTGAATTTGTCTAACCATAGCCTTGGGGATGTACATCTGGTAGCTTTAAAAGACCTTTTCTGAGGTAAATCTTTTCTGTAAATTTCCCAAAATGATCATGTTTCCTATTCATCACCTCTCACCTGATCCAAAAATGTAGTTTTCTTCAGTTTGTTATTGTAAAGCAACTTTTTCAGACCTCAAATTGTTTTTTTTTTTGCTTTTTTTCTTTAACCACTCTGTCATTATTAGTGCTCATTTTACAATGAGGAGCTAGGACTGTTGGCAGTGTTATAACAGTACTGTTAAATATTTCATATAATGGTAATTTCACTGACCTGTTTCTGTGTGAGGTAGAATAGTCACTGGTTTTCAAAACACAGTCTGGCAGCCTGATTTAGTCAAGGCGACAGCGAGTTAGCCAGCACTGAAACCATAGATACATGATTTCAAGCTGCTGGAAGATCTTTAAAGCTAGCTATGCTGTGACACAGCAGTGTTATTTCTTTGTGTGACTCAGCATTGCTTTTTGATCTGACAGTGATACCATGCTTTGTTGGCAGACCTACCATTGTATAGATTGCCATTAATTACACTGGTGTTTTAATTATTTACCTGTAGAGCAACAGTGGAAATGCCACAGCTCACTGCATCAGTTTGATTCTGGTCTTACTAATCTTACTGTCATGTGCTGGCTCTCAGCTCTTTCTTAAAGTTAGAAAGATAGAATCATAGAATTTGAATTGGAAGGGACCTTTAAAGGTCATTAGCTCAACTCCACTGCAGTGAACAGGGATAGCTACAGCTCAGGTTGCTCAGAGCTTTGTCCAGCCTGACCTTGAATGTCTCCAGGGATGGGGCTTCACCACCTCTCAGAACAGCCTATTCCAGTGCTTCACTACCTGTATAGTAAAAAACTTTTTCATTGTATCTGGTCTAAATCTCCTGTTTTAGCTTGGAACCATTTTTCATTGTCCAATCACAACAGAGCCTGCTGAAGTGTTTGTCCCTTTCTTTCACACAGCTCACGTTTAGATACTGAAAGTCCACACTCAGGTTTCTCTGGAGCCTTCTCTTCTCCAAGCTGACCATGGGAGGTCTCCTAGCTCACAGGGGAGGTATTCCATCCCTTGGATGATTTTTGTGGTCCTCCTCTAGATGCACTCCGACAGGTCTCTGTCTCTTTTCATCGGGATGCGGTACTGCAGTTGAAGTCTCATCAACACAAAGTAGAGGGACAGGATCCCCTCCATTGCCCTGCTGGCCACGCTTCTTTTGATGCAGCCCAAGTTATGTTTGGCTTCCTGGGTTGCAAGAGTTCACATTGTTGGCTCACATCCAGCTTCCCCCCTCCAGTATCCCCAAGTCCATCTTGGCAGGGCTCTATCCTTTTGTCCCCCAGCTTGTGTTGGTGGCTGCCATGACCCAGGTGCACAGTCTTGGCCTTAATTTTGCTGAATCTCCTGGACCCACTGCTTGGACCTGTCTAGGTCTCTCTGGATGGCATCCCATTCCTTGAGTGATATCCGTAAACTTGCTGTCAGTGTCGTTGATAAAGATATTAAAGAGCATTAGTCCCAGTACTGACTCCTGAAGGACACCACTTATCACTGATCTCCATCCAGACATTGAGCCATTGACTCTCTGGGTTTGATCCTGCAGCCAGTTCTTCATCCACTGAACAGTCCTCCCATCAAATCCATATATTTCCAATTTGTAGAGAAAGTTTTGTGGATAAACACATCTGGACGTGGTTAGTGAGATGAGCCCATGCCGTAGCTGAATATAAAGTCAGTGTTTAGTCTTTTAAAAAACAGCAACAACAACAGCAACAACAACAAAACATTATAGACCATTTTCTTTATGGGTCTTCATAATTTCTGGATCCTGTGCAGGGGCCAGTTTTCTATCCTGTGTTTCCACTATTATGAATCTAATTCTGTGGTTCTCCATCAACCTATTTTTTCAGTACATACCTCCAGTTTGAAAAGCACATTTTGAATTCTCTTATTCTCTGAGTGCTGCCTTACTGTCCCTTTCACCTCAGCAGCATCTGCAGAGTCAGTAGGAATCATTTTCAATCCATCAGCCCTAAATTAATGAAAACACGAAGTGAGACTGGATACAGAACGTAAAGCTCTGCATAGCCATTCATGAGACTTCTTGCTTGTTTTACACTACTAACCATTCTGAGCATGGTTTTCCAACATATTTTGTACTTATCAAGTATTAGATTCATCCAGACCATATTTTCTTAGCCTGAGAGATAGTGTCAAAAGACTTTCTCAAGTCACTGTAATATCTGCCATTTCATCCCTATCCACAGCATCTGTTCCTGTTACAGAAGAACATCAGAATGAATTCACACTTTTTTTCCTTTTTTCTTCTCGAGCCCATGCTGCCTGCTGCTAGTCTCCTTGTTATTGTCTGTTGCTCCTATATAATGTCTGTATGAAAATATTTTTCCAGGAGTTAAAGTTTTTCTGTCTGCTCTGCAGTTCACTGTGTTTTTCCCCCTTTTCCTCCTCCAACTTTTTCGCATTGCATCTTCTGAAGAATCTTGTGCAGTCACATCTCCATCATTCCTAAGTAGCTCATTGATCCGTAAGTTATTTTGAGAGTCTCTTCAAGTTTGCTGTCCTTGCTGGCCAAACTTCCTGAGCCGGTGCCCATCATAAAGAGCTTGTCTCATCCTTCTTTCCCTTCACTCTTTTGGTGATCTTCCATTTTCTACCGTCCTCTCTGCTGAATATTGTCTAAGTTTAGGCTGAACATCCTCCATGTGATTTCTGCAGTAGGTAACAGCAGTTCCCTTTTCTTTGACTCTTCCATTCTTTTCAGCTCTGCCATTCAACTTCACTTTCTCTCATCCTCAGCTGTATAGACTGAGTGAATACTGTTCTTTAGGCCATTTGCATGGTCTTTGAACTGCTGTTTCCTCTAGCTTACACCACATACTATTTGCTCTGTAGCATTATTTACTTCTTTAAGAGGTTTTAGATGGATTGGTTTGTGTGTGTGACACACTGAAGCACAGCTTTGTTGTGTAGTCTTGATGTGCATTTGCCTTCTACTTTCCCTTCTGCTTATTATTTTGGGGAAGAGCCTTTTTTACTGTTTTTTCCAGAGTCATGGATGCATAGAGGTAATGCTGTGGGAATGGCAGAGGTGCCAGACCTGCTGAGTCACTTGTGCCCTGATGTAACCTTCTGAACACTGTGGCCCTATGGAACAGGGCTTGGGGCTCTGCTGGTGATTATTACTGGGGCCATTAACCCCAGTGGATACAGAGAGCTCTGTTTTATGGTTAAGTATCAATATTCAGATTAAGTTAATTCCTTAAAAACAGAACACAAAGAAAACAGAAATAGCTGCTAGATCTTGATGTTTGCAGAGCATGGTTGTGTATGTACTTAGCATTCTGCAATCATATGTGGCCAGACTTATTCTAAAGATGTCTATTTGTTCTTTATCTAGCTTTTCATTAACTACACTATATATAAGCATCACTAATACACATTTTAAACAAATAGGTGCTGCAGCAGAAGTTCACCATGATTGATATTTTCTTTCTTTCTAAACATGATACTAGTGTATCTGTAAATGTTCAGATGGTTCATGCTTGCTCCAGCATGACCCACAACAGAAGCAGCCATTGTAAGACTTTACATTGATTCCTGTGGATTTGTATAGCTCTGTGTAAACACATAACCTCAAAATACAGGTCGGTGGTAAAAACACAGGAATCTGAAATACTTATGTTTTCTGATCTGAAAGAAAGAAATGGAAATGATGAAGAAAGATACTATAACTAGAGACATGCTTGTTACCCTACAAAGAGTGGCTAGCAAGCACTCTGTTGCTATCTTTTGGTTCCAGGGATAGCATATGTACATTCTGGTGTGTCTAAAGGAGATTGGGTAAGATTTAAAGGGAACTTTTAGTTTAATGATGGATGTCCTTGCTGGGGAATGGTCTCAGGTAGATCAGGATTCTCTCTGCAGAAATCTCTCTTCAAGAACGCATGCATTTTGTAAATAAAACTGAGCTCTTGGATGTTTGCATCTACTCTGTCTGAATCTGCCTACAAGAAACATCGAAAAACCCCACAACCCTCACAGATCACAGCAATTGCAGGATGTCTGAGTCTACAGCGCTGTGACAGTGGCTGCCTTCATCTGTGTGGCAGCCTGACTTCAGCTTGCTTATCATGAGGGGGGCCTCTTCCCAGCCATGCCAGAAGCTTTGCACCACCTGTAATTAGACAGAGAAAATTGCTCAAGTTAACGCTGCATCGAAACACAGCGCTAATATCCGCCTGTCTCGGCAGTAAGACAGCCACCATAAATATGGGATGCAACAGGCTGTCAACTATCCTGACTTCTGGAGCAACCCGCTTCTCTGAGAAGAAATTTCCAGGCCCGGTTATTAATCAGGCTGTGAGTGATCTGCAGCCCTAGGATCCGTCACGCATCGATCAGCTCTGTCCCGCTCTCCCCATGAGCAGCTGTTTCTGGCTCTGTCTCGATGGTGATGAGGAGCAATCAGCCCAGCTGCTGAGTGAGGCTGAGGGGAGAATGACAGCCGTAGCCTAATGAAACAGTAAGATTAGGAGCTAGTCTGCATTTCTGCTGCTGCTTTTGCAGGACCCTGAAATGGGGCGGTTTGTGGCTGTGAGCATGGGCAGCCCTTGGAGCACTTTGCAGTTGTCTCCAGTTTGAGCCTTCAGCACGGTCACGTGGAAGCGTTTCAGAAAACATATATGACTTTCAGCTGTCTGACACTTCCCAATCTCTTCTGTTTCTTGCCTATAGGGCTATCAATCATTCTGTTCTTTTCAGCTAAGCGGTTTTAAATCTCCTGTGAAAAAATTGTGTCAGTCCAGTGTAAGGACAAGTGGCTGCTCTGCAACGCTAATTTGGTCTTGCTTAAGACATGAAAATAGACTGGTCAAATATCAATTTGAAGTTTCTAGACCTTGAAATGATTTAAAATCTCTTTTAAGAGAAAGACCAGGGCTGAAACTTTGTCTCCGAGGCATCGTTTTTAACTTAGCAGTAAGCTCTGATGATCTTTTCTTCAAATTGCCTATTGCAGAGATGCCTGCAAAGAAAGTGCTTCTTTGGGACTGTTTGTGTTTAGTAGCAGCACTTATTTCATTTCATGTGACAGATGACTCGGCTTTTCAATGGGGCAATGGCTCGTTCAGTCGCATCGGGGCAGGGTTTCACCTGCAGAAGGGCTCTGCTTCGGCAGGACAGAGGTGGCAGTGGGTGATGCTTGGGATGCTCAGCCACCTCCGCACAGCTGTCCTTCTCAGTTGGATGTGTACACGCTGTGTGCCCGCGTTATTGAATTTTTATCATTTAATTATTTTTCCTTAATGAAATCTACTCTGAGATATTGATAGCATTCATGGAGATCGGTCGCACCCGATGGCACACAGCTGGTAGGGCTCTGTGCTCTGCTGCGGATCCACAGGCTTCACAGGGATGGTGCCACCCAATTAAGATTTAAATGTCTGAAAGTCTTTAATATCTGTTGTGATTGATATTCTATAATTGGGGGGGTTTCTGAGCAGATTCCAAGTTAAGCTTCATAGATTTATTTTTCTCCTAAGGGTCTGATTTTGAGACGCTGAGGAATTCCGGAGGATTGCTGGGTGAGGCTGAATGAACTCTGGTTCGCTCCTCACCATAGCCATGCCTTCATTCACTCGTAAATAAGTGCCTGATTTCTACTTGAGGGATTTTTTTTCTTTTCTGAAAGATGGGGAAATCAAAGAATTGAATGCAACCTTACACTGTAACGATTCTATTTTAAGCAGTTATTCTGCCTTTTTTTTTTTTTTAATCTCAGTATTATCATACAGCAGCTCAACTAATGAATATATAATTTTCTTTCCTTTCTGCTTGTCACGCCCTGCTAACATGGACATCTACAAAGGCTCAGGTTGGTGTTGCAATCTGTCTTCATCTTATCTGATTGTTCTCATTTAGTAAAAAGGGGCTTCGATGTTGTTCTGCATCAATCAGCTTTTTTCCCTTCCTCTCTTTAAAACTGGATCCAACATTATTACCACATTACAGATTCATCCACAGAGGTGCCACATTCATTTGTTACCCCTGAAACTATCCTTCAGCTTCAGCAGAATGCGCTGTTTCAAAAACGCAGGACATTGATTTATTTATATCTACTTAAATTTGCTCTGCTTGCCTTGCTTTGTGACAGGGAGACAGCAGAAGCTGCAATACTTACAGCTTCTGGAATCAGCGAAAAAAAGCAGCACCGCTCTTACTAATGAGTTTCTGCCTTGGTTTAGACCCCTGTGTTTGACAACACAGTACAGTATCCTTTGTTAATATCTTGTTTACATTCAGTATTTTCTTGGTGTCGAAGCAATATAATTAAAACAAAAAGCAAAGCCACAGGAAGTGGCCCCTTGTATTAGCGTATGCCCCATTCCCATGTTAACATATCAGTTCTGGAGGTATAATTCTGAGAGTAAATTGACTTGCCTGAGTATTTCAGGTAGAAACACGCCGTGCCTGCGAGGTACCTGCAAGGTCATCCGCAGTGCTGAGCTCTGCTGCTCAGAGTCCGAGGACTTTGGGGACAGTGAAACCTCCGGTGCTCCTCGTTGTTTATCCATCCTCCCACTCTCTGCGTAATTAGTCCCACAATGAATACCAACACCCGCATGTTCAGGCCTGCCAGCGTTGTACAGCGTGGGGTTCAGGTGGCATCTCAGGGGTCTGGGATGTGGTTGGGACTGGGAGCTGCCCCTCCTTACCAGGACTCTGAGGTGCTCTGAGCCTCCCAGCTTCTAGGTAGAATTAATTGAGGTGGACAACCACTTACAGAATGTTTTCTCCCATATTTTCTCCCATTTAATCACGCAAACTTCTTGCTTTAATCTCTGGGAAGAAGCACTCATGCTTCACAATGTTATATCCCAGTGTTCTTAGTGGCTGCAAGAAAAGTGTAAAAACACTTAGGAATAGTAAATATGAATTAATAAACCTTGCTGAGCAACTTGTTAGTTCTTTAGGTATTTGCTGTAATGATGGTGCTTCAGCAGAGCTTACTTCAATTAACTTTTTAAACAAGACATTTTCCATTCGTTACGCTTAGGAATTTGAAATACAGTAGTGTCTGTCTTTGCATGTTTAATCATCCGTTAGAAGAAAATAAGTGACTTACTAGGAGGCCAGCGTTCCTACAAAAGTGTAGCAATGAACTAGATACAACAAAGGCGTGTGAAGGCCATGGTGAGGGGATGTGGAACATCCAGATGTCTTTGCAGCAAAAATGTTCTGCTGCTTTCTGAATGTCTCTCCTCTTTTATTTTGCCTCGTTTTACAGCCAGAGTTTTGCACTGCTGCTTTTTCTGATGGTTCCATCCTGAAATGTCTTTATCTGAACAGTTCAGTATCTGATTTCAAGCTGTCATCTAGTTAGTGCAAGAAATAGGGCATTTCCAGCTGCGGTCCCATGTTCCCTGGGGGCTTCCTCTCCAGCCTCTAATAGATCACTTAATTCTTCATCCTCAATTTTCTCATGTGTAAATTAGGATTAAAGTTGAGCTGTTTTGAGGGTTGGCTTATAAATAGATAATCAAGAGCTAGGGAAACTTCAGAGAACTCGTGATTGTTTTCACCCCTCCTACTCACTGAAAACCCATCATTTTTTGGCACTGTTTTTGAAGGCTGTCACCATGGCCAGTCATTTAAAGTAATGCTGAAGTGTCTGTTTCTGTAGGAGCTTCCAAACGTGAGCCTGGGAATACTTCTCTCTGTCTTTCTATGAGTAGCTATCGCCCTGACTTGCAATTCATGTGTTCTGCTTAGATGTTAGAATAAAATCAATCCCATCCTTCTGTCAGCTACAAACCAACAAACCAGTTTCAGGTTTTCTACAGTCTTGCTTCAACACCAGTGGAGTTTTATTGTAACCTTATGGAAGTTCTAATTGATTGCTTTTTTTCCTTACCAGAAAGGAAGTCAGAAGCACTAATCCCTTTGTCTTGCATGCAAATGCAAAGCTACAGTGCTGAATTTGCTTCACAACAATTTTGGCATTTCTATAGACTGTTACAGGCACACAATTTCAGGAACTCCCATCTTTTCGGTGGATCAAACACATGCTTATCTTTGCAAACTTCCATGGTGTAAGTTGTTCTTAAACAGTGTCTTTTGAGGTTGATGGCTATTTGCAGAGTTCAAATGCCCCAAGGCAAGCGTTCATCACTGAAACAGATGCATTGCAAAATCCAAATTGCTTAAAAATCAATTGTTAAATGGGTTTTCATACTGATGAGCAGTTAGCGTATTTCTAACTATTGTGATCAATGCGCAAACTAGAATGAATTAAAATCAATTTCATTTTAAAGAGAACTATTTAATGTTAAAATTTTAATGAGGTCATTTCTGTGATGTAGTGTTTGTTAATGTGCAAGTACTTGTCATACTGACACACAGCTAGTTTAGTAAAGCTTTTAAATGTGTGCTTAGATCTGCCAAATCAGACATGCACTTAAGTAATTAACAAAGCATGTACTTCATTTTGAAATCAGTTTTGAAGAATTAAGTAAAATGAACTCATTATTAGGAAATGTCTGCTGTGGATTAAATGGAACACGAAGGCAGTATTAGGTGGTACAACAGTTATTCAGGTCGTATCTGGGTGGAATATCACCTACCTCACCAAAGAAAGACATTTGGATGAACAGGGTGGAGGCAACATAGAGGTCAGATGTGCAGGTGATTGTAATAGGGGGATGCCTCTGTGGCTGTGTTTCCCACTGTGCTCCGGATCCATGTGTGTCAGGCTGCCTGCAGGAGAAGCACTGGCTGCAGTCCAAGTGTCGTCAAGTCACAGCCCTGAACTGTAAGTCGAGGAGAGTCGTTTGCACATGGTGACATCTCAGTGCTGCTGCCTCTTGAAGTTTCAATATTCAGGAAATAGAGAAATGGCCATGCAAAAAGTATTAAAAGTGGGCAAATTGCTGGCAAGCCTCAGTAGGAGCGTTTTTAATATCTACATTTGAATTTCATTACCAAGAAGCGTCTTTCCAAACCAGAGAAAATCAACTCTCTTTTCTACGTGATTTTTTTAGCCCTCACAGGGTTTTAGTGTTATTTGTGGTGGTCTCTGTAGCTCAAAAACAGGTTGTTATTTCTTCGGTTCAGGCTGTTTCAATGTATTAGATCTAATGTAACCTTGGTATAAGGGCAGTGATGTGAAATGGACTTACGTTAGCAATGAATTTAGCCCATTTTTGTTAGAAGTGAATAGCACAGAGGTAGTCCTCAGTGTCTCAGGCAACTGCTACAGTGATCAGTTTGGTTGTTCTAATATAATAAGCAGATATTGACTTTAGTTGAGGTGAACACTGAGATTTACTGTCTTGAAAACTAAAATATTGACTGAGGGAAAACCAGAGTCAATATTTACCTTGAGGGACAATAAATCTTGATGTTCACTGGAATATGAAGTTGCTGTGATTTTCAGAAGTGTTGAACCTTGTTCTGGTTTAAGCTGCAGATGCTCATCAGGAAAGCTACCCAAAATATAGCTAGGAATTTCTTTTAATGAATCACATCAGTTTGGCAAGTGTACTTTTTCCTGTATGTCCTTTGGGAGATCATTGTTATTACTGACCTCCATGTAAATAAATACATTTCAGGGTGCTGTTAATTACATAAAAGTTCTCTTGTGCTTAGATGTTTGGACCTTTCATTAGAAGGTAAGTATGAGCTATTAAAAAAAAAAAAAAAAAAAGATAAACAACAGATACATATAAATGCTAACTTCTGTATGTTGTGTAGGAATCCAAGATAGTTTAGGAAGAACTTAGGGTTTGCATTGGAGTGAGTAAGAACTGGCTTCTTTTTTTTTTTTTTTTTTCAGAAGAAAACTACATTGGTTTGTGTCCCAAAAAACAACTTCTATCTTTCTTGCCCTTAATTCCTTTGGACCATGCCTATCAATTTGATTTTAGGACTTAGGTGTTAATATATCTCAGATTAGTTGTGGTTACAGAGAGTGATACAGCGAGCAGTGCTGAGTTACAGAGCCCTCTGCTCATCCCTCCATCTTGTTCTAGCTTCCGTCCTTCAGGAGATGCAGTGCAGCCATGCAGCTCTGCACCAATGTTGGATGTTCACTGGTAAGGGTTTTCTAAGTGCACTGCATAGTGGGTTTGTGTAAGTTTGGCAGCAGTGAGCATTAAGTGGATTGTTTTCCCAGGAGCTGTTGTGTTTGTGCTTGGGAAGAGGAGTGGTGTATCCCAGCCTGCTCTGGCTCAGGTGTGTTGGCCTGAGCCTATCAACTTGAATCCAAGAGAGGTCCACAGGAAGCATGCATAGGATCAAGGTGCGTGAGGAGCAGCTGAGCTCCCTGGGTTTGTCGGGCCCAGAGAGAAGAGGCTGAGGGGCAGCTGCAGCTCTCATAGGGAGCTCTGCTCTCTGGTGTCAGCAACAGGACATCTGAGGAGGCTCAGGTGTGGGTTAGGGAAAGGTTCTGCACTGGAGGGTGGTTTGATGGGAGTCCTAACTTTAATGATGTGGATGCAAGGAGCAACTGAGCTGCAGACTGCCGTGTTGTGGGCTCTTTGGGGCCAGCACGCGAAGCAGGAGCTGCAGGGTTTAAGTTGGTCCTTTGGGCTCTGCTGATATTGTGCGGCTGGTGCTGTGTGCCGTTGTCCATGTGCATGACCTGCTCAGCTCGTACAAACCTGCAGCTGTCTCCAGGGAGAGAGATGAGGCTCCCCATGTGGTCACACAGGCTTGACATGACTAGGCACCAGAATACAAATGCTATATTAACAGCTTTATTATTGCAGCCCTGCCTGCTTTCCAAGAGAGTGCATTTGAGGTATCACTTCACATCACTGTTAACTGTGTATCGTCTTTTTATTTTGCCTGTGCGTGTTTCCTCAGGTGGGTTTTAGTTCATGTGGCATCCCATCCCTTCCCAAACCCTGCTGGTTTTCTTATACAAAAATGTGCCACGAATGGCAAATACCACACATTTTGACCATCAAAATATAAGTGTTGTAAATTCCTGATGTTAGTTCTCTACTGTCTGCAAACGGGCTGCATGGGTTTTCCATATATAACTGACTGTAAACCAGAAGGTGAGAGGTGACTGTGCTCACAAGGCGGCAGTGCCAAGCCTTTGGTCTGGGCTGGTGCAGGAGCAGCTGTAGCTCACTCCTTGCTGTGGGCTGGGTGCTGAAGTACTCATGGTGTTTGTATTCTGGTGTTGTTCACCTCCATCCCTTAGGGAAAACTCTGCTTATGCCTAAAGCACACATTTCTCACAAATATCTCCTGTAGAAAGCAGTGTTTAGTCAAACAATTCAGGCAGAGTGTAGCTGCTTTTCCCCCCATAGAGCAAAGACACTGATAAATACCCTGAGTCTCTACATCCATCTGTTGGGACTGTGCCTGCTTCTCAACACACTGCTATGGCCTCCTGTGCCTGCAGGCTGGGCTGGGAGCACAACTCCCTCCCACAGGTGCTTCCTTGCTTTGCTCCTGTGTGTATCGTTTCATGCTAATGAGTGTGACTGCACAGCTAATTAGTGAATAGCTGACACCTGAGACTTAGCTGCTATGCATATAGATATACCTGTGTATCTTTAGCAAGTTACCTTCTTCTCATCTGATAGGAAGTTAACGTGCCGATGAGGCACTGGTTCTCTTCTCAAGCCGATCTCCCCATCCTTCACCAGCAAAATATCGCAAATAAGATTTCATTATTGCTATAGTCATAAGCTATTATTTTAAAATGAAGCTGTAAATCAAATGTGTAGCTGAAATTCTTTATTTGAGGGGTGGGGTGGATGAGTCTACAGTTATTTTATCAGTGAGACTCGTACCAATGACAGCAGCATGGCCATGGAAATTTTCGCTTGCTGAAGAAGAAATCTTAGGTAGGCTCTGTTTTTGAGGGGCAGCAAGAGAGAATGTTGTATCTTCAGATCAGCTTCTGCAGACAGATTGGTTCAAAACAAGTAAGTTTTATTCATTACAGTAACAGAACTGTTGAAACATTCATTTGTTTAAACCTAGAAATCTGTTCAAGTACTGCTCCTCCGTGTGCTGCTTCAACCAGATTGAATGCTGAGCATCAAAAGAAATGTTTATCAAGCTTTTGTGTTATTTTTCTCAGTATTTGGTTGTATTTTTCTTTCTGCATAGATACTGTAGTTCAGGTGAATATACAGTCGTGTTTGATTGAGAGATATGTTAGAGAAAAGTCACTAGCATTTATGGTTTTGTGTATAAAGATGAAATTTGTAGGTTGTGTTAAATTACTTACCAGGATGTGCTAGAAGCACAGGCAAATGAGTGCAGATTTTAAACATGTACCTTTTGAAACATGAAAATGATGCGGTGCATATGGTCCCAGTGAATGACATGATAGATTATACTGAGAGCAGTCTGAGCAAATGGAATTGTAATGGAATTCCTGCTCTGGCTTTAGAGAATAACTTATTTATCCTGCATCCTAAGATGCTGCATGCATACTACAGTTTATCATATACTTAGAAATCCCCTGGCAAGTCAATAATGAATAAATGAACTTAAAGATATGATAACACTTAGAGCATAAGGAGCAGAAGATAGGATGTTTTTCAGTCTACTCTTTTGTTGTTTTGACTGAGGTGTTTCTGCAGAGATGCTGACCCGGATAGTTCAAATGAATAGTTTTGATTCTTTTTTCTGGCAGGTGTACGAGGCAGTCCCATGCTACACTGAGTGCAATCAGTATTCTTGGGTAGTCGAACCGTGGTCTCCATGCAAAATCAACAGTGAACAAAATTCCCTCCACTGTGGAGAAGGAATACAAACGAGGAAAGTCAGGTGCGTGAAGACAAAAGCACAATTGCAAATTATAAAGAGCTCAAACATGCTTGCATAAAGCTGAAACAACTGGCTAAGTGACAGTGAGTATGTTGTTAAGTCCAAAGTATTTCAGATGAAAAGAAACGTGCGTGTCTGATGATTAACAGGGAAAGCACTGAGAGATGAAGCCTTGTGTTATGATTAAGATTTCTTTCATGAAGAAGGCATGATGTTTAAATTAGAATTCTTTAACCTAAATGCCAAACAGGTACAGCACGCTCCTGACCTGCATAGCCTTCATATTCTCATTGCTAACATATTCCCTAAGTAATAGCACAGTGTTAACTGGAGTGGTGTTCATTATCAGTAAGTATTCATTCCCTAGGCTTGGCAAATACTGTGATTTCTAAATGTGAGGATGTTACTAATGGGAGTACAAAGGTTTGTTCTTTCTGGTTGTCATTTTCTCTTCATTCATGTGTCTTCCAATCAAAGTTAAAAGCTCCTTGTATGAAGCTTTAAATATTTATTTACAGTATTTATTGAAACCTGAATCGCGGAAGTCCATCATGTGCATAGCATTTCAATTTGGCTTGTTAACACCATTAATTCATCACTTTGACTTAATGCGTACAGCTTTGTGTTACATACAGTGTCCTATCTGGAGTTGTGCAGACCTGCTGACATCTGTCACTTCTGTAATAAGCTGATTAAACTCAAACAAAAATTAATGTTTTCTGTGTAGGTGTGTAAGTACTACAGAAGACCATGGAGGGGAAACTGTACCCAACACCCTGTGCAATAAGGCTGAAATCCCAAGTGAAATTCGTAAGTGCAGCTTGTACTGCCCCAATGAGTGTGCAGTGTCTGACTGGGGACCATGGAGCACGTGTCCACAGGTAGGTTTTCCTGGCTGAGGTTCCAGTGGAAAGTTCCTCATGTTGTATTCTTTGTCCTTCAACCGTTGTGTGAAAGAATTAATTTCTAACAACAAAGTAAATACATTTTCATGGATCCTACTGTCTACGTGGTTGAATCTGGATATTTCTTTATTTCTACAGAGACTGAGCTCTGGAAAATTACTTGGTAAAACACATAGGTATGTCTGTGACAATTCAATCCACCCTTTCACAGGTGAGGATCCAAACAAGCACAGCAGGTGACAGGATCGGCATTGTGTTGTGGTTAAGTGTCTGTTTGTGTCCCCCTAGTCAAGGGAGCGCTCTGTGTGTGGTGCATATCTCTCATGGTTAGGGGTGGTGGCACTCTTCCAGACAGATCTTAGGCTGGAGGGAATTGCAGCTCTCTCTTCTCAAAAAGACAGTATTTCTGTCTAGCATCTCCTCCTCCAAAAACCCTGAAGGAAGATTTGAGGCAGTAGTAACAAGGGTACAGCAGCAAGATGTGTGAACAGTTTGTTATGTCACAAAATACTCTAAGCTCTCTGAATTATGCAACCGCTGCCAAATGCTCTCTGTTGTTTGTTAGTTTTTTAACTGTCCAAGATGGAAAGAAGCTGCAAATTTTGCCCTGTGAAAACTCTCTGGCCTCAAGGCATGCGATTTGAAAGCTATCGTTTCTCTCTGGTTAGTGTTGAAATAGGTGCTAGGTTAATTCTAAGTGGTTTTTGTGACATACTTAAGTGGCAGAAATATTCACTGCCCCTACGTTAACAAGGCCGTTATCAAAAGTCCGAGTGGTTATTGGACAGATACTTGTAGTACTGCTGACATAGGTAATTTCCTCCTGTAATATTTTGTGTAGGCTATCGATATACTCAGTAAGAACATGTCAAATGAAAGCTTGTGTTTCATTTCCTGTATTCACCTCCTCCTGAGCAGATCAGCTTCGATTAAGTAGAATTCGCTTGCAACCGATACAGATCCTTTCAAAGTCCCACCCTAGTTGGGCTGTTTCTTTGCCATTAACTTGTTTTCAGAAATTGATTTTCTTCACTTCAGCTTGCAGTAACTAATGCAGCTTCTCAAAGCTGTTGGGTATTTTTCAGTCACATTAGTGAGTTTGTTATGAAGGACTGCTTGAGGCATCCTAATATCCTTAAGACACCCTGAGTTTTTGGTGGAAGACTCCTTTACTGCAATGGTGAAGTCTCTACAGCTCACAGAAGCACAAAGGGATGACCACAACAAAGCCTGATGGGCCTGATGGGCCTTATGTCACCATCAGGTGACATAACTTTTGGTGCTTCCAGGCTCATGTGCCACAGTCCTCATTTCTCCTTGTACATCGTTCTGCCATGGGAGATGTTAATTCATAAATATGAGGGTGTCTGCCTGCCAATGCAATTAACTGAACAATATGCTTTCACAAGCTGTTCTGCAATGCTTTGTTGTGAAACAGAGATGACTGTGTGTGGATAGAGCATGTGTTTAAATAGTTCTGTCCAGATACAAAGCAATAAACAGCTTGAAGTTTTATAGACAAATAAAACCCTCCCTTTGAAGAGTTTACAGCAGCACTGTCTCACTTTTATAGCTACACGGGCTGTTTGTGTTCCTTTGGTTTTAAGAGGGCCACACAGCACAGTTCCTCCCAGACTGCAGATGCTTAATAACTCTAAGGCAAGCACTGGATTTGCTATACGTCCAGAATGACCCTTCTGTGAAAATAATGTTTATTCATTCTGTACATGGGGCAGGGATTGAGGGTAACTGAATGGCCAGGAGTAAGGCACTGCCAGCACAAGGATGATTAAAGCAACCCTCAGCCTCCTCAGTTGTCACAGGGAAAAGGTGGCAGCCAAGAATGGCCATGCACTGGTGAACATAGTGAATGGAGTTACAAAGGCAATGGAGTCAATGGAGTTTCTCATTTCATCTTTAAGAGAAGATCTACGTATAGTCCGTTGGATAACTCCATTATAGCTGGGAGGTTGGATTTGGGTCTTGCATGGAGGCACTGCAAAAAACCACCCAAATATAAAAGTTTGCACCTGGAGCCAAACATCATTTTGGTCAAACCTGTTGTGCCTCCAGTCTGCATCAAGTCTCTTGCTATGGAGTGGCACGTCAATAAGTTGGTCTATGTAAAGCCTCTAGCTCTTTATGATTGCCTGTTCAGTTTTTTTTGAGGGAATTTTACTCAGTAGGTGATAAACACCTGCATGATTTCCAACTCACCTCATGCTGCAAGTAAATGCCCATCCTCAGAGAATGTGCAAAACACTTTTTGTATATTCACTGAAAATACATTTCCCAAGTATGGCTCCCCAGGTAACTTAAAACTTTTGAAGGATCACATCATGCTTAAACAGAAAAGACAAACCATACAGCCTTGTTACTTTTCTTTCGAGCACATTTACATTTCATTACAAAATAGTTGGCGTTATTTTAGACCTAGAGCTCTTGTGAGGCATCTGCCAAAGAGCATTCTGGGAAATCCTCCTGTATCTCTGGCCGTGTTTGGCTTACAGGAGATAAAGAGGATTTATGAAACTTGACAAATTCCAGTTTGTAAGAAATGAGCAACTCCAATTTCAACATCATCTTTGACTGAGTAGCTCTTTGGTTCAAGATATTTACCTAAGATTTGGTCACGTGAGAATTCTTTTCCAGTCACTTTGGTGCTCTGCTCCAATTTTATAGTGTTGATAATAAATTCATCCTGATAGCGGAATAACTAAGCTTTATCAGCCAAATATAAAAAGGCCTTTTAGATTATCCAGTTTACCCTTTGTCAATATGTCATTGTATACCCTGGATACTTTCTGGGGTACTACTTTATTACTTCTGTTTTATCTTGTAGCAGTACTCTTCCCATGTGGATTTTTTACTTTCAAGATGGTAAATGATCTTGAATCATATTGAAATCAATGAGTCATAAAGGTGGTGACTGCTTTGTCAATAGGAAGTATTTTCTTCAATACTTCTTTCTACAAAAGCATGCAGCTGTGGTTGTGTTCCTTTTGGTTTCTTGATTCCTTTTTAGTATTACTCTTTGTAGGGGCATTTTTCTTAGTTCAAGGCGCTGCCACCATTCCTTTATGTAGATTTTTCAATTGAATTGCAATTTTTGCATCTTGATCATGCTGCTATTTAACATTGCTACACAAATATAAATTGTATTTCCTCTAATGGCACTTTGCTGTGACCCAGAAATGCAACTGTCTGAAATGTAATACCTCAAGATTACTTTTGAGGTTCTGTCTCTTTGCTGGATTCAAGAAACTCATAATTACTGATTTAAAGCTTCTCTTTTACTCTCATATTCTCTATTGTAAGAAGAAATTCAAAATGGTTTTCTCTCTGATTGAAGACTATTTTTTGGCTCATAAAGTTTTCTTCTTTGTCGCTAAGTAACACCCATGTAAGTTAAATATCAAGGCTTTAAAGCCATTAAAATAACAGTTTGAAGCTTGCTAGTTAGTTAGAAAAAAAAATCATGAGCAAATTAGATTGACTTGCATTTTGCTTCAGAGATTTCATATTCATTCCGGCTACAATAGCGTGTTTAGTCAGACATCATCACTTGATTGCTCAAAGACCCAGCTAAACAATCTAGAAGCTGAAATCCTATCATCTCTGTTAAATATTCAGTGATCGAATAACAGGCACTACCTGCAGTGTCTTGACTTTGTCTTCATCTGACTTGGAAATATAATTAATTGACTTCAATTGAATTCATCAAAGCACTCTTGAAATGAGTTAATATGTGAGTTGTGCTACAAGTCCCTGAAATAATTACCTCAATTTTTTTTTTTTGTTAGCTGTCTGCTACCTTGTGGATAGCAGTCACAGCCCTACTGTCGGATCTGAGTGGCCTTCATGTTTCCCTCATCTGTTGGTTTTCCTAGCAGCAAATTCTAAGAGGTCTGAAATTAGTTAATTAGAGGGGGTTACATGTCAAGCGAATGAGAGCAGCTGTCCCTATTTCAGTGAGCATTTTCCTCCTGGATCAATAGCCATTTACAGTGCTCAGGACTTGTAACAACTGATTTATTATTCTCCTGAATCTGTGAGGTGTGTGCAATATTCAGATAACTGCTTGTACTAAATGTGGCAGCAGGCAATACAGCTGACTCACAGGTTTCACAGTGACTTTCATCTCAGGTGTGAGTCTGAGTTGTTATGGTTTGGAAGTGCTTTCCCCCTAAGCCAATTGGAAAAGAAATCGAGGACTCATTTGTACGTTTTGCGGTTCATTGCATGCGTTACTGGATCTTCATCTCAACTGGTAACTTCACATGTAAGCTTGACAGAGGACCTGTATTATGGGTATTGGGTTGAAGAATGAAGATTGAATAGAGTTTAATTTCTAGACCAGGGGATAATTCATTTAATTCAAGAATAAGAATCATGCTGGCCTAATGCTTTCCTGGATGAACATACACTGTTCTTTGTCCATAGGTATGACCTGATTTTTTTTTGAGATGGTTTTATCAAAAAAGTTAGTGATTTATATATATATTTTAGGTTTGTTGGTTTGTTTTATTCACCTTTATTAAAAATGTTTATAAAATAAATAACAGTTACGTAAGTATGCAAGTGAGTTTCAGAACTTAGATACATCTCAAAAAGGAAGTCTCCGTAAGTGCATTTTCATTTTAAAGGACTGCTCGTGTTACTGTAAGGGGATTGTTAAATTGTTCTGAAACATCCTCATCTGCATGAACAATACAGTGGTTCATTGCAGTGTTAAAAATAGTTAAACCTCGTTGCTGCCAACGCATTTACCTTAGTTTGAGGTTGCATGTTTCCTTATGAATAGACTTTTAAATATAACGTGGCCAGCTATTTATAGAGCAGCGTGCTTAATACAAGCCATTTGATAAATAAAGCAGCTTAAAGGGCTTTCTGTTACTGGGTTACAACCTTTATGCTGAACAATTATGATGCATGTGAAAGCCTAGATCAGTGGACAGCTTTTTAAATCCACCACAAAGAAAGTCTGATAGAATATATTAATGTGCAACGTTAACAACCCTTCCTCAAGGACTTAGATTTCATAACCTTATGAAACCTTTATTTTATTTTGCATCCTTTTCTTCCAGAGCAAATTTTCTATACTTCGTCTGTTCTGCTATTGTCTGGAGCAAAGGCTGGGTACATTCTTTGTGTATGTTTATATCCCTCACTTTTCATATTAGCTTAAAATAGTGTCAAGTGGTCATGCTAGAAAAATGTGACTGGCTCAAAGAAATACTAAAAAATGCAGTAGATATAATGCCAAGAATTCCTCTGTAGAATCAAGAAGATGGCTTTTATAGTTTCTCAAGTGAATAGTCCTTTAGGAAAGACACCAATTCATTCCTCTCTTAACGTGATATGTATCTACCAGTGCCTCAGGATGTTTTCTTTTTGTTATCGTATATATAATCTTGTCTGTAGATGCTGGGCTCAAACTCAGCTTTTTCACAATTGATAGAAAAGAATAATGAAAACAGTGAGATTTGATGCAGTGAAGTAGGGGACGGTCGAGTTATGCATGTAAAGAAACTTACTGTCAGTGTATGATGTCCTTATGCTCTAAGATGTGATGTATGATTTGTAAGATATGAATTGTGACTTGAGTTACATGCCCATTATTATTACCATCTAGAAATTAATTCCATGTCTACCAGTTATATCAAAGGAAGTATGTGCCTGAATTGCACACTCCATTGCTTACTGTCGTTGAGGAGGAGTCTGGAATAAAACCAACAACCAACACTGCCTGTAAAGCTAAGTGCCAAAATTAGTTGGCACTTAACCTGGAAGGTACATAAAGTTACAACATCTGTACCTTCTGCTTTCATGCATCATAGCATTTCTTGTTTTCTCTCTTATATTTATTGCCAGTCAACATCCATATTCATCCTCCTTCTTTGATCCAGAAATCTCTAACCTGTACAGGCAGAAATCTATAGCCTGGGTGGTGCAGAAAATAGATTTTCCCTGAATAAAGATAGAAATTAGACAAAGGTTTTCCACTGGCCAAGCAGATAGTAAGCTCTCATGATTCTCAGGTAGAAGCAAGACTAAATTGTCCTTCGTTGCAGGCCCAACCCTCTGGCAGAGCAGAGTCTTGGTTTCCTGTGGTCTGGCATCTCTCCAGAGCTGTTCTCATTGCAGTTTGCTGGAGGTGTCTTTGGAGTCAAGACCCAGCCCTTTACACTCAAGCCAGAGGCAGAATTTGAGCCCACTTTCTTGTCTCATTTCATATACCTGAGCTGTGTGCAAGAGCTGGACCCCATCACAGATCAGTGAGATCCATACAAGCATGGCATGGAGGGCTTCAGCTTCTGCATGGCACTCAGTTTGGCCATCTTCTAGCTCTGACACAGTCTAAATCTACCTTCATAAATCAGTCTAAATCTGTCACCTTGACTTTCAGGGTAGAAAGATTTCTATAATGCCCAATTTAAGCTAGTTGTTACACGCCAAATCCTCCCACAGGCATAAAAATAAATAGCATGACCGTAAGGAGATGATCTAAAAAAAACAAGTCAAAATTTAATTCCCACAACGGCATACTGTAATTGTACATACCTGCCTGTCTCTGAACAGTGATGCTGACTGCACCTTTTCTTCTTTCATTTTCCTTTTGCTGTATATACTGCACTGGCTGATGCTGAGCACAAACCCAACTACTTACAAGAGGGAATGTCCAACTTTATGTAAAATTAATAATGAAAAGCTAAATCTACAGTCAGTAAAAATAGTATTTATTAGTGGAGTGACATGAAGTAAAATTATGCCTTTTAAAGTACCACACTGTTTAATGGAAAGAGAGGAATTGGAAATGAAAGTGCTTAGAAAAGGGCTGATGCGCTTTCTGTTTATTAAAAAAAATAAAGTGGATTCATATATGCTTGTGAGAATAAACTTGGTTTCCTAGTGGGATAAGAAATCTATCCTTTTCCAGTTTAAAACCTTTACCCCTTTTCTTTTCTCTACGTGCCCTTGTAAGAAATCCCTTCCCAACTTTTGGGCAGGCCTCCTTTAGGTAATGGAAGGCTGCAATGAGGATTCCCTGGAGCCTTCTCTTCTCCAGGCTGAACAAGGCTATCTGTTTCAACTTTTCTTCATGGGAGTGGTGCTCCAGCCCTCTGAGTGTCTTTGTGGCCTCCTCTGGACCTGCTCCAATAGTTCACGTCACTCTTGTGCTGGAAGCCCAAGGTCTGGACATGGTACTCCAGATGCTTACAGGGGCAAAGCAGAGAGGAATTTCCTCCCTTGCCCTGCTGGCCAGCCACCCCTTTTTTGATGCAGCCCAGCATACAGTTGGCTTTCTGAGCTGCAAGCACACATTGCTGGCTCATGTTGAATTTTTCATCAACCAGCACTTCCAAATCCTTCTCCTCAGGACAAGAAGTTAGGTAGTGCCAGCCCCAATACCAAGACCTGAGAAGCACCACTCACTGATGGAATGGCACCTGTACTGTTTCATATGGAATATTATTTTTGAGTAGTCAAGTTGACTGTCCTTTTCTACATCTGTGAGAATACTCAGAATCAAGCCCTTCTGTAGTCTTGCCCAGATCTTGATTAGCTCTGTAACAATTCCTCCTGCCTAGCAGCTGATGTGTTTCTTTATTTCTTGTTAATGCTCTCAGTATTTCCCCACGAGAAACAATCTCTCTTCTTTAACTTTTGCTGTTTACATCCTCTAACTACTTCGGGTTTCCAAAGCCATTCCTTATTCTTTGCCATATAGTATTTTATTTTTCCAGCGTGGGATTTTTGTGGAGTCCTGCAGGAGTTGTGCACCCAACCCTATTGAGATTCCACAGTGGTTGGATGCTCGGCTCCCTCTTGCTCCTTTGAAAATTCCAGCTTTCATCTTTTTCTTGCTAGCCATTCCCTCCTGCCGCTTATTCAGTTCCATATATATTTGGTTCAATTTTTTACATAGTTAACTTGAAAGAGTAAGGCCAGAAAATCAATTATAAAACTAAATTGACTTCTCAATTGACGTAAAGAGAAACTCAACAAATAATATTACAGGATATTAGTTACAGTTTGCAGACTTTGAATTTTTGCATGTTTCCCATGTCCTCGGCTTGATTAAATGAACACTTTTGCGACAGAGATTCTTTATTATTCAGAACAGGTAAAAGTGAGTTGCTTATCGTATCAACCCTGGCTCCTCAACAAGGTGGCTCATCAGTGCAGTGAGAATGCCAGCTTCAGATCTGCAGTAAACTCCTCATTTGTTCAGATCCTGGCAAATGAGAGATACATCTCAACCTGTTGGAGTCGGGGCTGTTTCACTGTTCCACTAAAAGGACATCCGAGAGGGAAAATTGCCTGGCTAGCCAGGACTGCTGGGTGGCTGCAACAGCATGAATACCACACAGTGCTGAACTGCATCAAGGCCCTGTAATTGTGCACAGCAGGATGCGTGCTAGACAATACTGTTTTATTAAAAGCAGTTACTTATCTACAAATTATGCATATTGTCTGCCTACAGGTGGGTTGTTTTTGGAAAGGGAGCAAAGGCAGGTATTTTGGAGCTGGCACAAACTCAACTTCTTTCCCAGTGTTCATTGATTTGTTTCTTTTCCTTCGGTAAAAATGCAGAAGAAAATTAATTAGCAGTAGCTACAGAAATACCTGCTTTGATTTTTTTTTGTTTCTTTTAAATGGTCAAGTCATTTAAGCTATTACTGTGAGGATGAGCAGACTGGTTGTGGAGAAGGCCATAAACTATTGGTAAACAGCACAGGTTTAATTTTCAGACAATTGAGAACAATTAGTTGTTTTAGATGAGCGTGGACATTCAAATAAGATTACCGTTTAAAATGGTTTGACAAGATGTATGTCAACAATCAGAACATAACACAATTTCCTTCATGTAATATAAGCATTAAGGGACACACACCTTGACAACTGTTTTAAAAGCAGACCAGAACTTTTCCTGTTTGTTCTGATATTTATTCTGTTTTGTTAATGCTATCATCTGCGCTACTAATCCAGTTTACAGCAGTCTGACATTTTATGCTGCAGTGCCATGACATCTCTGTTTAATATTCACAGTACAGGAATTATCCATACTTTCACCCATGCAGGGTTCAGTGTTTGACAGCACTTAGTAGCATGATAATAAGCCTGTGGCTTTAAGCTGTTAGTTTTTTATTTTATTTTATTTAGAAGACTCTACAGAAAAATCATGTTTTAAATTCTCAATCACTTATGAAAATATTTTTCTACATGTTTTGTTTTCTTCATTTTCTTTGCTGTTCCAGAGCAATCTTTGGTCCTAATGAGAGACTGTTAGGAATTAAATAGGTCATCTTGTTCAGTAAATGCCTCTGGATAATAGAGATTTATTTAATTGGGATTCATTTCCATTAGGTTTGCTGGGACCACTCTCACTTGCCTGCTTTGTGGGACTGTGGAAGAGCTCTGCTGAGGCTCAGTGGGCCAGAGCCCTCGGGGCTGGTGTTCTATCCCAGCCTTACAGCTAAAAAGGCCATTATATACTTCCATAATCACCCTAGCTTCAGAATAAGCCTATTTATACTTTTTTATGAGATCATTTAATGAGACAAAACAGCTGTCTGTAGTGCTTTTAACCACCAATTAGCCCTGATCACTGCCGCAGCCATTTAATTTTCAGCACTGTGACTCCATCCTCCCCAGCCAGTGTGATGTGGGCACGACAACTAAGCTGGGCACACAGCAGTGACACAGCTCTCTCTGGTCCAAACCAGAAATCATGTGTGGGCAGAAGTGGGTGGCACCTCTGTGTGAACTGAGAAGAGGTTATGTCCTTACGTCCCTCATGTTCTGGAGGGTAGATAGTGAGCAGGTGCTGTCCTCACCACAGAGGGGATGTTGTAAGACTGGAAGCATTTGGTCACTGTTGCTAAGAGCACAACTGAAATGGAAACCAGAAGTAGGGATGGAAGGCTGGTGAGAACAAACATCTGCAGTGCCTGTGATGCACAAGGACAAATGAAAATAGACTTCACTTGGCTCATACTCATGTGACTATGTGAACAAGCAGAATCCTGGGTTATAACCAGCCTGACGTCAGCATATCATGTCACAGGCTGTAAAAAGTCACCCCATCTTGGCAGCACAACTCTCTCTCAGCACTGTGGGTGTGCTTGTGACAGCCCCAGCGCCATGTCTATGTATTCATCGGGGTCTCTTGTGCTGTCCATCACTTCTGTATGCAGGTGTGTGATCCAAGTACTGTGCAAACCCGATCTCGGCAAGTGCTAAGATCTCCTGTCAGTAGAAAGCCCTGTCCTGAAGATTCACAAATGAAACCGTGTATTCTTAACCAAAACTGCTTCCAGTATCAGTACAATCTAACAGGTAGGTATAATTTTCCAATCTATTCTTTCCAGGAAGGGACACAAATTACAGTGCACTTTAAACTGATGTTCTGCTTTCCTAATTATCTTTATGTAAAAGACCCAGGTCCTTAAAGGCTTTCTCCAGTTGTGTTGTTAGTTATGTTTGCTTGCTGTGTTGGTTTCAGCCTTGTCATTACAAGGCTTACTTGCAGACATCACTAATTTCACTAACACTAATTACATGCCTACATTTCTACAGGTTAATGGATAAATGTAGGATTTTAGCAGTTATCATTGTGTGTGTGCTGGAAATAGAACAAGTCAAATGGGATCTCTTTGTTTGTTTGGGCATCAGCAGAACTGTGTGCAAAGCTCCAGTTACAAGAGAATGTAACATGTATGATTCCAGGGAAGGCAATAATACCCAGCAGAAGTCTGATCTGGAGGTGATACAGCTTATCTGGGTGGGCATAGGATATTGAAAGCAAAATACATTGTTTTGGCCTTAGTCAGGAGCAATTAGATCTGTTTCATATGAACTAGCAAAAAGAAAAAGTGCGAGCCCGTTAGTTTTGACTAACTCAGATCATTGAGAAAGATACTAAGAGGAGATCTGAGATGAACTTGTAGACTGGTGGGGAGGAGAGCAGAGCTGCAGAAACTGTTACACCTGAATACAAACCGAGCCTGAGAAATACAGACAGCATGATGATGAAACCTTTTTTTAGCACCGTATTCCAGAAATGAAGAACAGTTATGCATTGATGTTTATCAAAGGTGGAAGACAAAGTAATATGCTTTTCTGCTGGTACGCTTCCTATTTCTTGCTGGTGTATGGAAATTTTAGTTGTGCGTGTTATGTTTTTTGTTTATTTTAAATGGTGTTTTATGGCTTATTTTGCTTTGCTTGCATACTGCTCCTCATAATTTTGGACGAGCAATATGATATGAATTCTCTCCTCCTAGTAATGCCTGTTTTAGTTCACGAGTACTTGAGCTCTATTTGAAATAATGGGAAGCTTTGCTTTGAGACATAAAATGGATGAAATTATAGTTGCTTTTCAGAAACTTCCACAGCTACTTTATCAAAGTGAAGCTTTCCTTCTGACAATACAGCCCTGCAAAAGCACCAACTGGGTTTAATTGATACGCTTTATCAGCATTTAACAGTTTTCTGTGCACCGTGGTGTACTGGTTTTGTTCAGGATTATCTGTGTGCGGAAGCTCTGAGCTTCAAATCTGAGCCTCGCTTTTACTGAAGAGCAACTTCCTTTTGTGTGCTTTCTTCTTGGGTTCGATACGAGCTAACATGGTGAAGTGTAACTCGAAGGCGAGTTACAGCAGAGTGCTGTGTCTTGTGCCTGCAGCCTGGAGCACGTGCCAGCTCAACGGGAACGCGACGTGTGGGCGAGGAGTTCGGAAGCGGCTCCTGAGCTGCGTGCGCAGCGATGGGGAGACGGTCAGTGCACGGCACTGCGAGCAGGTGAAGAGAGAAGCCGCGCGCCGTGGAGAGACGGGCAAACATTAATTGAATTCTCCTAATTTTCTGCCCCTCAGCAGCATGATGTCGCCCTGGTTATGGCTTACGTGTGCATTTTGTTGCTCGCCGACAGCGTCGCCTGGAGAAGCCGGTGGAGACGAGCAGCGAGTGCGTGGTGCAGTGCGTGGTGGACTGCCGGCTATCGGCGTGGTCGGCCTGGTCGCAGTGCTCCCAGACGTGTGGCTCCGGTGGTGAGTGCCCTCCTGGCCTTCCCCTTCTACCACACACCATAGAAATTCAACATTTGATGTGCTTCAGGCAGCCCGTAGGGGTTATGGAGATGTAACAGGCTGTTTTCAAAGGAAACAAGTAGAGATGCCGGAAAGTGGGACCTGACTTAGTGGGCACGGTGGTGATGAGTTGACAGTTGGACTAGATGATCTTAGTGGTCTTTTTCAGCCTCAATGATTATTTTGTTATTTAATTTAAACTTTCAGAATTCAGCCATAGGAAACACTAACCCCTCCCAGATAAAGTGAGTGCTTAGAGTTAGCAGAAATGCTAGGGAGTTACAGGATTCCTGATAGATATAAAAAGCTTTTCATATTACTTTTAGCTACATAGTGAAATCAAATTGAAGAAAAAAACAGTAAGAATATTGTTCTTGAGTTACTACATGTTGCTGTATCCATCCTGTGACCAGCCCCCTTTGTGTTTGTATGACTCCAGTAACTTCAGCAAAGTTTTATGTAGTCCGAACTGCTCACCTAAGTAGAAAAAGCAAGAGGATTAGGGCCTTCCTTACTTCTGTATGAGTTAAACAAAACTTTCAGTGTTGATACGAGGAAATGCATTGAAGATTGTATTCCAAATACGCTCATGATATTATTTCCCAGGCTTGTAGATTGCATCAGACGTACAGGAAATACTTAAACCAAATTCACTGAAGATCAAAAAGAAAAAAGTTTGTAACTTCCATTAAATGATCTCTTCAGATTGATTTCAGAAATCAAAACATGTTACAGAAGAAGCTTAATATTTGGATGAGTGACGTTCTTTCTTTGCTGAGATTTTAGCCCTGTTGTAAAACAGTGCTCTCTTAACATAAATGAATAATTCATAGATAGTATTTTAAAATCTAGGAATACTATTCATTCCAAAGTTCATTTTTCCTTCAAAATCCATTTTGGAGAGTTAATGCTCATGTTGCTGAATGGACTTAAGAATGTTTTTGGAGTGTTCAATCACTCACTGAAATAAATAGTGCAAAAGCAACTTGTAACTTCCTTATGGCTTTTAGCATGATTAATGGAGCAGTTTGTCCTGTGTAATGCCTGAAGGTGTTTTTCTCTTGAGCACTCAGACTGCACAGTCTGCAAAGAGATGTGCATACCTCGTATATACGTAATAGAGGCATACCTCGTATTCCTGATCCTGAAATGCTCATCCAAATCCTAAAGGCTAGTTAAAGAATTGATGGTTGGTAATGCATTTAAGGAGCAAATACTTGCATTGTGTCCTAAGCCAAAGCTGGGCATCTGCAGGGACTGAGCCAACTGAAGTCTTCAGTGCCCTGCAGAAGTGGAGCTCTTCTGAGAGTTCCTTGCTGGGGGTGTCAAGCCACATTAAAGATAATTAAACCACATAGTCAAACACAAGCTTAGTTCAATCTGGGTCATCTTCTGCTTCACAGACAAAATAAGTGTTATACAGTGAGTAGAAAACTAATTAGAGCAGATCAGGCTGTACACATGTATGATTCAAAAGCTGAAGGTTACTGTTCTGTGAATGTACAGACAGTAAACATCTCTGAAACCTACCTTGAATTCTGATACGAAACACAGGAGATGGAGGTGCCTTTTCACCAGTCCTGTAGCTTGGCCTCTTGTGTGTTTCCAGCAGCAGAAACCTTCCCTTCAGCTTCTTCTTTATCTTCCAGTTGGCTATAAATACTACTAATGGTAGTATCAATAGAGAAGTCGTTACCGATGTACCCCCTCACAGGTGGTACTTCACAGATGAGTATCATGCAGCTTTCCTTCCCAAATGTTGACAGGCTGCAATACTGCACCATGAGTTTCTCTTTGGCATTTGTGAGAATAGGATTAAGCCTCATATTAGACACAGGAAACCAAAGGATGATAGCAAACAAGCTGTGGGAATATGGAATAGTAAACACTGATTCTGCTTCCCTCTGCCAAACAAATAATTGCCCACTTTTTGATAAAGCCAAACTGTAGGACTTAAATGCACACTTCTCAGAAATAATTCACAGCAAATCAGCTGTGTGTGATGTTACTGGCTCTGCTGTTCTCCTGTTCACTCAGAAAAACATTCTGCTTTTCTGGCTTTCTTGAAGAGCATGTAAAGGGTCCTCTGAAGTACCAGAAACAATTTCAAAGGGAAAAATAATTTAAATATCATTCAGATCAAAATTTAGTGTTGCTAGATGTATGCTTTCACATGTTTCTTAACTCAAGCAACGCTGCTAATGTTTTCATTCTGTCCTTTTCTTCCAGTAACTTGGTTTGCTGTGGTATATTTTAATGGATGGCGCCTTTTTCTTGCCCAGGTTTTATTTTATGGAACAATGCATTCAAACACGATGCGGTGCTGCTGTGTATGTGGCTCTGACATCTAACATGGTTCTGGTACACAGCAGCCGAAGGCAAATATATTGATTTTTATAAATGATGATGAGTAAAATAGATCTCTTCCCTGCCTGCACTGAGCCTGCGGAGACGTGTAGCACATTTTGCTTGTTGCAGCTGTGGTTCTGTGCAGCATCTGCTCTGGATGCTGGCTGGGGCCTGAGACTGACTTTGTGTTATATAGCAGGGCTTCCTCGTGCCAGTTTCTGCACTGTTACAGAAAGGTGCATAGTCCTGGTTAATGCATGGTGCTCCTAGGATTAAAGCTACTAGCAACATATTGGAAAAAGATGTTTCCCCGCAGGATGTATTTCCTTTATTGAGGCAAGTGAATGCCGGGGAAGTTGTACTTTTCTAAGTAAGTATTTTCCAGTCTGGTATAGTTTCTCTCCTACAGCTGTGTTAAATAGTATAAAAGCAACTAAACCTATGCCTTGTCACATAGGAAAGTGACTTTGTCAAATAAATGGTGGGACTTAACCTGAGTTACCCAGGGTTTAACACACACTGCTGTGTAAATATCCCCAAGTAATTATTTCTTATTTTCAGTTTTCAGCACCCATTTAATGCTGTAGAGCAGAGGAGACAGACCTGTGGCTAATTCATTGCAAAATTAAGGAAAAAATCATCAGGCAATTAAAGAAAGAGCTAAGATTACTTTTCTATCCTGGAGTTTGTGTTGGAAGCAAATGAATTTAGATGCGTGGAGTTTCTGTTCTGCATAGACAGTAAAAAATAAGGTATTTAGAGAGAAAAGACAGGTGGAGTTTTTCTGCTCCTTGAGCGGCAATGGAGCACCTAGGTAATGTTTATAGAGTGAGGAAATAAACCAGAGAGCTTTAAGAGATCCACTGCAGTGATTGCACCCAAGAGACATTTCAACAGAAGTTCTTAGGCAAAATTTCTCTCATGATTTTTTCACGGTATAGGAAGGAAGAGATAGGAGAAATGAGGCAAACACCATATGACCATTGTGAATGCAGTGATTTTAAATGGTTTGGATAACCCACTGTGGGGAAATAAGATGTAAATAAAAACATAATGGTTGTTAGTTCCTCTTTAAAGGAAAATCGGGATTTTTATCCTGTGATCTTCCCATTTACAGTTTGTTAGAAAGTTGTTAAGCGGAGAGTATAAAAGGAAATTACGTCTTTAATTAAAATAGCTTGATGAATACTTCAGGGTTTTGAGCCCCTCCACATGAGCTCAGATCTTTAACTCGGAGCTGTGGCTGCCACTTTCCAGCTCATGCCTGTGGGGCTCAGCAGTGAACTGCTTGCCCCAGGCATCCCCTGTGCTGTCTCCTGCAAACCCCACAGCTGCAGCTTTCCTGCTTTCTCTAAGAACCTTTTCCATTGCTAATCAGTTCCTAGATCTCACAGAGCTACATGCTAACATTCAGCCTAATTTTATGAGCTGCATATCGCTGCTGGTTGCAGCATCCCTGAATGTGCTAGAGGCTGGTTTGCACAACTTCCCATTCTGGAGTAAGCAGCATCACGTCCCTTGGTCTTCTCTCATTCTCCTGCTTACAAGTACCTTGGTATCTGAGTTCCATTGCTGCAACCCTCTCTTTCCATGTGCTAGCAGCAGAATGGTTGCTCTCCTGGTGCACCTTACCTTTTTTCTGTTCTCACCTAGGAGGGTTTTTTCCACCTCCTAATGTATCTAATTCTACAATGGCTGGATGCACAGTCATGTGGATAAGAGCTTTTATCATCACTTCTGTTACAAACTTCCTCGGTCCAGAGGATTAGAACTCGAAAAGGAAAAAGTCTTGAAATTGGTTTAAATGGGTTTAAAAATGGAATTCAGTGGGTAAGAACGAGGGAATAGCATTGGACAGGTAAGAAAACTCACTGAGATGTGTCAGTAGCATTTTCAGGTGAGTGTGCTTTTAATTTTCACTTGCCAGATTTTTTTTGGGAAGCCCTACTTGTAGAGACATTCATGATGGCAGTACCCAAGATGGTAACTAAATGGCTGAAATACAAATGGGAATACTTCACTGCAAAGCCTCCTCTCTTTCCTGGTCAGGGAGTTAGCAATTATGGCTTGCACCTGTTTTGCATGGGTGTGCTCTTATTACTGAATCCTTTTCCCTATTTTTAACTGTTTCTCAAATCCCCGTCTGTTGCGAGACGAGGCAGAAGATTTATCCATAGCACAATCTTATGCCTTCCATTGCATAAGGGCTTTTTTCCAGTTTTCTTTTTAATTGGAGCCAGGATTCTAATTGAATCATTTTGAGTGAAAACATTCCTGGATAGAAACGGACAGCAAAAGAAAAGGAAATGGAATTGCTGTAACTTTAATGAGTGCATTCAGTTTTATTATTTCAAAAGTGGTAACATAATTGCTTTTTCCATTCAGTAGCTGAAGAAGTTTTCACCAATAATAAATAGGATTTTAATGGAAATGGCAGAAGTGGTTATGGACGGTAATAGCCATTAGGGTGTTCGCAGTTTTCAAATTAGGTGCACATAATTGGTCATAAAAGGAAAATTTCATTTGTTAAAAATCTCTAGAAACATATTGAATGGACAGGGGTAGAAATGATGCTTCCGTAGGAATTATTTTCCTGTCGTATTTAATAATCAGGATTTAGTCAAGTGTTTAACTGTGTTGCATAAACAAATAACATATTTGGGAAACATACAAAACTGTGTTTAAACAAAACTGTGCTCAGAAATATCAGCAACTGCATCGCGCGGCAGAAGATCGGTAATTGCGTCCGTATCAGCCGAATAGTCTTCCCCAATAATTGCTTTATTATTTTTGTTTGTTTGTTTTGAAAAAGAGCATTTTTATTGATGGAAGATGAGCTTGTAACCATGCTGACCCCCAGATCCATTCCTTCCTGCTGACTGCCATCTCTTCTCTCCGCAGGCCAGATGGTGCGCGGGCGCACCGTGCTGCTGAAGGCTGCGGCCGAGGGCCGGCCCTGCCCAGCACAGCTCAGCCAGCACCGCAGCTGCCCGGTGAAGCCCTGCTACAGCTGGCATCTTGGGCCCTGGTCGCCCTGCAGACTCCAGGTACGGCTCACAGCCACCTTGGGGTAGCCATAGATCTTCCTTGTTGAGAGGGAGGCGTTTCTTTTCCAGTTGTTGGAGACGCAGGGGAAATTCGGGCATGTAAACCTGTGCGCGTGGTCTCTCAGCTGGCGGCAGCAATTTATAGCAATATAGGTTCACGTAGTGTGAGCTTATAGTTGTATTAAAGAAGATTTATGGAGTGAATGTGCTTGAGCAAGCATAGTTGTGGTGACCTATAATTTAGTTATATAAAGCGACTCTAACGAGAAAATAGCTTGTCTCTTCTTCTAAGAACAATATAGGAGGTTTTTTAGGTTTTTTCCTGCAATAGTGTTCTTGCAAGGACTGTGGGCTCCTCCTTGCTCTTTTTAACAGCTGGAGAATGGCTGGAGTCAATGTGGGCTCTGCCCTCCACGCTGCAGTCGTTCTCCCACTGCCATTGGCCATTGTCAGCCTTGAATTGATATTTTTTCCCCCTGCGCTTTTTCTTCTCTCCTTAGCTGTTACTTGACGTCTCCTGTATTCAAATAGATTAGTTGGTAACTAATGGGCAGCTTGTGTGAGTTTCTCAGACATGATGAAGCCCGCTTGGGCTGCTGAGAGCACTGTTTGCTGTGGTTCAGGTGGAGAAATGCTCCTTCTCATCCTGAGGCACAGGACCTATGCACAGGCCCCTGCCTGATTTTCCATATTGCCAAATGTAGGAAATGGAAGACCAAAGTGGAAGTGAAGACACATTATTTGTGTTTTCTGATCTGCCCTTTAGTGCAGCATGCATGACTTGAATGCTTGTTCTATTTCTGGCTGCAGCTGATGGACCAATAGCAAACGCCAGAATTTACATGGCTTTTTGGAGATGAAATTTGGAGTATTACAGCCTTTGGACAGCTCAGGATCACAGAACCAGAAATACATTTTAGGGTCACCTTTCTTCTTCATTCCTGTGCTTAACAGCTCGTTGCAGATAAGGATGTGAATTCAGCCTTTGTATGTGCTGCACTCAGTATTTATTTATGTATAACATCCTTAGCTGATATTTTGTCCAGCAAAGGTAAGCAAATTCTACTAAGCATTAGGGATGAGCGATTCAAGCAGAGGAGCTAACATAGCTGATAAAAGAATTAGTAGAGAAGCTGAATTAAGGCCCCGCATATTCTAGAAAAATAACGCATCATGCAGATTAAAAGTGTGTACATCCAGAACCATGCTATATTTCAGCTCAGAGCAAGTAATCACAGCCTTTGCTTAGCCAGATATCATCCTGCACTTGCAGTGAGATAGAGCTTCCTTCTCTCCTTAAATTACTGTGTTGTAGTTTCTCCCCCCTTTGCTTTGGTTAGGAGAGGAGCCATTTTTTTCCACGTTCAGTTCTCTTTAATGAGGTGCTTAGGAATTAAATGTAGTTCATAAATACAAGGTGATTTATTCCTGTGCTTTTCTGGAAAAGAAGCTTAAGTGTACTTTCCAAAGAAAGCTTTCAGAAGTCGTGTTTTCAAGGATGCTTTGTAGAAGAACGTAAATACATCCCATGGTAAGACCAAAATGCATGTCGTGAAATTGTCCTCCTGGAGTAATGTAAACAGGACGACTCATTATAAGGCTAAAGTATTTCTTCCTTGTTTTATGAGATAACTGAGACTGCATTTCTTAATTGTAGAAGGACTATTTTATGCTAAATTGACTTTGTGTGAATAATTAGAGGTGTGTGCGTGTTCAGGAGTACAGCCTGCTAAGTGTTTTGTAGTGCTTGCTTTCACAGTCTGTAAATCAGTGCACTGTTCCCCAGGCAATTCCCCATGCCACGAGCACCCCTCCTGTAGGTGTGGGCATTTCTGCTGCATTCAGAGGGATGTGGAACTCAGAAAATGGGCAGTACACATCATCTTAAAGGGTTGCATTACATCAGTCTTTTTTCCATGGGAGCTGAAGTGTTTAACATTGATTAGTAAAAAAAAAAATAATTAGAAAATAGAAATTAGTAGTGGGTGACAGTGTTCATAATTTTTCATTAAAGGAGTGCAAGCCAAGTAGCTGGATATTATCAAGAATTAGCTGCCTAACGTTGATAAGAAGACCAAGAACCCTGTCTCTAATTTAAAGTGTTTTAAAAGATGGTTCCTTAACTGTGCTCAGACAATGGTTTCTCATTAAGGAAAGCTTTTACCTGATGAGATGCTCATCAACCTATGAAAACATTGGCCAGTCAGTTCTTTACCTAAGATGATTGTGAATACACATGAATCCCAATAAAAGCTAAAAAGGGAGAACTTTTCTTAAGGGCACATTTCAACAAAGCATCTCATTGGGACTGTGAGCCCTTGTGCTGTTGGTGTGCTAGAGATGGCTGCTGTATGGGCAGACCTCCGCTTACACCCTCGCATGGAAGAGTACTGGTAATATAGATTTGGTCCCCAAAGTTTTGAATATTCAATCATTTCCTCAGCAGTGCTCCTCTGATTAGCAGCTGCTCACTGAGTCCTCATTGTGCCGTCACTGCAGCAAATTTCCACTGATTCCACACCTATTAATTCGGTCTTCAAATGTATAATTTTGGGGAATGTGAATAATTTTTAGGATGATAAGGAAGTTAATGCATTGCTCCTGCATTGCTTATGACCTTGCCAAAAACATCAAAAAAGCCCACTGTCATTCCCTCTGTAAATGACAGTATGACACCTTATCTTTTGAATGCGTTCAGTTCATTGTGAAAACGATTTCTAGTCTTGAGTGAAAGCAAGTAAATGGAAGGCACTGTTAAAAAGCTAACATGTTTGTTTGGAGTTGGTTTAGAGTCCATGATTTCTCTTTTTTTTTTTATCCTAAACAAATGTATTGTCAATATTGCCTGATAGAAGAATGAAAAATGTTGCTTTGAGGCGCGCTAACTTTTATAGTGGAGGCTACCAAAAAATGCATTCTTTTCATGTTATTAATATTTATGTCTCTGCTGCTGTATGACTATTCATACATCGTTGTGTCGACAAATACTTGTATATTTACGACTCGTTTATAAAAGAACAAGTATCTTTTTAAAAGTTTTTTTGTCCTTTCCAGTAATCTTCAGCAATTCCTTGATCCACTTCTTGAGCTGCACGCAGGCTGCAGTTTGATCAGTGCCCATTTCCCCAGAGAATTTTCTCCACATCGCACTCTGTTTCCACCAGCAGTTTCCAAGAACTCTAACCCAATTGACAGCTGCATGAGTTATTCACACACCATTAATCTCAGGCTGCAATAGAGGTTTCAGCAGTGAAATGGTAATTTAGAGCAGTACGTTACAGACCGACTAAAATGAAACATGGTGTTAAAAACTTGAGATCTGGCTGCATATGGTAAATCTACACTAATGCTTCTCTAAGATGCTTTTGATAAGCAACTACTCTCAGTCCAACTATTTATGCCCCTATTTCCATTTCATTGTACGTCAGCAACAGAAGAGGTCTGGAGAAATTGAAAAAGGTACCACATGTTTACAGGAGAGATATTCTTGAGATTCCTGCTATCAAACACGCTGCCAAATAAATGCACTTGGTAGGAGCCATTCTGTTCCACAGATGAAGTCCATTATTTTAAAAGAATCTACTGCCAAGTGATTCAAAGTAGCATTTCCCTTGGTTATATAAAAGCAATGTTTCATCCTTCTTCTTGAGCTTTACTGAATTTTGCAAAGTGCCATTTCCACAAGGCTTGAGACACATGTTCATAAAGCATCACACAGGTTTAAGTTGTGTACCTCAGACATCACTGCAGCTCTGTTTTTCAGGGAAAAATGAAATAATTCCAGCCTCTAGAAATAGCCTCAGGGCATCAATTCTCACAGCATCTTCAGCTCTTGATCATCAGATTAGCCAAATGATATTGATTTTCTGGTAGAGTAAGTCTTCAGCAAGTAGTTTGGTGTATGGCAATTTGGAGTATTTTAGGACTGGGCTGAAGAGCGTGGAATGGCTTGCATGGAGCCTCCTATTGCTTGTTCACACCAGTGTCAGTGCTAACAGACTGTGGTTGGCTTCAAGTGGCATTTCAGTAAAGCAGGTGATCTGTGTCCACATCAGAACCGCTAACTCCCTGCACAATTAAGAAATTACATAACGCGTTAATCTCTGCAGCCTAATTAAAAGCGTTGATGGGTTTTTGCTGTTTGAATTTAAACCGTTTAAGTGCCCCATATTGGGCTGTATCACCAGAGGGGGTGAATGGAAATGCTCGTTTCTTTTTGAATGGGCTCTGCCATTGGCCTCTTCAGGGAAGCCAGAAAAGCCATCTCTGTGTTTATTGAACTGGGCATTCCTTAAGAATCAGTAAATACACAAGCTCTACCTAAAGACATGGAGAGCTTGCCCCAAAGACTGTATTCAGCTTTTACAGTACCCATCTCTTCTGGTAGCTTTGCTGCCTGGGCAATGATCAGCATTCCTAAAGCTGTGCTCTTCACATTTGTTTTTTTCCAATGCTGTGCTGGGGGAAGCACCCGCCTGAGCTCTGCCCCATCTGCTCAGTGACTCCTTTTTTCCCATATCTCCCACATGTGGAAAGGAAAGGATTTATGTGCTCTTCTCCCCACTTGGGCTGCAACACACTTTTTCATGTTCCATTGCCTCTGAGCTTCTGTAGAGCTGTGTGTGGAGATGATCTGCATCTGTTTTCCCATAACTGAGGGTACTATTGCAGCCCAGAAACTGGATTTATATCTTTGAGTTCTTTTTAGGTGGAGTCAGGTGTGTTTCTTCTGCCATCTGCTAGCAGCAGCAATGATTGTCTCTTTCTTTTCTGTCATTTCCTAGGGTGGACAGTGTGGAGATGGATTGCAAGTCCGCAACCTCACGTGCGTAGTGCATGATGCATCTGTTTCTGCTACATCCAAGCCAGTAGAAAACACATTATGTGGTGAGCTACCTTTGAAGGAGAGTGTACTGCAGTTACCATGCTCTGTGCCTTGCCCAGGTAAAGTCTTTTGAAAGTCACACTACGTATCTGTCTGTAATAGCTTTCTGAGACTGAGTTGCTTGCATAGCTGAGCACTGTCAGCTACTGCAGTAAGAATTTGTACTTCAGCAGATCAGGTAAATGCTCAGTCTGCTGTTTCTAGATCACCTGAAAAAGACTTTCTTTTTGGAGAAAATGAGATTTCTCATGAAGCAGAAAATCTGAATAATGCATACCATTGGGTGATAAACTGGTGTTATTTCACTGTTAAAGCCGTTGTACTCAGCCTGTCCTTAATCCTTTAAGGCCGATTCCTTTTGCAAACCTGTGATTTATTCTCTCTGCATGCAGGTGACTGCCACCTGACCGAGTGGTCAGAGTGGAGCTCCTGCGAGCTCACATGCATTGATGGCAGGAGCTTTGAAACAACGGGACGGCAGGCTCGCTCCAGGGCACTCATCGGTCAGCCTGCTGAGAACACAGACAGCTGCTCTGGACAAGTGGTGGAAACACGGCCTTGCTCAGGTAGCTTTGTCCCGCACAAGAGCTTACTCAGGTTTTATTGGAAAGTGAAGGCCGACTGGTATTGATGTTGCAGGAGGGAGGTGTTACGAATACCTGTGGAAAACCAGCCTTTGGCGAGACAGTGTGCGCACAGTGTGGTGTCAGCGCTCAGATGGAATCAATGTCACAGGTATGTCCAAAAGCAGACGTGGCTGAAAAGTCTTCTTCCAGGTATTTCTTCTTCTGCATCACATGTTTGGAGGGCAGTTGGAGAGCTTTCCTTCCTGATTTCCCCAAGGTTTCAGTTTAGAGCTGTGAGTAGGAAAGGTGGGCACTCAGCAGCCTTGCTGTCAGGTCATCTCGCATGTCATTGCATGAGGACATGTGGGTGAAGTACCCTAACTGACTTTTGGGCTAGATGATCTTAGTGGTCTTTTCCTACCTTAATGATTCTATGATTTTATGACTGCTGTATTGGCCACAGGAGGAAATGAGTGTGCCTGTACTAACAGGCCTGCCTAAGCCTTCTTGTTACTGTGGAGAAGGGAAGAGAAAATCACCTGCAATGGAAAAGAGCCCAGCTTCTGTAATGCTTCTTCTATTCAATAGACAGGAATCTCAGATCACTCAGACTGTGAGATTCCTGCTGGTGCTGTGACCTACAAATTCCTCCTGCACAGGATGAAAAGTGAAATTCATGGTCAGCACTTTGAAGCTGTACAAGAGGTTGGCAAAGGTAATAGGGCTTGCACATCTGCAGGATCTATCTTGGTATGCGCAGGATGAATGAAGAGAGAGCAGGAATGAAAATGGTATCTAGTTCTATTTATAATGAGTAGTTAAGATAATATGCAAAAGTTTTATGTGTGAAGGTTGCCAAGTAGTTAAGAACTCATTAACACTTTTTTATTCCTATAGAAACACAGAGTTTCCCTAGTGTGAACGGGCTAAGGTGTTATGTGGATTATGTCTTCTTATGTAGATAAGACATTAATGAGGACACAGAAGATCTGCATCTAATTCCTGATTCTGTCCCCAACTTCCTATGTGGCCTGGGGCAAATTGCTTAAGTCTGTATATCTCTTTTCTCTATTAATAAGATGGGCATGATAATAATTCCCTGCCTTGTGAAATTAATTAATACGATTCCTACAGATATTATGCTAATGTGTTCAGTAGTCTAGTACTTAGCCATTCAAAATAAGCAAGCAACCACTTCCTGCAGTACAGTGATCCAAGTCAAAAACACTGTAAAACATACCCATTTCTCTTTCGTTTGAAAAGCACTCTTCTGTTTTGAAAGTAACTTCTTCTTTTCCAGGAGGGTGTGCTCTTCAGACCAAACCTGCTGAAGTTCAGCACTGCAGCCCAGCATGCAGAAAACCCTTCTCCTACTGCACCCAGGTACATGGCTGCTGCAGAATGTGGCTGAGGAGTGAACATTGCAAAACCTTTTTCATTACCTTTGTATGTTAAACGCATTCTAGGACATGGGGGATAATTTAGCATGCCCATGATACCACCTCGAGGCAGTAGTAGGAATTTCAGTCCAAAAGCTTCATAGTTCTGCACGGATGAGTAAAGGTGTATAAGTGTAGAATTGTTTTGCTGTAGCAGCCTGCTCCCACTACCTCCACAGTAACCCCTAAAGCAAAGCCAGAACTGACCTGCTTGCTGAAATGGTGAGCATCTGCAGCACCCGCTGGATCTTTGAGCCCCTGTCTCCTCTTTGCCTCTGAGGTTACAAATGTCTCTTCCTGTAGGTACTGAAGTCTAGATTCAGAGCTACCAAAAATGTCTTCTCCTTGTCCTCCGTGTCAGTGGTGTCACAGCATAAAACCTTCAAATAACCAGATACAGCTGAGGTGTAGATATTTCTGTTTTAAAACTAGCTTCCACAGCTCTCAGTCTCACCTGAGTATCTTTTGGGAGGAATTATGGGAGGAATTAGCAGTGGATGCGAGCTCGTGTACGGGTTGTTGTGAAGTGATAGGTAGACATGCATTTCTTAGCTGTAAAAACTCTTGAGGTATCCTGCACCTTTCGCACCAAAAGCTCAGGATTGTGTCTGTCAACAAACTGGGGGGGCTGTAGCAAAAACCATGATGACAGGGTTAAATTCTTATCACACATACTGTAAATCAGTTTTCTGCTTGGATCGTGCAGAGCATATCAGACCATCACACGGGCATTGTAATTATAGGATAATTAGAAAAGAAATGCAATCTAAAAAAGCTATATTAAATTAGACATCCAGAAAATGGAGTATCTGTTTAGTGAATGTATGGGAACTGCTGAGTCACGGCCTGAACCTCTGATTAATCAGCTGAGGTGAGCCTTGAGTCAGCCAGAGGAGCACAGGTGAAGGCAATTCACCTGTGCTGCCGGAAGGGGTGGAGCCAGGCTCCACCCCTCCTGGACCTATTTAAGAGCTGGCTACCAGAGGGGAAGGATCTCTTCTGGAGATCCCCTCTTTTGGTATCTTCTGGTGAGCTCAACCCAAGGGTAAGCTCTTCCACTTATTCTCTTTTGTGATCATTGTCTGTTTGCCTCACTCTCTTGATTATATTGTAATTATAACATCTTGGTTATACAAAATTATAACATCTTGGTTATACAGTGAACCACCACATTCTAAGAAACCTCTGGAAGAAATGCCTACACTGGTCCAGCATAGCAGATATTTGGTCAGAGGGGTAATGCTTCCTTATAGATAGTTCTGTGAAATACTAGAGCAGAAATAGATTGGAATGGAGAGTTGGGTCTGAATTGGGATTGCTTCTTAATTCATTTCTTCTAATGCCCATCATGGTCACTACTAATTTTTGTTATTGACAAGAGGAGTTGGATCAGGCCACAGATGCCTATGGTTAAGCCTGTTGGGATGAGAATGTTTCCATATTGAGCTACTCTTCTATTACTCTTATTATTTTTTATTTATTATTATTTATTACTCTTCCATATCGAGTTACTCTTTTAACCAATTCCTCAAGTATATTATTGTTGTTTTAGATGAAGTGGGTTTGCATCACCAGGTTGTGGCCTGTTTGGTTTCGTGTCAGTGAACTTGGTAATTACATGTTGTAATTTACGTATGATGTACATATGATGTTGTAAAGTTACATATGATGTAACTTGCCATTTCTTGATAGTTTGCATACAATTTGTGCTGTCCTTTGAGAGGATACTAACATTTTAATATTGAATTCCCTTTTATTACCTAGAGAGGAGTCTGTGGTTGTGAGCGAGGATATACAGAAATAATGAGATCAAATGGTTTGCTGGATTACTGCATGAAGGTACCAGGTTTAGAAGATAAGAAGGCTGATGTTAAGACGATTTCTGGAAAAAATAAACCCATCAACTCCAAAATGCATGACATTTTCAAAGGATGGTCTATTCAACCTTTTAATCCAGGTGAAAAACTTAAATATGAATGGAATAAATTTTCTTTACAGTGTTTCTGCAGAAGAAAGATACAAGCTTTGTAGATCATAACATCAGAGATTGCATCTGGAGCAGCAGAGCGGCCTCACGGTTTCTAACTCGTGTGTCATCTTTCATTCCTTTGTGACTGTACAGAGTAATCACAATCTCTTATGTTGGGAGATAGCAAAGAGAATGAAGCAACAATATTTTGCAAAAGTATACTTAAATGCAGTTTGGGGGGATGCTTGGAATTATCTGTGATGTTTCGGTAAGTAATGCATTTGGACCAGGGAGGACTTCAGTAGCACTTCAGAAGATTCTGAGCAAAAAGTGCTTGAGACTTCATTAAAGACAACATGGGTTGTTTCTTGACATATTTCAAAAGTGTTTGAAAAAATACAGTAGAAAGCATAGAGTTTGGAGTTTTAATTGTTGGAGTTAAGACACTGAGAGAACAAAAACAAGCCAGAAGCAGGCAGGCTGCCGTGTCTAAGCAGCAGTGAGTCCTGAGTACTTCTGTGGCTTGTTTGTCATCGTTCCCAGCTGGAACAGGCACACAGGCTGCAACACGCCTCACTGCTACACAGGACTGATGCAGTAGCTGTAACAGCTGGTCACCATTTTGATTATGACTAAAATTAACTTATGCATATTAAATTTATGATATGGAAATATAACTTGAAAATAAGCAACAAAAGTATCAGATAAGTGAAGTTTTACTGAAATATTTCAGTTGCCTCTATATCCTGCTAGTCCCATCTTCCCTGTCTTCTGCTCTCTGACATTGCCTTTCTTTCCTATTAGCTTGTAATGAACATGAGATTTTAGAAAACATGCAATTTAAGGTTCTGTTGGGGGATTCCGGGAACCATAATTCTGTCTGATATATGTGATTGCACGTTGAATGTTACATTTACATATTTGATTTGCATATGGTAGTTAACCTTTGTGTTGACAGTCTCAGAGCTAATAGAGCTTGGTCCACAGCCTTTTAAAGTTGGTTGATTTTTGACCAAACTCATCATCCGATGATGAGTTATCGTTCACCAGCTGTTTGAGTCACAGGTTTGGGGTTAATTGCCTCTTTGTCAGCAACCGTGGCCCTCTGTGGGCTGTCTTCCTTAGGTGTCACATCTTCAGCTGATAACTTTATGAGGTTAGAAAAAGGGAGAGAGGTGTAGGTGGATGCTGCAGTCCTGTTTTAATCAGCATTCCAGGCTGCAAAGCTTCCTTCTGGTGAGCTTGACCTCAGCGCAGCGTTTGTGAGCCTGTTCTCCACCAGGACAAAAGACAGAGACAGGGACTAAGGAGCTTCAACAGAACATAGTGTTATGTAGTATTAGAGTATAAATGTTACAGCAACAATGTATGGTAAATAAATGAGCATGCTACATGTGCTAAGTGTATCATCAACCCATCCAGTAGGTTTTCTTCAGTCTCTATGTGCCCTTCGGACCCAGCTCAAGGCTAGTGCTCTTCACACTGTTCCCCTTTGTCTTCCCTCTTGACAAAATATGTAATTAGTGCCTTAAAACAGGCTCTGAGGCTTACTCATCTGGGAGATTGCAGTAATTAATGCTAGCAGAACCAGGAGACCACTGTTGCCTACTAGTTATGCTCTTGATAGCAAAACTGTGGTGAGTGCTCCCTGTACAGATGGCATTTATCATCCTTCAGTGCTATACTCCTTGACATTTGTGTATGTCTAAGGACTTGTATCTGTCACTAGAAGTATATGTGCCCCTCTGTACTTAATTTGTGGTTTTCCTTCCTGGTTATGGTTTGGAACACAAATTTTATAATGATTTAATGGGTCTTGATGTTTTTGTTCTTTCAAATGCTCTGCAGGAGCACGCAGAACTGATTTTGAATCTGGCTGTTTTTCCATTCTTTGCCACGCTCTGGGAGACCAGAGTTCAACACAGAAACTTTTTAAATAGTATTGTTTAAATTATTGGTTGGTGTGGTCCAGTGCCTTCGTATTGCAGCTGGAGAGCCTGTCTGCCTTCATAGCAGACCTGGTGGGGTGCAATGTGCTTGCTGTGACAAACCCTTTGCAGCACTGTTAAATGTTTCTTGGCCGTAAATTTCATACCTGACCGTCAGGAGAAGAAGTAAAACCTGTCATGATGAACAGAGCAGTTCTCACGGGGAAGATAGGCTGCAAGTGATTAGAGAAGAGGAGAAAGTCTGTGAGCAATACTCAGACTTCTCACAAAGCCTGGAGGGAAAAGAGCCCACAGCCAAAACCAGGAAAAAAAATGGGATCCGATTAAATATGTTTCCTTTTGAAAAAAAAATGATCATTCCAACATAACAAGAAAAATAAGTTCCCGGTCTGTCCCCACGTGCTTGAGTGCTCTGGCAATGGTCTCGGTCAGCCTATGTCTGTGGGCATGGAGAGGGCTCGTATTTCTGCCTCCAGGGTGGATTAATAACTCTGCTGATATGAATCAGCTCCGACTGCTGCTGTGTGGAGAAAATACCACCACGTCCATCCACCAGGAATTCTTTACAGCCAGAACTGAGCAGGAAGCAGCAATATTGATCTTTTAAAAATGATTATTATTAATGCAGAGCTTTAGTTCAAAATCTGTCCCAGTAATATGCATTAAGACTTCCTATCAGAAGGGAGTGTTTTACAACACTTGAGTGAAATGTGTGTGGAGGGGTTCTTGCATGGATTGTAGAGTGAGTCCCCTGCCATTGCATGGGGGCAGATCAAGCAGCCCTGTTGGCACCCCTACCTCAATTTTGGAAGCTTGTTATGTTTCCTGTGGCACAGCTTCATCCCTCTTACTATTACAAAGCCTATCCTTGTTCTTCCTCTAAGCTGAATTTATTCCCATTTGTTGCCCAGGCACTTTTCAGCGCTGAGCAGCTGGTTCCTGTTTGGTGTGCTGATGTCTACCCCAAGTAACCCACAAGTACAGGCTGGCTGTGGGTTATGAAATAGTGCTGCTCTGGAAAGCTGACACAAAGAGTTCCTTTCAGCTTTCATCAAAAAGCATCTGAAGTCCTTACCAAAGTTAAGATTGTGTGTTCAAAAAAATTGATTTTTACAGGAATGCCTTTCCTATCAAAAACATTTTTTGATGGATTTTTCCCAGCAACTCACTGTTGTGTTTCCCATCAATGATGCTGTAAGTTCTGCTTGTGTGTTTCCTCTTATCCTCTTGAGAAGAATTCATTTACAAAACGTTTTATTTTTTCTTTCTTTGTCTTTTTTCCAATCTTCCGACAGATGGTAAGCTGAAGATGTGGGTGTATGGAGTATCAGCTAGCGGGTTCCTCATCATAGCCCTCCTGATTTTTACATCCTTTCTGATGTGGTGAGTGTGGCACGGGGTTTTGGGCTTTGTTTGCTCACTTGTTTTTAAGATTTAATCCTTAAGGCATTAAGGAAGAATGGAACTTGGATTAGAGACCTACCCCCATTTGGTCTCTACCTCAGAGCACTTTAAAACTCTTCACATTACAGATGCTAACCTACATGATTGTGAAGATGTGTGGTGGTCATGCGGGGAAATAATTACTTTTGGTTATCAGTAGACCTATATATTTACAATTCTGGTGGGATTAGGAATGGCTTCTTATTGTTTATTGGATTCTTATTTAAAAAAAAAAAAAAAAAAAAAAAGCTGAAGAAAGGCAAGGGAGAGAGTTGGAGGTAGGAGCTACTTCCTGTTCAAGGAAAGACCAAAAATAATGGAGTCATTCAGCTGGAAAATGGTGTTTGATGGGAGAATACAATAGAGAACTATGAAATCGTGAATGGAATTGGAAAAGGGCCCAGGGAATCTTTATCTCATGCAGTGTAAGAAGTAGGAGGCATCAGATGAAGTGTTTAAAATTAACAAAAGATCTTTATTTTCACACTGTGCATTACTACCTTGTGAGCTTACTGGTAGGGGCTGTCCATCCAGAAAGATAAATGGGGTAGAAGATGGCAGAACAGTTAATGGGAGAGTGGCTTTCTTGGTGTTAAGCATGGCTTTCTGGGTCTATGTCTTAGCTCAGGAAATCCCTATGTAAGTTTTTGCAGTGAATACCTCAGGAGAAGGCACTCCTTGTGTCCAAAGCTGCTGTTACCAGCCACTGTTAGAAATAGGGCACTGTGCATGCTGAAGCTCTGCTCTGCACCAGCACATCTTATAGGGGGCTTCATGGTGACGGAGTCCAACCATGTCCTAACAACAGCATTACCCTATTTCACCCAGAATTTATTCCCTCTCATTATTTCTCTCATTCTCTCTTCAATTAAAAGCAGTGTTTGGCTGATGCATTGAAGCGTAGCTTCTGTGTTTTTTGAGTGATATAGCTACTGATCATCTGCAATGGAGCATGCTCAGTGGAGAATTTGTGAAGTAGCATTACATGCTTCTCCATCACTTGAAGACTAGAAGTGGGGAAGTGTATTTCTCAGTAATAACTATTGTTGTTTCAAGGAAAAGAATAGGAATATCCCAGGTCTAGGCAGCTCATGTTTCATTTTTTTCCATGAGGTGTTCTTTGTTTTATCATCTGTGAGAAGACACCAGAGACAAATGTGTTTGATTTCCTCTCCAGATGATAAGCACAGCTGGCTGCACACTGAGCTGCCCTTTCTCAGCAGGCTGCATGTCCACACCACCCATGGAATAACACACAAGTAGTTCCAAGCTGGCTTTCTTGGAAGAAGCCTCCATGCTGCCATGTCACCTGGTTGCAAACTGAAATAGCCAGTGTGGGAAGCTGATTTTTATGTTGAAGTTCGTTTTTTATGTTGGTGTGTCTGAGCTTCACACAGTGTTACCGTTTACGCTTTTTGCTTCCTGAAATATTTTTATTTTTCTTGCAGCAAAAAAAGCAAGCAGCATCAAAGCACTCCTCCACAACAGAAGCCTCTAACCTTAGCCTATGATGGAGACGTTGACATGTAACATAGAAAAGAAATCCAAATGTAGACATCGACTGCCTTAACCACTTTCTTTTTTGTAACTCTCAGACTTCTCAGTTTTTTGAGGAATCTCCTGATGTGTAATAACCGGGCAGAACAGAAATACTGCAAGCTTAACATTTTGCCACCTCGTTACTAAAGAAAAAATAATGGAGTCAAAGTCTTGGATCTTGTGAAACTTTCCTGAAGAAACTGGAAAATGCATCTCTTCCTGTTGAGCAATGGGAATTAAAATAAGAAAGTCTACCAACATCAAATGGAATTGGTCCAAAAAAAAAGAAAAAGAAAAAAAGCATGACAATCTGGAAGAAAATGTGACATTTACCGTAAATGACAAGTTTGACACAGCATCATTATGCACTATATTAGTGCAGGGTTCTTTATTCTTCACATATTTCAACAATGAGTTTTCTAGTGTTTACATTTCGTTCAAAGACTTTAAAACTGGATCACGTATTTTGAGAAATGCAAAGAATAGTGAGTTGGAGTGTCTGAAGTTATCTGGTTTTTTAAAGTTTCTTCCTTCTTATCCTGTTTTCTAGTCTGGAATATGATTTCTCTTCATTTCCACCTACAGGACAGAATAAGGATTGCTAAGAAGAAGCCTAGGTGGTTTCTGAACTGAAAGTATTTTTTAAAGGGTTGAGTAGATAGATGGGTGCTCTGACGAATGGCTAGAGGGTCTGATTGTTTAAAAAGTATTTTAAATTAAACAAAAGCATGTAGATACATTACGGCCAGTTTAAATTGTTATTCCGTTTAATTAATACAAACTCTGCTTTTGTATTTAAATTTTCTTATCTGAAATATTTATAAATTCTTTTTTTGAATTTAATTACCTGACCTCATTTAATATACATCAAACACAAATACGGTTTGTAGCAGGCCTTGCTTTTTTAAATGTTTCAAAACCACTGAAAAGTTACATGTTGTAAACATCTGGGAGTATTTGAAGAGGGTACGTGTTTATAATAGTATGTGTTGCAAGTAAGGAAGTGCCATCTTGTGGTATTGACTTGTATTTATAAGCAAATAAAATGCTAAAGAGAGTGAGAAAGTTGCTTCTGGTATGTTGAATTAAATGTGTGTAAACAATATTCATTATTAGTCCTTTACTGTGTCTGAGACTGAATGCTGATTTCAAACAGTTCTGGCATGTTTGGTGCTGTAGTGATTAGCTGAAGAAATGGTGTAGACAAGCACAAGTTGAGAGTAATTGCAGATCTGGAGAACGCTCAGGGTATTTTTAGCTCAATGCTGCTTCTTTTTGGAATAATTAGAAGGGAAGAAAAGAATTATTAGCAGCCCTTGTCAACATGCAGTTGCTGTGCAAGGGATCACGAGAGAAGAGCATCACCAGGCAGAAGGCAATGCTCGTGTTGTCACAGCACTGCTCATATTCAGAGTTTGAACGCTATGATTTCACTGGAGATATGGCACTGTGAATAGGTTTACTTCCTGGCAGGCAGGAGGTCACAGCATCAAGCCATGGTGGTGCTGTGGCTGCAAAGCAAGGTCAGAAACACACTTTCCTTTTCCAAAGAAACAAATATTGATGGAATTGAGAGGGAACACTGCCTCAGTCACTTGCAGAGAACGCAGCTTCCTGCCAAAGGCGTTTGGCTGGTCCTACTTTCTGCCTTGGAGTTCTAAGTGATCATGGTCCTAGCAGCAGGGTCTGGTTGTTATCAGTAACATTGGGAGCCTAATAATATATATAGCCTATACATATATGTGTGTGTGTATATATATATATATTTATTTATTTTATTTTTTCCTCTTTTTTTGCAGTGCCCAGTACTGACCCTTTGAGTGGCGTATGACTTACAAGGGCAGTGACATTCCGGTGCTGCTAGGAGGAGTACTGCCAGGCCATAACATTAGTGTATCTGTGGGATATGATGTAAGGGGAATGGTAGCTTGTGAAAAAATGATGGAATAAACTCAATTAAGAAAGCTGCTCAAACAGGCATTGGGGTGGGGAAAGTTGGTGTAATAATAACAAAGCATGGCAGCTGCAACATGTGGCCATTTTCCTCAGTATCAGCCCAAACCAAAATGCTTTCTTCTTTCCCTGGGCAAGCCCAAATACTGAAAGCACAGAATTTGTGCTTTGCTTGAAGATCTGCTCGTGAATGCTGTTACATGTGTCAGCTGCACAGGTGGGCCCCGTCTGGGATATTTGCATGCGCAGATACCGCATCCAGATGTCACTGTGCCTAAGTACATGGAACATCTGGGCTTTCGGTGTGTAGGAGCAGCAGAGGGACTGGGAGCCCAACGTTGCTGTTAGCAGGGCTGGATCCCAGCTCTAATTCTCTCTCCTCCAGCAGTCACACAGGGAGCACCGCTGAGTGTTTTACCTTTGGATGCCACAGCCAAGAGCAGAGAGTGATTTTATTTGCCCTAGAAATAAAATGGTGTAAGAACTCTTGACTAGCCAAGATAGGTAAAGCCCTGTAAATTAGCTTGTGCTTGTCTTCATATGGTTTTAAGAGTAGCCTAATTGCATAGTGTTCTTTGCCAGAGTGCACTTACATTCACCTGTTTCCTAGAAAATGAAGAAAATACAGTCAGTTGAGCATTTCCATTTTGGGTTAGTCCTCATAAGTATGATTGTTAGGGATCAGATCATTTGCTGCTCTCGTGGCATAGCTCGTTTCTTGAAAATCTGCCTTTTTTCTAAATATATAGCCTAATTTGCACTTATGAATGGAAGAAGAAATGTAGTTCAATGTCAGGGCTTGATTTCAATTGAGAAGTAGTAATGCAGAAAGAAATGATACAACTCAGGGCGTTTTGAAACATGGCTTGGAATTCCTGATATATTAGCATGCCTCAGGACAGATTTAACATGTAGCTGGTATAAATGTAATGTAAATGAAGTAACTTCCCTGTCTCACAGCTGGGACACGCTCCTGTCCTGGGCAGCAGCTTGATTTATGTTATCTCTCTGAGGATGACTTGTCTGGGAGCACAGCACCCCGCTGTCCCTTGAAATGGCTTTGCATTTGGCCGTGCGTGGAGATGTGGTTCCATTTACACCTGGGGAGAAGAGAGCAGACTTGGCTGAAAGGCTGTAGTGGTGATCACAGCTGCAGGATGCTTTCTGCAGGAATGTTTAGCGTATGCCCTTTTATCTCCCAGTCTAATACAGTTTGTCCTTACTTTAAAATGTAAACAGCTTTCATTGGTCACACATGAAATGTCTCAGAAAAGAATCCAGAAACCCTATATTTGCACTCGCTGGTAATTATGTTCATTTGCCTTGATGACATGCTTTGTTACAATAGCGTGTAGAGTGGACTCCAGACGGATACATGGGTTAAAGCAATTGATGGGATTCGTCCTGAAAGGCAAAGAAGCATTTTGATGGAATGAAAAATCAGATTCAATTTCCTTTGATAAAGAAGAATGTTAATTTTCTCCTCGGCTCTATGAAAGTTCACCTGCATGTTATGAATATCGTGGTTGTTACATGACAATATGACATTTGGAAGAAACTCTTCAAACATAATAACAGTGGAGAATCTTTCAACAGTCTGTGGATGCATGGAACACCAGGCATTAATTTTGCAGCTGCAGAAGGTAGCAGTTACAATGTTTTTTTGAGGCAATCTGGCTTCCAGTGCACGTGACCTGGCTTCAAGTAGCTGTTCTGCAGAAGTGTCTGCAGTGAGTGCAGTGGAACGGCCTCAGGTTGCACCAGGGGAGGTTCAGGTTGGATGTTAGGACAAATTTTATCTCAGAAAGAGTGGTATTGGCATGGGCTGCCCAGGGAGGTTGGGGAGTCACCATCCCTGGAGGTGTTCAATGAGCATGGAGATGTGGCACGGGGGGATGTGGTCAGTGGGCATGGTGGGGACCGGCTGGAGTTGGACTTGATCCTAGTGGCCTTTTCCAGTCTTCACGATTATGTGATTCTAAATTAAGTGATCTAATCATACAATTTTATTTTATCCTCTGCACTGCTATTAAATTCAGAGACTGAATTAGGGAAGAACAGCAGTCTGTGACTCAGAGCAGTGAAAGATTTAAATGTGCCATGAGAAATGTGTTTGGCAGATGTTCTCCTGCAGGATCAAGCTTCTTGGCTTACCTACATTGGGTGGACCAACTGTATCCAAATTTTTTTAGGTGGGGTAGTTTGGATCCATCTGAGTGCAGAAATACAGAATGGTTTCAATGTCAAGTCACGATGGATTTTAAATCTAGCCCATTTAAATCATTCCCCATGCCTTGAGAAAAGACAATGCAAGCAATTGATGGTGACAGTTGACGTCCTCAGATAAGCAATCCCAAGTAGGCCTTTGCAGGAAAGATTCTCTTATGGGAGATTTTTCTTCCAACATACACTAAGTAGGGCTTGTGGGAGTTGCAGCACAGCCAAAGCACAGGTGACTACTTCTGTTTCAGCTGCTGCAATTGAACAGCTTCCCTTAAGAGGTGTGAGTGGCACATTTGCTGAAACCCAGGCAGTGTCTGAGCTGCTTGAGCTCTCTCTCCCATGACAGACTGCAAGAAAACATCACAGTAGAAGCCAGCCAGGCCACCTTACAGCTATTTGGTGTTTTCTCTAACCCCAGCATTATTTAACTCAGTAAAGAACTTCATCTTGTAGAGTCTGACAAGTCTGGGAGTGGAGAAAAGGCAGTTCAGTATCTCAGCCCCAGTTCTACTCTGGTTCCTATTGCAGTGAGGCACTGGGGACATGCGTTGGTGTGAGCCCTGTGCCATGATCCTGCCTTTGGGGCAGCAGCAGTGACATTTGGGCACATTCCTCATTGCGGGGAAGCATCACGAGGTTGCCAGGTCTTCAGAGAATCTCACATTCTCACCTGACACAAGCAGCTGATGAAGCCTGTTAACATTTGGGCTGAGATGAAAAGCTGTAGTGCAGCTGTGTCAAGTCATGATTGCGTTGCCACTCTATTTCTTTGGATAATATGGCAGATCCACAACAATTATTTTTGAATGCAGTCTCTGTCACTGCAGAGCAGTAATGTGAAATATTTACTATTTTGTTTGCCTCGTGCCAAGTGAGTTTTCACTCAATTTGTCATTAACACTGCTGTCCTCTTCTGAGGGAAGTGTTTATTTATGTGAACTGCTCTTCAGTAATTTTGTGTTTTCTACAGGAATAGGTGCTGGCATCATCATCCAATTTCATTGACCACAAAAATCTGCGCTGATGAAGCTGTAGGACCGAAGGCGGATGTGAGAGACAGGAGGACAGATCTCATGCTCAGTAGTGCTGTTCGTACAGTGCGGGCCATTTGTGACAGAAAAAAAAATACCCTAAAATCTTCCATTTTGCAAAGTTCTGCAGTATTTTTGTTGCACAGGCAGAACACTACATAGAAAGGAGCTGTGCTGAGTCTATTGGGTCCCCTCCACAGCTCCCACCTCACATGGCTGTGAGCTCCTCACGGAAATCAGCCCTGCTGAATTGGCAGCCTTGCTGAATTGGCAGCCCTGCTCACAGATCAACAGGGCTGACTCTTTGGGAGTACAGTTAATTAGTAATGAACATTTTGAGTATTTTTCCACATAATATTAGTGCTTTTACTGTTCATCCCCTCATTTTCATCACCATGACAGCCAAGATCTAAAACACAGAGAGCTGCCTGTCTCACGCAATCAGGCAAACCTGAGAAATGGATGCTAGGAGAAAAAAGCCCAGTGCTGTGAAATCTGAAATGAAGTGAGGAGAGCTGCAGCCTGAGGACAAGCAGCACAAGTCTTCGCTGGGTTCGACCAACCTCGTCTCCTCCTGTGACCAACAATCCCATGCATCACTACAGGCTTGGGCCAGGGTGGCTGGAAGTCTCCACAGAGGAAAAGGATCTGGTGGTGTTAGCTGCCAGCAGCTGAGCATGACCCAGCAGTGTGCCCAGGTGGCCAAGAAGGCCAGTGCCATCCTGCCAGCAGCAGCAGGAGGTGATCATCCCTTCTCCAATGGTGAGGCCGCACCCCAAATACTGTGTTCAGTTTTGGGCCCCTCACTACAAGAAAGACATGGAGGTCCTGAGTATGTCCAGAGAAGGGCAACAGAGCTGTGAGGGGTCTGGAGCACAAGTCTTGTGGGGAGTAGCTGGGGGAACTGGGGTTACTCAGTCTGGAGAAAAGGAAAATTTTGGAAAACAATAATCAGAAAATACTGTCCCATGCCTGGGGCTCAACCCCACTGCTGCTGGGATGGGGTCTTGCAGTGATCAGGACAGGAGTGGTGACAGCCAGGCTGGTGCTGGGGCCTTTGGGAGAGAAATCCACCCATAAATCTGCCCATTACAGTGCTGTCAGTGCCTACAGCCGCTGCTGGGTGCAGTCGAGCACGTTCTGTGTTCTGTATTTTGTTAATATTAGACACCGTGTCTGATGCTTGCTTTGTTTCTGTTAATTATCTTTGATTTTCTTTTGCTTCTTCATCAGCTTTGATTACTTTTTTTTTTTTTTCCTGCGGAACTTCAGATCAGCTTTCTGAAGCAAAGCAAAATGTAAAGTGGAACTTTTATTTCTCCCTTGCTGACATCCAGACAATGAATATAGATCAGAATTTTCATTTCCTTTTTTTTCCACATCCATTTGCATGATAGAACAAGCTTGCCAGACTGGCTTTTCTCTGATCAACCTAATAAGGAAAAAGTGCTTTCTAGCTCTGTATTATTTTATGCCTTGTTTGTGACTTCAGCATCCTTTATACAGGTTTAGAGACGATTTATGTTTTATTGCCCTTGAGTCATTTCGTTGAGAGTACTTGTGTTCTTCCCACGTGAAAACATCCCCCTGTAGCATGATATGTGTTAACAGACGTTGAATGGAAACCTGGTGCATTGAAATGTTGGTGCTCCCAAATTACTCCATGCAATGACGAAAGCCAACTGAAGTTGGGGCTGTTGGTTTAGTTGCTCTTTTAGCTGTAAGTACTTCTCCTAGCGTGCTTTGTGAATTCCTATTGCATTTGTTTCGGTTCCATTTGGTAACTGATTGAAAAATGGCTGTGCTAATAGAGTGCAGTCTTGGGGGCCTTATTGAGCCAGAGAGGCTCCCTTCATGATAACTGCTTTGCCATGTGAGAAGTGTTCATTTTCAAAGGGCAGAGAAATGGCCGTGTCTGCACTGTACCTAACGGGAGGGGGGACAATCAGGTTAATTATCACTTGCTTTAGTAAAAATAGCTGTGTAATGGTGCAGAACAAGTAGCGTAAATCTCCCCAAAATAGTGTTAACGCATTCTCTCAACCAAAATAAAACATAACTATCCTGTACCTGTGTTGTAGAGGGAAGAGCTGCGAAAATATTCAGCAACGATGGATCTGTTTGAGGTGATGTATTAAGACTTATATGGCTATTAGCCAAAATTGCGCATTTGTAGTATTAAAAGAGTATATTGTAGTAAATTCAGTGTGAACACACCAAGCACATCAAGTTTCACACCTTGCTAACTCCCTGCCATGCTCAGGTCCAAGTGAAAAGAGGGGACATATCCCTCAGGGAGGTGCTTGTAGCGCTGCACAGAGCTGCATCCCAAGGAGCACATGGAGCTGTGATGGAGCCCCAGCTGTGCCATGTGGTTGGTGTTGCTGCTTGTTAGCATTGTCTTCCTGCTGCTCCTTCTCTGCATGCCTTGGCCTGGCCCCGTTGTCAAGGTGGGATCTGCCCTCCAGACCCTGATGTTGGGGTGGCTGTGGCACAGTGAAGCCCAAAGCACAGCATTAGTTGTGTTCGGGTCACAGCTGTAGGGCTCACACATCTTATCAAAAAGCTGAAGGACTGCAGTGAAGCTGCTCCCTCCTATTTTCCCACTGGTAAGCGCTTGTAGAGGTGTTTTGCAACCTTGCCGTGATGGCAATAAGCTTTTATCTGAACAAATTGATCCTGAGATGCTGGCGTTTGTACCTTGTTTGCTGCTGCCTTGCCTGCTGTTTCTATCCTGGCTCCGAGCAGGTACAAATAATGAATTAACTGCTGGATAAGCCCTACAGTCCCCTGAGCAATTATTCTGTCTTCTGCCATAGCAGACTCAATTTGTCCTGCAATAAGTACAATTTTCTGAGAAGTTAGTTCTGGTTCAAGCACTAATGATCCACATCTGTGCAGTGTAGTTGTTGTTTTGGGGAACAATTGTGAGCCACGCTGTTGGAGAGAGCTTTAGGTTGGCATGGAAAGAGCACGTTGCATGGGGTTCAGATACTGCTCTGTGTGCTGCTGGGACAGCTAGGAGAGAGAAGGGTGGTATAAAATAGGCAACAGTCTCCAGCACATGGAGCCATCACATTCTCTCCGAATATAGAGTTATAGATGGTTGGAAAAGACCTCTCAGATCCCCAAGTCCAACCCCAGGCCACCCCACCATGCCCACAGACCACAGTCCTCAGTACCACATCTCCACAGCTCGTGAACCCCTCCAGGGATGGTGACTCCACCACCTGCCTGGGCAGCCTATGCCACTGCTCTTTTGGAGAATAAATTATTATGTGTTCAGTGGTACAAAAAGGGCGTAAACAAACAGCATGCCAGCTGCAGATAAACCTTGTATCCGTGGTGGCTCTTGGCACAGGAGATGAGTAAATTTTATTAACATTGTCATTTCCAATCCACCTCATCATAAAGGACTTGGACGTTTTCTATTACAGTTGCAGATCTACCTTAACATCACAAAAGCACAATGCGGGAAATTAGATATAAACTGGAAAATAATTAAAGGCCTGGTGACAACTTGATAACGTTGTGTAATTAAAGCATTGGTAACAAATCCTGAATTTTAATTTTTCTTGCTGTAGCTGATACTAGAAATCAAGATCAAATGTACATTCTCTATAGGAAAGCTAACTTGATTATGTGTTGTTTAAAGAGGAAAGGGAAAGAGATGAAAGCTGAGTTGTGCTACAGTCCAGCAACAGATGAAAATGTGCTGGAGCTGAGCTTTGCCTTTGTGGACATTTGGTGGTGGTCATTCCATGATCCATCACATCTGCCCAGTCATCACAGCCCTGCTAAAGGAATTGGCCCAAAAACTGCTTTGGGGGAAAGAAATGAGATTTTGGGGCTGAATGGGAGAATAAGGGCAATGGCCTGTCATTGCCCTGATGCCCACAAAGGCATCTTTTTCCTCTAATAAGAATATATAGTATTAATGGTTGATATTGTGTCAAACATATGTTTAAACAACATCACTGGAGTCCATAAGCTGTATCAGAAGTACAAAGAGCACCAGAGGATGAATGCAGGGAGGCACTTTGGCTCTGGTAGCATGCTTAGCTCTGTTATCTTTTCCACTTCTGATCCCTCTTTTGCTATCTCAGTGTTTCCCATCCCACCTGACACCATGTTTGTGATATTGCTATTCAGCCCTCACTTGGGCTTGCAGCAAATATCAAGTTGTAAGCAGCAAACAGAAGGAGGTGGTGTTCTGGTAGGACTGGGACATGGGAATGTCCAGGGAGCTGACACCTGGCTGCCTTCCCAGAGAGGAGACTATGATGGAACAAAGCACAAACACCCCGCAAAACGCAGACTGTGCTCACAGAAACCAGGTTTGGCTTCTCCTACCTCTGCCAGAGCTGAGCAGCACAGTAGCAGATTGTAAAGGGACTCAGGGCCCTGCAACTCTATCAGTTTTGATCAATTTTTCAGCCAAGTTAGTAATACACTGGAGAATGTGTCAACATGCTTTATGGAGGTCTGCAAGTGCCTACCATGGCTAATCCATAACACTCAAATGGTTTCCTGGAAAACAGACATTTCGTTGTCACCGCGAGGAGATTGCTAAGCAGTGGGGGAGAAAAATAGAGGAAAACCATGGGGCTGCTGCAGGCACTGCAGTGTGGGGCATGGCTTAGCAGCAGCACCCAAGGGATTGGCACTGCTTGGGGAAGCAGGAGACCAATGGTGCTTCTCTGTTTAATGGAAACTGGCAATCAATTTTTAGCAGCTGGTGGAGAAGCAATTTAAGTCACAAAACAGTTTCCCTCCCATTCCTCTGCCCCCCAGGTCTGAAATCATGCTATGAGCTGTTGGCTTAAGCTGCTTGCTTTAGGCGTAACGAGTAAGTAGGACATTTAGTCACTTAAATACGTGAACGGTTCTAAATATTCTAGTTTTATCAGTTTGTTATAAAATTATTTTGCTTTCAGAGTTGTTCCAAAGCCTTTTCTGAGGTGGCTGTTCAGAATGGGGCACTCCGACTACCCTTCCCCTACCCACCAGCTGCTGAAAGCTTACTTGAAATTGCTGTTAAGCTAGCCAGTGCCTGGACTTCTTCCAAGGCATCCAGTGGATCTCTGAGCTCCCTTCCAGCCTGGGTTTTTCCATGGTTCCATGATTCCATGATTCATCTTCTATGTTCTGAACCCTTGATACACTTTGGGTGTCCCACAACGCTGCAGAAGCTGGAAATTTAATATTACCATTTTCCCTTAGCAAGTTTGCCCTTAGCAAATGTACAATTAAAGACGTGCTAGGAGAGCTGGGACACATCTCTGCTCACCCCACAGCATTGCTCCTGTACAGTGTGTCCTTGTATCACATGTGCTCATGGCATACATCTGCCCTACAGACCAGTACTGACTGTGCTACTGCCAATCCAATCTTTCTCATCTACTTTCTCTTCTTATTTGTAGGACAATAACTGGTCTCAAAGGAGGAAGAAAATATTGCCTGGAGATCTGACTACTAACCCTGAGGAAAATCTCCTGACTTTTTCTCACAGTAACTGTTCCAAAGTGTGGCCATTTTCAGAGATTACCAGTTTCCTGAAAACTCTTTTTTTCTCCCACAGTGTTTAATATAAAATACTTTTCTTTTCTACAGCCTACAAAAGAAGGCTAATCTGAAAAGTGAAAGCCAAGTCCTTTGCTCTTCCCTGTGCTGAGCCTCAATGGAGAGAAACACACTCCCCCAGCAGCAAGCACATCGTACTGCTGTACTGCTGGCTGCAGCCTGGCTCATGCAGGACAGGCGGGCAGCGAGTGATCTGCTGCCAAATGACCTCTGTCAGCACTCAGAAAGAAAAAGACAACAGCCACCTGTGTTACCAGGAAAGGCCAAGCTCAACTAATGGGAAGCCAAGAGAAGAGAAAGAGCGGAAAAAACGTCCTTGCATCACCATCTAGTGGCCTCTGTGTTCAGCAGAATAAATCCAGCACCCATAGATCCTTTCTTGTGGATGATTCCTCTGTTAACCATATTGCAATCTGCCAAAAGGTGAGTGAGAACAGTGCTATGACTGCATCAGGAATGCTGGGCTGTCAAAGCACCTGGATGTGATGTATTTCTGCAGTACAGCTGTAAACGATTCAGTTTTCTACTGAATGTTCCTTGGAAAGTTTCCAGGCTCTCTGCTTCAGCCACAAGCCTTGCTGAAGGAGCGTATCTCAGAGATTGTTCTCCACAGCCTTCTCAGTCAGTCAGTTCTGCTGACTGTCTAACAGGGACAGACCCTAGCAATCCTCTGCTCTCCTGTACACCACTGCTTGCTCTGCTCTGAGATGAGGTGTTCTGAATCCTGCTGATGAAGTGCCATGAGCAGGTCCCAGCCCTTCCCAGTCTGCAGCTGTCTTGTGCTGGAAGCAGCACAAGAACATAGGAGTTGAAATTCTGAGTGTGTTTTTTCCTGTTGAAGTCCTGTGAGCTACTGAGAGTAAAGGGAATGCTTTACCATAACTGTCTTTGTTCTCATAGATAAATATTTTTAATGCTTAGTGGTCTGTAGAGCAAAAGCTGGTCAGGCCTTGAAACAAACAGCCCTTCTCGAGGTGGCCATGTCAGACTCCCCTCTGCCCTCTCCTTCACTCTATGATTACAGCTACATGAGAGATATGACCTCTAGTCAAACAGTCTGACAAAGGGTGTTTTTAGCGTTCTAAAAGAGCTGTGCCAGCAGCCAGCCTTTAATGGAAAGGCAGGAAGGGTGTGTTAAAAAAAAATGGATTTCCATGATTCAGTTCTGGGGGAGTTGGGTCATGAGTTTCCAAACTACAAGGCTTGCAAGTATTTGGTGGTGCAGGTCCAGGGCTTGTCTCTGCAGTCTGATGGAGCTGGAGGGGACATGGCACTGTGTGAGTGATGCTGAGCCTTGTGGAGTCCTGGAGGACCAGCAGTTGTGTGGGGAAACACAGCTGCTTTGTCTTTCTAGAGGAACTAAATCCTTAGCTTTAGACATTGCCCTCAGAGTCCAAAAACCTGTCTTCCTATTTGCACGAAACACACAGCTCAGCGCAGCTCAGGGCAGCACCTTGCCAGCACACCCCAAAGCACAACATGCCCGGCTGCCCCGAGGGCTGGCATTGCAGCAGGGTTGTGCACAAGGCCCTCTTGTCTCCTGTGCTGCCGAACAAAGGCTACTGCTGTGCACTAATGCCAGCTCGGCGCTGGGCTGGGTGACGGGTCGGGCAGGGATTAGCTTCCAGTCAGCACACAACGAGCTCTCAGCATCTCGCAGCTCCCAGAAGCTGGAGGTTTCTCTTCAGCTCCTGTTGCTTCGGAAAGGTTTGGCTGTGGGGTGCTCAGGGCTGCGTGGCGTGGGCAGTGCTTCCTGTGAGGATGGGATGGGAGAAGTGCAGTGGGGGGGGAACAGCAGGATGGCTATGGTGGGGAATGTAGGGGGCCTGGCTGTATGGCTCCTTGTGGAGCAGAAACATGGGGTCCTGCTCCTGCCCTGTGCCCACTCTCCTCTCTGGGGACAGCTGGGACTTCAGATGTTGGCTGGAGGCAGTGCGGGGCTGGGAAGTGGAGAAGGAGTTCAAAGCAAATTAAAAAGCAAATAACATAGCCTCTCGATCTGCCCGGTGGCGGCTGACATCCCTCATCCACTTCCACTGGAGTTGTAAAGGCTTTACGCTCTCACTCTGTCCTTTTATTTCCCCTTGAAAACACCACAGCTCCCTGCCCAGGCATTTCCCATGTCACTGTCTGTACGAGGAGGACGGCGCGGCAGATGTCACCGCTTGGGCAGGGCTCGGGTTTCCCCCTCATCGCTCAAGTGACGCTGCTATCCCAACAGGTGCTGGCCAGAGGCCACCAGCAGCGTCCCCAGAGGTCGAGCAAGAGGCTGGTGCTGGTGGCAATGCTCACCTAGGAGCCGGGTGATACGCCGGCCTCCACGCCGTGCCACGAGCACACGGCCAGGCTGAGGGAGCCCTGGCACCAGCCCACACCATGGAGCCCACCTCTGAGATGAAGAGGTAGGTGGGGTGGGGAAGGGGTCCCTGTGTCATGAGCAGCCATTTTTGATTTGAGAATAAAAGCACATGTGCCCGCATCCTGGGAGGGATGGGGGTGAGGGAGGCTTTGTGAAGAGAGACCTCCTGTGTTTGCACGTGATGGAAAGAAAGAGATCCTGGGCTCGTGTTTCAGGGCTTCATTCAGCCTTCAGGGATGCAGGAGAGGGACTCCTTGTGCCTCTATACCTGCTGCTGCCAGGGGGAGCCTTTGGCTGCCATGCTCAGTGCTCCCAAAAGGTATCCACCTTCCCAACAATTAGTGCTAATCAGTCTTAGGAACCCTGCCTGCAGAGAAATGCTGAAAACCTCAGTAGGAGAGTTAATTTGGCATCCTCCCTCCTGGTGAATGCTTGTACTGAACAGTCCATCCAGGCCTCCTGGCAGGTCTTCTGTGGTGGCTGGAAACATTTGACCTGTTAGAAATGGAGTATGCATCCCCAGACTATCCCTGGAAAAATCATGCCATCTCTCAGTATTATGGTGGGAGATTTAGCCTGAAAATCACCTTGCTTGGTTTAGCCAGCTGAGAGGACAAAATAGTCCTCTGTTTCGACAGGCAGAGATGGAAGAGGTCAGAAGGTTGAGTGGAAATTTGAAGAACTGGCCTGCAGCCAAGCTGGAGCTTATGGAAGGGGGCTAAGTTCAGGCTCATTACTGCAGAACTTCTGTAAGGCCTTTTATAAGGGATCTGAGGTCGAGATGACAGAACTGAGACCTTTGATCTACCTTGTGGGAGCCTGAATAGCTCTTTCTACAGGGTTTTTATCATGAACTCAAATGAAATGGGAAGTTCTTACAGAAGCCTGGCAGCACCCCAGTGTCTCCAAGTATTTCTGGGACACTTTAGTCTTTTTTCATTCACGTTATTTGCACACATGGCCATTTCCATGCTACCTACTAACAGTCTTTGTATGCTCATGTCTCAAAGCCACCATTACAAGTGTCTCATTTTTCTTTTCCACCTCCTGGCTTATTTCTTATTTGCACAAGAGCTTTTCCATTACCGGGGGCAGTTTAGGGCTGCTTACTGCTTTTGCATTTCATAATGGCAAGGCTAGGGCAGCAGCAATGTGGCTAAACCAAAGTTATATGGGAATATCACTCCTATGTCTTGCTGTTCATCTCCACATTGAAATGCAGTTATGCAGAAGATAACTATTTCCTTTTTGTAGGTAGCCTCACCCTAAAACTTTCTTTGCAGAAATGAGGTCCTTGCTTCAGTTTCATTTCATACTTTCCTTTTGCACATCTCTTCCATAGATGTGGCACATTGTCAAAGGAAAATGGAGAGGTGACTTCATTGCTGGAAATCTTCACATACTAAAAAAAACCCTAAACTAAGAATGAAAATGTTTGCCTGATTGAAAATAGTAATGGTCCAATGACTCCTTTGCTTTTTGTCCCTTGAGTCCTATGGATTCTACCAATCACCCAGGTAACAGCTGCAGCCAGGAGAACCTGAAATTAAGAAACAGAAGCAAAACAAACCCTGAAATATCAGGACAAGAAACGCGCTTCAGATGCTGAAGCTCCCTGTCATCTTTTTCTAATTTCACTGCTATTTCTTCTACTCCATTCATGACTAAAAGTCTCACAGTTAATCTAATGTCTTCCTCTGTACTGACTGGTGAATGATTCTTCAGAGAGGGAAGAATCTTCCACCACACATCTCAGGCAAGCACTGGTGCAGGTGGGCACACCATCACCAGCAATTCTGTATGATCAAGAGCTTTTAGCTTTCTTTGTTATAGTAAAAGAGCACCAAATAGTATTGATTATCAAACGAGGAAAATTTGTCCTGGAGTATCTTCCTTCTGTTCTGCATTTTCAATGCAGCTTCAAAAAAGCATACAGGTTCTTCAAATAACCAAAGTACTATACTTTCCTTACAGGAATAGGTTACCCAGCATGAACTTTGAAGCAGAGATTCTGGCAGATCCACACGATAATTCAGGTATTTGGAAGTAAACAAACAAACAAACAAACAAAGAGATAAAAGTAAAATGCCCATTCACCATATATATATCTTAATTCTCTTGGCAACAGAATTGGAAATTGTTAAAGGAAGAAAAAGAAAGAAACAGGGTGCTACATTGTATTCAGGTGATCAATCTGAGATAGATATTGATATCTGTACCTCCAGTTGGGCTGGATGTTGAATCCCTATTCATACCTCACAGAAACACAGCAGCCAGGGACGCGGGTTTCTGAAACTGCATAAGCATCCATGTAAGGTTCCTCACTTCAGTTAGGAGGAAATTAGGGTAGGAGCTGATTTTTTTTCCCTTCTCAACACTGCCTTTTCAGTGCTGATCTCGGATGTTGAGGTTGGCACTACCGCTGCATCCTTGATGTAGCCATCTGTCTGAGATAGACCCTAGAGACAGCATTTAGCTGAATGACATCTTTGAGTGAGCCTGCAGTCTTAGTCTTATCACTGCTCCTCAGACTCAAGCAGCTGGCCATTGTCCCCGTGCAGGAGCAACATCTTTAGTATGAGACATCAGGAAAGCTGGATTTTGCAATAATTGCTTGTAGCCCCTTGAGTTGCCTGGGCCTTGGTTCAGAACTGGAAATCTTAGTTCTGGTGTGTAAATATGAGCCCATCCAACTGAAATGCTTTTGCTGCCGATTGCCCTCATGGCCACAAGCCATGGCTCCTAGTGGGAATTCACCTCCCTGGCAGTGTATTGCAGTCCCATGTCAGTGAGAGCCAGAAATGAGGCACACGGGGTTAACTATTTTTGCTTCAGCTGCAGGTGTGCATCACCCCTAATAGCAAGTGTGCCAACAGCTGGGGGTTTCATTCATCCTATCCAGCATGTGTGAGAACCACAACTCTTCCAGAACCTCCTGAGCAATCATCTTCACCTTCTTGCCAGAAATACACTCCCTTTCTGCAACCCAAGTAGCATCCAGCTAAACACCTCCAGGAAATTATGGGTACATCTTCCTCAAGGCAACATGCAGTAATGACCATCGCTTAACATGCTGGTGTCAAAGGACATCAAAGAGTAATTTTTGTATCTTTAGTGTCAACAGACTGAGTTTTCACATGAGCCCATGTGCATGGATGGCTCCTGGGCTGTGTGACCTCTGCACCATCTTCCCGAATCTCTGGCTTCTGTTGGGTTGGGCTGGGTTTGGTTTGGTTTCTTCCACGAGGTAAGTGCTTTGATCCTTCATTTGCCCGGAAGTTACTAACACACCATTCATATTTGTTTCTCAAGAGCTGTATGTCATCCCTTCCATGAGAAGTCTCACGGCTGAGGAGTATGTAGAGGCCTTTCAGTCATTTTTGGATCACTCAACAGAGCACCAGTGCATGGATGAGTTCAACAAGGAAGTGATGCCACACATCATGGCTGGGTAAGGAGCGTGTCCACTGAGGTGGTAAGGCCATCTGTGACCTTGGGTCAGCAAACATCTTGGAGGATGACAGATTTTCTGGGGCACGAATGAACTTCTAATGCTTTTAAGTTTTGATTCCATTAACAGCAGCCTTTCAAATATTCTGTTTAAGTGCAATTTCAATTAATAACCTGTGCTTCTTCTCTGCTTATGTAAAGGAAAGAATCAAGACCTTATTTGCATGTCCATCTGCTTTCATTAGCTGATTTTCCAAGGATTAAAGCGTATTGAATTTTTTTTCTTTTCTTTTTCTCTTTCTTTCTTTTTTCCTTTTTTCCTCTATCTCTTTATCTACCTACCTACCTACCTATCTATCTATCTTTTTTTCCCCAGAATGAAGCTTCCCTGTTCTTTCTTCCTACTTTTGGGACTTCCTCACACATCAGTCCAAAAGAACATCTTTAATTCCATTGTAATGACTAACTCTTGGTTTCCTCAGTCCCCTAAGACTCCTTATTTCTATCCCAAGTTAATTTGCATTGCTTAAGCATCAAATGATAATCAGTTTTGTGAAGTACTGATGTAATATACTAAGCCTGTGTGACTGTAGATAGTTTCAGAACAGGCTAGATCCAAGCTACAAGAAAACAGTTTCAAGTCTGGATAATTGCTGGATATTGTGGAAAGTATGTTCTCCTTAGAGAAAAAAAAGGCAGATAACTCCAGACCACACATTATATCTGTCTATCTATCAACCTGTTTCTCAATCAATCTATCTATCCAATGCAATAGAGGTAACAATAAAGAAAAAAATTGTTTGAGGAAATGCTAGAAGAAATATTTCTAAATATTTCTTCATGTGAATTTTAAACAATTTTGTTTGCTGGACCAATACAAAATATTGCAGCTTAGTAGGATGCTAGTGAATATGCTGTGTAGAAAACCAAACTTGTCTCCCGAGGGTGCAGAGATTTGCCCCATTTTGCCTTGTCCCCACAGCCTCAGCCAGGCACAGCTCTGCTCCCTCGATGGGAACTTCTCGCTCTGGGTTTTCTTGAGGCCTTTATGCGTGGTGTCAGCCATGGCTTGAAGAAAACTCTGGCAGGGGAATAGAAATCCTATATCCTGCTCCTTACTGTACTTTGAAATATGAGCCTGCTCATACAGGGTAAGCTCCTGCCATGTAGTAAGTTATAGCTGAGTTCCAAAGGGATGCTCAGATTTCATGTGGCACGTCACAGTTAAATTGGGCCAATATGGTATCCAAGATGTTATAATTAAAATATAGAATTATGTGACACGCTGTGGTTGAGTAACATGTACTTGTAATTTCAGTCTCGGCAATGGAAAATCGACTGTAAACATTCTGGGAGTGGGGAGCGGCACAGGTAAGGAGCTGAACAGCACAGCAGATGCTGGGGAATGGTGGTCCTTGGGGAAAGGGAAAGTACTACCCAGGTTTTGAGCTATGGGGAGAACTGTTCATGCATTAATAACACTATTTCTCGTGGCAATCTCTTGATGGCTGTCATCTGGCCTCATGTTTCTAAAATCAAGGAATCTTTCATTAGATTAAGTAGGAAAGCATCTTCAAACCTCACTGGAAAGACTTTGAGTGTCTGGAAGGTTGTTCCCACCCACAGGTCCCATCCTAGATTCTCCCACCCAAAGGCTCTTCCCACTTTATGTTGCTTTCAGGGCCACGAGGGGCTGTGGAGATGGACATGGGCCGGCACAACTACCAGCATGGCACCTAGTCAGCTTCTTCAGGTTGGGTTTCTTTGTTACAGCTCTGTCTTTATCCAGAGATTACTAGAGTTTAGCTGCAAATGGTATTTCCCCCCAGAGATGAAAAATCTTTTGGAAGAAATGGCTTTAAAGCTGTTCTAAATGAACAGTGAAACATCCGGCTTTGCTCCCAGGGAATCTGGAAAAGAGTAAAAAAAGAAAAGTAGAGAAAAGAAGTAGCAATTCAATTTATCAGTTTGATTTTGCTTTAAAAAGTATTTTCAGCTGAATTATAAGTGTTAATACTTTCTAGTGAAAGCATTTTTTCTCGCTCTGTCTGCTTGTTTTCCTGAGTAAGACAAAAATAACAGAGGCTGTTTTCCCCAGCTGGGAATATGTTGTAGCATATGAGAAAGCAAGGAGGAAGAAATCATTCAATTCTCAATTACACTTCTTTCTCATTATGTACTGTAACACCGAAATTCTGTCTGACTCCAAGAAAACATGAGGGAAAGGAAAACCCTTTACATTACCCACATTTTTCCTTATTTCCTCTTCAGAAGAACTTTCAGTGAGAAAGTAAAAGCCCTAAGACATTCTAGCAGGGATGCACGCTCCCATCTTGCAGTGCCAAGGCTGCCTGAGCCGAACCTGCGCGGGCGGCATGGGAGTGAGCCAGCATGGCACCGAGCAAAAGGTCAAGTGTGATCCCTGACCTTCTGAGGCTTGGACTCTGATTTCACACGGCCCGAATCAGTGTAGTCAACTGAACTATTAATGGGGGTTGTGACCTGCTCTGCATCCTGAAAGGCTGCTGCTTGATCCCGGTCACGCTTTTTCATTCAGCCCATGTTCCCCATGGCTGGTGCAAGCATCTTGGCTGTCAGCTGCTGGTAAGGATCAGGCAGGTTGTGGTTTGCAGGGTATTTCACTCTTGCTTCAGCAGTGTCCCAGTGTGGCTTGTGCTGAAGGGCTGCTGCTGGCAGCTTCCTTGATTTTCTCCAGGAGGCACATGAGCCTGAGAATGGGACAAATCTTGAGCAGCATCAGCTTGTGTTGAGTTGCCATGGTCCATCATTATTGTATCATCAGCATCTTTATATTTAAGTTGGCTGGAATTTCCCTCCTTAAATTCTACTTGCTATAACACCTAGCAGAGATGTCAGTTCTTGTCATAGTTAGTCCAGAAGGTCAGAGAAGATACAGGATCTGGTATCGAGTGCCCTGAGTGTACAGTTTGCATGGACAGGAGAATTTCTAGGCCCCACCCTCAACAGCAAACAGGATTCTCGCGGAGATCCATTCAAAGTGATCATCTCTGCTGTTTCTTTCCGTAATCCCACATGAACCAGATGAGTTTTGAACACTTAGCACATCATGGCCTTTTTGGTAGGAGCAAAGGTGACCTGCATCACCTCAAAAGGCACTGGGGATTTCCTAGGACAAGACAGGCTGATGCTTATTCCTCCAGAGCTCAGAATGTCTTGGAGGAGCAGCAGTAACTAAATATGAAGAGCAATTACATGATGCTCAAGCTGCAAATCTGTGAGCCTTTATTTGCAGCTCCAATATAACAGCTGGATAATGGATGCCCAGACCATGTAGCCTGACTCCAGAGGAGACTGACTCACTGCGTATCCCCAGCTCTCCAAGCAGTGTCACACCTGTGACAAAGCAGCTGTCACCTCCCCAGGGCAGCACCAACGTCAAAGCTGCATGGTTGTGTTGACTCTCTCCTTGTTCCTCATTTTAACTGTGTTCTTCTCAAAAAACTTATGTTTCCTATTGTAAAGAATATTACCATTAGTAGGTTTCTGCTCTGTTGCTTATCTCTTCTTTATTCTTGGGGTTATCTGCAAATAATGTTACCTTGCCAGCTGGGGCACTGGCATCCTTTCATCACCACTCAACTGTTTTTAAAAATAACAGATTTGTGTTTATTGAATAGGTGAACAGGATCTAAAAATGATCCAGATCCTGCAGGCTGCACACCCAGGGGTCCTTATTAACAACGAAATCATAGAGCCCAACCCACAGCACGTGGCTGCCTACAAAGGTGAGGCATCTCGGGCCCCTCTGCCATCTGGGGTATGGCCAAGACCATTGATTTGTATGATCATTTTTTATGCTGTCCTGTGAAATTTGTGTTTTGTTTCTACTTTTTAAACAGAGCTGGTTAATCGAGCCCCAGATCTGCAGGGGGTCTCTTTTACTTGGCACCAGCTTACTTCCTCGGAGTATGAACAACAGGTGAAAGAGAAAAACACACACAAGAAGTTTGACTTCATCCATATGATTCAGGTAAGACATTCAGTACTGCTGTTTTTAACTACTTGGTGAGTATGGTGTGAGTATGGTGAGCTGTGCAAAGAACTTGCCTAAAAACTTAAAGGGATGCACACATCTCCCAGCCACAAAACTGGCAGCAATGGCAGGGAAGCGTCAGAATTGGTGTTAAGCACCAGTTCTGCACAAGCCTTGCAGGGCTGGAGTAGGAATAACTGCATGCAGCTCTCCCTTCCAGATGCTGTACCGTGTGGAAGATATTCCTAACACCATCAAGTTTTTCCACAGCTGCCTCAACCATCAGGGTAAACTCCTGATCATAATTCTGTCAGGTAAGAGAGGCCTCCCATTTTTGCATCGTTCCTATGAAGTATGAAAGCCAGCTATAATTGCCTTGGGATTTCAGTAGCACTAATTCTATAGCAGTTAAACAAAACAAATGTTTTCATGAGCTTGGACTGTTGGACCCCAGTGTCTGATGGAACCACATGGATGTAACCTGCATGCTCTTGCTTCCCTGCATTTAAAGTAGATGAATGACTCTGTGAAATTATTGCCTAGAGAGAAGAGCAGCTGTGCCTGGAAGAAGGCCAGTCCTTGTTCATGGTGAAATGAGCACCATGCAAAGACAGCCTGAGCTCTGAGGCTCTTCTCTCCACACAGCAATGGCCAAGACTCAAGCAGGACAAAGGGAGCTGCCTAGACCTGTGGGCTTTGAAAAGGAGACACTTATAATATTGCCATACTTGTTTTTTAAAAAGTGTTTTTTTTTTTCAGTGTGTCATTCTCGAGTCCCCAGCTGGTGGTGTGGTGAATAAAACACAGTTCCCCGTGTTAAGCATTAAGCCTTCCACCAGAAGTAGTGGGGAGGCTGATCCAGAATGAGCTTTTTAGGTGTATGCTTTTAGACGTGCCTGATCTTCCTCCCCTCCACAGACAGCAGCGGTTGGGCCAGCTTATGGAAGAAGTACAGGCATTGCTTGCCTTCAACTGACAGCGGCCACTACATCACCTCCGACAGCATCACGGCAGTTCTGAGGAAGCTCAGCATCAAGTACCACGTTTATGAGTTCCCATCGGGTTGGGACATCACTGAGTGCTTCATTGAGGGGGACCCAGCTGGAGGCCATATGATGGATTTCCTGACAGGGACAAAAAATTTCCTGGGCACAGCACCAGCAGCTCTGCGGAGCCGCCTGCAGGAAGCTCTCTGCCAGCCCGAATGCAGCAGCAGGAAGGATGGGAGAGTCATTTTCTGCAACAATCTCAGTATGATTGTAGTGGAATCCTAGAGCCTGGACCAATTTGCAGAGGTGACGTAGGGCAATGCAATTGTCCAAATGGCAAAGCAGAGATAGGCAGGCAGTAGAGCAGGGTTCATCCATCCCAGTCTGAGAGGATGGAGTGGCCTGTGATGTCAAGGATGAATTCTTTGTTCTGCTGAGCTCAAGAGTTCACCCTGGATTGTTCAGTATTGGCAGAATTTGTTTCAGAATGTAAAAAGCTGTATTATACTACAAGCCTGCATGGAAAGTATTTTATTATAGAATTGCAGAATTGTTTGAGTTGGAAGGGACTTTTAAAGGTCATCTAGTCCTAGTTCCCTGCAATGAACAGGGACGTGCACAGATAGATCAGTTGCTCAGAGCCCTTGAATTGATCTTGAATTTCTTCAGGGATGGGGCTTCCACCATGTCTCTGGGCAGCCTGTGCCAGTGCTTCACAACCTATATTGTAGAAATCTTTTTCTTATATCTCATCTAAATCTCCCCTCTTTTAGTTTGAAACCATTTCCCTTTTTCCTATTATAACAGAGCAGAGCTGCTAAAGAGGCTGACCCCTTCTTTCTCATTGATCCCTTTTAAATACTGAAAGTCCACTCTCAGCTCTCCCTGGAACCTTCTCCAGGCTGAACACCCCCAGCTCTCAGCCTGTCCACATAGGAGAGCTGTTCCATCCTTTGGATCATTTTTTGTGGTCCTCCTCTGAATGCACTCTGAAAAGTCCATGTCTCTCCTGTACTGAGGACTCCACATCTGGACACAGTACTCCAGGTGAGGTCTCATCAGCACAGAGTAGAGGGGCAGGATTGCCCTCTTCTCCCTGCTGCCCATGCTTCTTTTAATGCAGCCCGGGATACAGTTAGCTTTCTAGGCTGAGGGCAATTGCTGGCTCATGTCTGGCTTAGCACCCACCAGTACCCTCAGGTCCTTTTCCGCAGGGCTGTGCTTTTTCCTATTATACCCCAGCTTTTATTGATAGTGAAGGTTTCCACTTTCCAGGTTTCTGACCTTGCACTGGGCTTTGTGGGCCCACTGCTCAAGCCTGTCTAGGTCTCTCTGGATGGCATCCCATCCCTCAGATGTGTTGACTGCACTACACACCTTGGCATCATCCATAAGCTTGCTAATTGTTCACTCAGTCCTGTTACTGAGGTCACTGATGAAGATGTTAAAGAACACTGGTCCCAGCACTGACCCCTCAGGGACACCACTGATCTCCATACAGACATTGAGCCATTGACCACCACTCTCTGGTATGCATCCTCTCTATGCTTTTGATGCTGGGAATTCCAGCTTTCTATGCAGACAACATGTTTACATACCTGAAAATGTGTCCATGTGACACCATATGATGCCCCCACACCAGCAGCATATATGCACTGGTTTCTTACAACAGTACCTGGACGAGACCTGCAAGGTATCCCCACTGCTTTGCACTAAGCATGTGCCTCAGTGCACCCTGACAGGAGCATGCTGCTCTGCACTAGGTTTTTTGGTGGTTTTCTTTTTTTTTTTTTTTTTTTAAATCAGCATTGTTATTTACTACCCCAAACACCTCAGCATCTCGTAATATAGATGTCTTAACATTTTTTTTCCACCTTTTTGTTTGGAGAATTTCTGGATTCCGGGATAATACTTGCCCTGCACTCGTTCAGGCAGGTATTAATTTTGTTACTTTCTTTCTACTGTTTTTTTCTCCATACAAAATAAAAGCCATTTTGAAACAGAAAATGTCACATCTTGCTCTGTCTAAGTGGGCTTAGAGAAAATGAAGAACGAAGAGGTTATTAAGTTAAAAATAGAGAAATGCAAAGTACCATTTTATGGAAACACTAAGTGCTTCTTGTAAGTGAGAAAAGTGACCCTGAGGATGTGTGCAGACACATTTGCATTGCTGCAGCCCATGTGCTGTGCCTGCCCTTGGGGTGACATCACCACAGCACCTATATTACTTAAATACAATGAATAGGCTTATGATGGTCATGCAGGTAAGTCAAAACCTCACTCTGCACTTTGGGCCATGGAACAAAGAGAAAAGCTGTGGAAAAACAGTAGTTTGACTTCACCTCTCTGGAAGGACCATGGCTTCATGATCTGTAAGTACTTTTTCTTTGCTGTTGGTCTAAGAAATGTTAATCCACACTGGAGAGCCTCCTTTAGAGCCTCCTCCATCCTGTACCTTGTGCACAAGCTTTCTGTTTTGATCCATACTGTTCTTATTCCATAGCTGGCTCCTCTGCTTTCTCACAGCACTGGGTGGGGAGTATATGGTTGGCCTGGTGGAAGGCTGTTAGCACTGCTCCAATCAACATCCTCCCTCCACTATTAATTCCCATCGTTTATTTCCAGGTGTTAATTAAGTCTTTGCCTCTCCTTGGTAAAATAAAAATAAAAACATATATATAGCAAATATTAGGCTTCCTTTTCAAGCTTTAAAGTACCACCTACCTTATATGTTACCCCAGATCTTCCCCAGCCAAACAGCACTTATGGTCTCACTCCTCTGTGGAGTTTCCTATGCATCTGAGCATATAGATGTGTTTCCAGTAAGCAGATGCTGAAAGAAAAAAAAGATCAGTGAGAACAAAATTTACTCATATCTTTGTAAATCAATGCACAAATGCTCAAAAGAAAAGGAGCACTTCAAAGCAGACTGTTCAACAACAGCGTAGGGAGATGAAATGGGGCACCCCCATTAGAAACACCACTGCTTAATGCTTTAGCTGCAATTTTCCTTTTGATTCTTGAAAAGCAAGTCATTTAACAAGTCATTTAACAACAACTCTTCTTTTATACATGGAGCAAGTACTATTCTGAGCATCTATTCCTTTTATTTATATATTTACTCTTGCTTTAATATGGTATCTATTAGCTATTAGTGGTGCTTTTTAAGATACGCTGCCTTCCCACGTATAAATTCTATCTTTGAGCTGACCACGAGAGGGCTGCAGCAGCCAATGGATTGTGTCTGGCTTACTTGGATGCTGAGCTGAAGGAACAGAGCCAAGCAGGCAGGCTCACACTGCTCTGCCTGGGCTGTGCTTGCTTCACTGAATCCATGCATCTGCAGGTTTGTGACTGCTGGGATAGTTTGCTGCACAGTATCTGTATTAATAATGTATTAATAGCGTTTCTTGAAACACCAAGCTTTGCTTCAGGTGCTAGCCTTGGAGCTCCCTTGGGAGAAGGCAACAGAGGCAAGATCTAGACGTGGCAGAGCAGTTCTCACACAGCCTAATCCAGGACTAAGGGCTGGTCCTTCGGTATCAGGCCATATCTCTAAAAAGGTATTTATCACTTTAATTCTTAAACTCAAATATTTTTAAAGGTTGGGTCCTGCAGGCAGAACAACCTTTTTAGAGTTCAAAACATCTTTATTATTAACCATTGCTTCTTGAAGTAGCTTACTTCCAATACTCAAGTGTCAGCAGATAAATTGTGCTAGAAGATGAGAGTTCTGGTGAGGTCTCATAAGATGTCTGTGGTCCAGTGAGTGCGTGGTCAGTCTGCCACATGCCAAACTGTGAGGAAAGCAGATGGCAAAACCTTCAATCTGACGTATGTTGGTATGGACTTAATGGACAGTACAAATAACCACACCCACACACAGCAGTGTGTGCTTACATCCAATCCCAACCCAACCCACTTCATCCCATCCAAGCAGAGCAGCTCCAGGCTGGTTGGGGAGAAGCAGACCATTTTGGTGATGCTCCTTCTGACTTGTTTCACCAAAAAAGCACTCAGCAGGGTGAGCATCTCAGGGTCCAGACAGATGCCCCTAATAACATCTGCTCCCCTGCTCCTCCTTCCTCAGTCAGTCAGATCAATTCTGCTGGGAAGTGCCAAAATTCAGATGTGCATCCCTTCAGAAATTACAAAGCAATGGGAAAACAAACCTTACAGCTTATCTGCCTACTATGAATAGACAATTTCAGTAGGACACAGGGCCTGGGTCTGCAGCATGACCATCCAGAGGGTGTTGTGGACCAGTCCTCCTCCACTGTGTTATCTGACGCTACTGGTTTTAGGGAAAAGAGCAGCTGTCCCAAAATGTGTTGTTCAGCCCCAATTCTTTAATTTTTTGTTCAAGCAGGAGGGAAATAAATAAATAAATAGATCGAGCAATCATTAGATAAGTAAATAAGTAATCAAATAACATTTTAAAAATTGCTCCAAAAATTTTGAAGAATACAAGAGAGAACAAGCTCCTGCTGGAAAGACCTTGGGTTTGCAGAACATATGAGCAGGGCAGATCCCAGCGGGGCTTTTCATCTCTGAGAAGGAATGAGGAAGAGCAGGACAGGAGCTTCATTTCCACTAGTCAGTTCCCGATAGTCTGATGACACTTTTGGTTAGATCTGCCAGCAAGTTTGGAAAGAAAACATATGTTTTGTCATACATCATAAGGATGGTACCTCTGGTGAATTTAGAAACGTGATAAGGAAAGTTTCAGAGCTGTCTCTCGGTCCCTACTGCTTTGCTAACATTTTTTAGCACTCTGTATGTATCTGTCAACAGCTGATACTATGGATTAAGGCAGATTACAGCTCATTGCTCCTGTGGCTGTTTTCTCCAGGCTGTAATTCAATGGGCACTTTGCCATTGACTTCGCAGTGACAAGACCAAGGCCCGTGTGTTTATGTACACTCTGCAGTGCTTTCCTATCTCAGAGTGGTTTTACTTTATAAGGTGTCCAAATGATCAGCTGCAGGAATAAATTAATTTTGTTACTTCCAGGATAAGGGCTGAGGTACTTTTCATGCTGAACAAACTGTCTGATGATCCTGATTTGCAGGTCTTTTCCTATAGATAAATGTTGACTTTGGTTTGTTGTGCGTATACAGACTGTGTTGCATGTCATTTGGGAAAAGGGGAAGGTATTTGAGGAAATTCAGGGAAAACTTCTACAGATTTAATACATTTAACTGACAAACTTTCCTCATCACCAACAAGTTGTTCTCTGATTTTCAATATTGTTTATCCCTTTTGGAAGGAAAAAAAAATCCTTTTTACTCTCACGAACCAACTGAAGGCAGAAATAATTAGCACTGGAGAATCAAACCACTCAGCGGTGAATAACCTTCAGTCCAAAAGCTATTCACAAAAACTTACCCCTGCATGATGGGACTTGTTTTCCTACATGCTTTAAAACACCTAGAAGAATATAAATTTCATTCTAGACATCCTTCCTAAGCTTTCTCAGTTTGCAAGGTTCCCCTCATCTTTCCTAGCAGATCATCCTCCCCTCCACAGCCTTGTCCCAAGGAACCCAAAGGAAGGCAAACCTCTCTCCTGTGCCCTGTGGACATGAGGTCATGGCCAGCCTCCCAGTGTGACTCACTGCCAGAAGTTAATGCAGATTTTTTTGCTTCAAAGCCTAAGGTGACACAAAACAAATGACCTGCTCTCGTCTGGATGTTTTACGAGGAGAGTGTCACCCCATTACAAATGTCTTAAAACAACAAGTGCTGCCAGAGTATAACTTCACTGCACTTTGTGTAAATTATTCCTGAGCCAGTCCTTAATGTTTATTAATATCACTGATGCTTCTGAAATGTTAAGTAAGGACATTAATGTAACCCATAGTACAAAGCCATAATAGGATATTAATAGGAGAGCTCACCTCCATATGGGAGAGCTGTATTGTGGGTCCCAGTGTGTGCAGAGGAGCAGCCACCCCAGGCAAATACAATCTCTGCACTTGTGTTGCACTGGCAGGAATTTAAATAAATCTGTCACCTCCATCACCCAGCAACTAATTATTTTTGAAAATAATTAGCATTCATACTGGAGTCATGCTCATATATTTCTCAGCACAGACCCTGAAAGTTTAATATACAAAATGTCACTTGGCTCAGAAAAAAGCCCCACCTTGATCAGGATCCTGCCCAGGCTAGGGAAAGAAATAGGGAATATAGAAAATAGCCTTTTCTTTATGACTCATCTTGTTTCTTTCCCATCCACTCTTGCTTTTAGGCAACCCGCTGGCTGGGCACCTCCTGTACAGTAGGTTAAATTCAGACTTTCATACTGTCCTCCCTTATTAATTTGTCTAATTTCCCTTCATATATTTTGCAAAGATGGGCAATGTATAAACTAATTTCAAGTGCCTCTCTGTGGTTGCTTTTTGTCTTGGTGAAAGCTATCTTTTATTTTCTTATCACCTCTGACATGAAGACTGTCTGGCACCAACAACCAGGCTCAGCTCTGCCTGGCATATTTCAGGCTTGGATGGACAATAGATGCCATACAGTCACCATGTGTTTGGCACCACGAGGTGCTGAGAACAGGGTGAGGAAGGGAAACAGCCAGGGGACCTCACTTACACCAGGCCCAGCACCGGTGGGACAGGAGGCACTCCCCAGTGTTGCAAGGGGAAGAGATGGAGGAAAAGTTTGTTCCACCACATGTTTTAATCCTCTGGGGAAAAAGGACGACACTGAGTTTGTTTCCAGCTGGAAGTTAGTATCTGGCAAAGCAGAGTGGCTGGGCTGTCAGCTCTCAGAAAGGGGTTTCTTATCTGCTGTTCCAGCAGGTATCGTGATATCGCTGTCAGGTTGAAGTTGCACTGGAGCTGCCTGTAGGTGGGCTGGGTTTGGGCAGGGCTTTGCTCTCTTTGCTCTCTGCAAGCACAGACCCCACACCTGTTGGGGTACCACTCCTGTGGTACAGCTGCACTCCGCCATCTGCCATTAGCATACACCCAACCACAAAAAGGTCTGTCACTTTTTGCTTCCAAAATCAGAAAATATTGAATATAATTTTTTTCCTGACTGGCATTTGCATCTGAGTATGCAAAGGTTAGGTTTACTTGTGCAACAAAGTGCTGTCCTGTTCTCAGAGGCCGGTGTTTCACACTGAGCTTGCCACAAGCTCCCGAACATAACCGCTTCATCCTGCTGGGCCTCAGCTTCCATCCTCACAGCCTTCCCCTCCTTGCAGGCAGGCTGTGAGGCTGGATCCAGCACTGCCAGCAAGAGGCTTTATTGCTGCGATAAGTGCCATGCCAACACAGTAGTAACAATAAATAACTTCTCTAAAACTGCAAAAGGATCTGACATTATTAATTGCGTCTCAAGCACCTGCAGCGTGTGTGGATTGGGATTGAATGCAGAGCAGGCTGAAGGTTTTCTCCTATTCACATTTTTTTGCATTTGAAAAGAAAAAAAACAGAGCCTCTCTTCTGCCCAATTCCTCCACATCTCTCAGCCCCTTCTGCTCCCATCTAAGTGTTGCTGTTTTCCTGGTGAAAGGGTACGTGTAAAGGCATTCTGTTTCTGCCATCTCTTTTTAAGCATTCCAGAGGGATCTACTGTCAAAATGAAGCAAAGATTGAGAAATTTCAGCTTGAGAAATGAAAATCTGGGGCAAGTTATTAAATGCAGAAGAACAAGAGGAATTGCAGTATCTACAAAACCACACTGTCATCACGGTAGAGCAGAACCACCCTGCTTAAAATGCTTAGACAAACATCAAACAAGCACCTTGCAATGTCATTCATGTAAAAAGGAAAAAGACCACAGCGAATTCTGAGTTCTGTAAGACTGAGGTCAGAAACACAGCATCAAACTTGTCCTTTTCGAAGCTGCGAAGTTTCTTTTCTCCTTCCTTTAAAAACAAATGCAAATGATCTAAATCTTCTCAGCCCTAAGTGCAGATGGTGTCAGATGGAGTCAACAGGAGGCAATGCTTTTAGATGCTTATAAAAAACGTGATTTCATCCATCTCTCCTTCAGGCTATAATCTGGTGATGAATGTGCAGAGGGCCTTTATGATGCCCAAAAAGTGGCTGAAGTTCTTCGCAAAGACAGGAGTTGGCCCAGGGACAGCAGTGCCCTGACACAAGGCTTTACTCAAGGCTGAAGCCCACCCTGAGTCAAGATGCTCATGGTGAGTTCCCTGAGCAAAAGCAGGTCACATCAGCAGATATTATGTGTTCTTTGAATCTCAGGTACCTCATTTTCTGTCCTCTGCTGTGGCATCTGTCTCACCTGTCTTTCTTTGAGCAAAGGGCAGTTATTATTTCTTTACAATGGAAATAAAAGTAGTTGATATAGGAGTGGGGTGTTTTGTCTATTCAGAGCAAAGGTGGAAAGTTGCACTCTGGAGTCAGCTTGAGTAGATTGAACATTATGAAGTGCTAACAAGAGAAAGACCTCTCAGAGGAGATAATGTCTTCACCCAATTAATGCTTCCTAATGAACTTATTCTTTGCAGGTTGGTAGAGCGCTTTCAACGTGAAGTTTGCTTCCTGTGATCATTTGTGCCAATAAAAGTCCTGTGAGAATGCTGATGAAAACTGATGGGAATGTGCCTGAAGTGAATTTATTTTGATATTTGACTCATCAGAAAAAAAAAAATATATAAAAAGGTTTGTACTTCTCAACCAAATACACTATTGTGCTATCTCTTCATGATTTCTGTCCTTTAATACCTCCTCAAATGATACTAAGGCTTCTAGGCATGTATCCCTTTGAATTTGAAGATGAGAAAATCCCATGTTTGAAATACTTGGAAATGGATTTTTGTTTGATAACCTGTATTTTTGAGGCGGATAGCTATTTTTCTGAACATTAATGTCTATTTCAGTAATAGTGGTCTGAAAATGCTCTTCTGGTTCTCAGAGGTTTTGACTGAGGAAAGAAGCCTTTTTCCAGCCAAGCTAAGTTATAATGATACTTTGCACTTAGGCAGATTCTTTTATCAAAGTGTGAATCATTCATCAGGTCACCAGAGCCTCAGTTGGTTCTGTCTAATTGTGGCTGTCTTTCTTGGAAGCCCATCTGCAATAGCTTTTTGCTGTGCTTTGGGGGAAAAAAGTGGCAGAGAAAGAGGGAAAAGTGTGAGGCTCAAAATGAAGCGATCTCAGAATAAAACAAATTCAGGAGGAGGGAAAAAGGCAGAAGGATTGATGAGAATGTTTTTCAAATATTATGATGTACCATTTCTTCCATCAAACTGTGAGCTGCTGTTCACTGCCATCAGAACTCATTGTCATCCGTGGGAGAACATCTCCAAATGAGGGCACCCAAAGTTAGCTGCCTAATTCCTAATGCTGTTTCAGGGATTTGTACTAGTGATTAGATTTTCAGCAATTGGTGCTGAGCATTTTGCAGCCTTGAAAAAAGAAAGTGTCCCAACAATAAGATTGAAGATGATGACCCGAAATGTCCAAACGTTCAGTGCTGGCAGCTGCAACCTTTGCTGAACAAAACAGTTCAGTAACATGATCGTGGATGGTGGCAGTGAGTCTTCTTCACTTCTGATACAATCAGTGAAAGGTAAGACTCTTAATGAGGAAAATGAAGTACATGACTTGGCAGAAATTGCTTTCCAACTACTACACGTGTTTTGGAATCATGATAAAATTAGTCACTTTGTATATGTGTAGCCTGGTTTTGTATCTCAAACCACAAATTGGGATCATTTTTGAACACTGCAAGCAGATAATACTTCTCAGCCCATGTGGCAGGAATGAACAGTTTCTAAATTGCACTTTGTTAAATATTGTTGCAGAAGAGCCAATATATCCAGGTGGTAGGCACTGAGCTCGTATTTCTTAGTGTATTCTGGAAGAGTCTCTCAATCAAAGTGAGATTTTACGGCCTGTTTTTAATTTCACAGTTATAAAGATGAACACAAATGTTTTTCATGGAAATAATTAGGTACCACTGAAAAAAAAAAACACTTTCCTACCAAATAGTAATAGCATATTTAATTAAGTAAAATGCTATAGTAGCTATAACATATTTTAGTGTCTGTGACTTATTTCTAGAATAAGGGATTTTTTATAGTCCACCCCACACGTAAGTTAGAACTATTACATCAATTCTATTCAATAAACATCTGAATACAGTTTTCCTTCTAATAGAAAAATATTTTCTGTGCTCATTTTTGCCACATAGTGCATGTCTGCCTCTGTCCTGGTTGCTGGGGTATAACAGCACATCCTGCCCTGTTCACAGTGGTTGTAATGAGCTTGGGTTGGAGCAGGTGCTCCATGAGGGGTCATTACTCCAGCTGCAATGAATTACGGATGCAATCTCTTACTCAAGTATTCAAAATCAGCAGTTTTCTTGCTCCTGGGGTGCTGATTTATCTCTTCTGAGTTTCCAAAGCTGTCCGCACCACCCAGGTAAGACTTAGTTCTTGGATCACCTTTCTCGGTCTGTACTCCCAGCTTAGATTTGTTACAGCTCCTTCCTCCATGGTCTGTGACGTTATGTTCTTGCAATCAAAAAGAAAACACATGTAGTCACGTGTAACTGAAAACCAGCCACAGGTTGACTGGGGCAAACCGTTGAACTGAGCTGGCTGTGCAGGTTGTGTAGAGCTGTAAAACCTGAACCTAAGCAGTTGTGATGGTGGAAAGAGCAAAGGGCATTGCTACTTGTTCTTGCCAAGTTTTTGCATTTCTTTTTGGTGAGATCTCCCCTTGGGGAGTGTTTAGGCTTGTGTCTTGGAGTAGGAGAGTTGCTGCGTTCCAGAGCATGATCAGGGTGGAGAAGACAATTTTCACCTTAAAGCTTCTTGGCTTCTGGCTAGACCACTGCCTGAGTGAGTCCTCTGGTCATAAAAGACACTGATGCATCAGCATTAGCCAGCACCACAGCCATCTATTTACCCAGTGAAGTGCTGCAATAGATCAATGTTAAACACTTATTTGCGCTTCACTGCTCCAAGGCACAGAAACTAATTACCAAAGATAAATTAGCCCTTGTGACACTGACTAAGAAATACACGTCCCAGGATAGAGTACCCTGACTACAGACAGACATAATTCCCCCCTGACTAGGAGCAGCAGTAGAGGGTTACACAGCATATCCTTCAGGCACTGTTGGCTCCAGTTGGAGGGCTGTGGGTTTGTCCATGGACCCAGCACGTGTATGAATGCAAGGAGATTTTCACAGAATCATTGAGGTTGGAAAAGACTTCTATAATCTAGTCCAGCTGTCAGCCTATCTCTGCAATGCTCACTGACCATGTCTCTCAGTGTTGCATCTCCACAGCTCTTGAACGCTTCCAGGGCTGGTGACTCTTCCAACTGGGCAGCCTGTGCCAATGCCTTACTGCTCTTTCTGGGAAGGTTTTCCTGATATCCAACCTGACCCTCCCCTGGCTCAGCTTGAGGCCATTCCCTCTCATCCTATAGCTGTTATCTAGGAGCAGAGGCCAACCCTCACCTCAATACAATCTCCTTCCAGGGAGCTGTAGAGAGCAGTGAAGTGTCCTCAAGCCTCCTCTTCCCTAGATTATTCTCCAGTAAAACAAGCTCATTGCAGCTATAAGGAATGTGTGGTGGATGCAGATGAGAGCTCGGCAGGATTGCAGACTGTTAGCAAGATGTTTGCTCCAGCTTTACCTCCACTGAACCATTTGCTTCTTTCTTCCTCCTCCAAATGTGAAAGATCTAAATTTGGATAACATCAGGAAGTTCTTAAAACCCATCTCTCTCCCTTGCCTTTTAACTGTCAGCAGATGAAGGTTGTGGGATAGGTTTTCAGATCCTGGGAAGCTGCAAAGCCACTCTTGGCTGCAGTAGGAATAACCTGAGTGAGGAATCTCGTGGTGCTGCTCTGGGAATGGTTTCTGGAAGGAATTTGTGGTTACATAGAATTTAGGAGAGCAAACCCAGTCTGTCTTGGTGTTGTGCATTTGCGTTGGTGGTTCAGCTTCTGCAACAAAGCTAAAGTAATCCAGGTGAGTTAAATGAGGGGCCCCAAGCAGGACGGGGTTCGGCCCGGACCTGTATCCCTGTCAGCTCTTCTAGTGTCTCTCCAGGCTCTAGCTTGTAGGTCTGGAATTCAGAACGCAGCTCACCGGTAATTTTACTTGCAGGCAGCAGAGGTCAGCATTGCTCTGCTGATGAGTCCTACAGGATAACTGCGTCCCACCAGAGCTGGTACCTCCAGCATTGCAAATGTCACCAGACAGGGCCTGCAGATAGGTCCTGGCCACACTGGGGACCTTCCCCTGTCCTGTTTGTATCAGACTATACTATGTCTGTTCACATCTTGCTAAATGATGGGTAAAGATTGTAAGCTTGTGCCTGACACAGCTGTCATTGAGTGCTGGTATTCACAACACTTCTAGGCAACGTGTTGAACAATCTAATTAGTGCATTAAGTGATTTCTTCTTCTTTATAAACATACTTTTGATCATGTGTAAGACCAGGAAGGGAAGCAGGCTGGAACAGATCCCCGGGAGGATATTTTAACACTTTGAAACCCTGTACAAGAGGGGTTGGATCTTCACACCTTTCTTGCTGTTCTACAGGAGGTACAAAGATAAACTCTGGCTAATAATTTTCTTTGCCATATTTCTGATTCATGTTAGCTAAGAAAAACAAGTAATTCAAAGGCTGGACTTGATGTATCCCAAAAGGAAATTCAGGTATAATGGCAAACCCAATCAACTTGGCTTTCAGCATTGACTGTCCAATTGCAGCTGGGCCTGAAATTACCCCCCAAAAGTGTGTGATATGACACAGTGTGTTGGTGTGATCTAGGCAAGCTGTGCAGGAATCCCAGCACTTAGAAGTCTCTTAGATGAATAAATTTGCCAATGCCAGTCCCAAAACATTTGCTCAGTCTCACATATTTCTGTGTTTTCTTACATTTTCCACCTTTTGCACTGCTTTGGCAAGGTGGTGCGATGGAAAGCCAGTGCAATTTCACTGCTCTTAGGCACTGGGATGGAGCACAGCACTTAGGGGACACACAGGGGGAGCTGCCTCCCTGCCTCATGCTATGTGAGATGTTTCCTATCGAGGTCATAAAAGAAGACACAAGGCAGGACCCCCTGGCTGCAGCAACAGCTTCGATCAGTCTCAGTCCATTAGTTTAAATAATCGATAGCCCTAAGTGCCGGAACGCAGTCTCCTACTTCATCACGAAAGCTGGGAAGCTGCAATTACAGACACTCTCTACATTAACTTCAGCAGAATTAAGCAGTCACTGTTTGGACATCTGAGAGGATACCTTTCTCTGGGTAAACTGGGTGCATCCAGCTGAGGTAGGGAGGGTGCAGGTGTGTTTTTACCAAAACACTTCTGTGGCACGATGGTGTCAGTGAGCACTGGGCTGTGCAGCTGAGTTGCCCTGTGCACAGTTGGCTCGCTCTGTCCTTGTGGCAGCAACCTCAGCTTCAGGGCCCTCAACTAGAGCCATGCTGTGGGTTTGGAGGATTGCTGCTTGCTCTGGAGCAAAGAAATTCCTGAGGCAACTTGCAATAAATAACATTGCATTAAAATAGAAAGAAGGACTCCGTCCTTGATAATTTTTCTGCCTTGCTCTTGTGCTGCAAAACCTCAAATTGGAAAAAGATGTCTCTGAAGTTTTATATTCAGATGCTTTTAATGCATTATGGGTGACTTACTTTTCAGCGTTATTTACAGCATAATTTTTTTCTTTTTGGTGGGGACCAGCATACTCCATATTAACAGTATGCTCCTATTAGCATTCCATTTCTAATGTGACAAAGAAGTACATTCATCCCAAACAGGAGTAGGCCAACGAACCAAAAAATAGGTGATTAGCAGAAGCCCATTTCCTAGAATAAATCAAAGGCTTTGTGCTGAGGTTCTCATTTCCCCGGAGAGCCTCACAGTCCCTTTCTTACACACTTATCTGCAGTGCATTTCTTCCCACTGAGCGCTTTCATTTTTGCACAATAGCAAAACAAAAGGCAATTAAATCCCAGAGGAATTAACCCAAATGTTTCACAAAAATGAAGTTCTTTCTCTCCATCCACCTTTAAGGCTGCTGGCTCCAGACAAGGCAGCAGCTCAGGACTTTGTGCTGTGTAACCTGGGCTGCGTGGGGAGCGTTGTGCTCAGAGTGGCTGTGTGGATGAAGCGGATAAATCCCCAGTGTGACTTTTGTTGGCTCTGTTATTAGGCATGTTCAGGTCCTGTATACAAATTATTTCTTTTTTCAGTTGCCTCTGGTGCAGAAGGAGCAATGTGTTGTGCGTGCAGGTGACCAACACAACTTGGAAGTGAACGGCTGCTCTGAGTGCCGTGGCAGTCAATAGGAGTGTTTTACATGCACATCTTGAAGGTAAGTAGCTAGAAAACTTTTATCTGTAGGAGCTGTGAGCTATCATATCCATCCTCACATATCCTAACCTAAAATACGTCCCTCAGAGCCTGGCTGCAATGGCAGAGCAGGTGGCTGTAGCATGGCAAGGAGCGCCCAACATTAGGAACAAATCCTGAAGTCCTTTACCTACTCCCCTTTTTTTGTCACCCTAAACTTCACAGTGGGCTTGTCAGAGCAGAGACAAAAAGCAAAGCCAAATAACACACAGAACGCTGCCTGCTGAGTGGGACTGTCTGAGAGCAGAGATCGCAGAGAGGATTCCTGCCCAATAAAAGAGTGAATTCACGTATATAAAAAGAAACTCAAGGCCTTTGTCTGCAGGGAGAGGAGAGGTGAATGGGGATCAAAATAACCAGGTGGTAACGTAGCTTTCTAATAAAACCCTGATAACTTTCGAGTAGCTGGTCCTGGGTTTATTTAATCAGGAAAATAGCTGGGAGTTTAAATAACTTGTGATATAAAGGCTGCACAAAGGGGTGAGCAGGCAGCTGAGATGGATGTGCACTATTTTGCAGGAGAATGCGATGCCTGAAAGAAGCAGTGACGCATGGAAACCGCCTACAATGGCACCAGCTGGATGGAGGCAAGAGATAGAAACGGTGTGAAAATTTATTACAGGTAATGGTTGCAAATCTCCAGGGCAGGAAGGGAGCAGAGAGCAGAGACATTGCAGGAGATAAGGGTGAGTGAGGAGGTGAGGGCATGGCTGTGGGATGAGTGCATGCTTGAGATGGGGTAGGGGGAGCAAGGCGATGTCTTCATCTGGGTGCATCCCAGTGGTGAGGCTACCTGCAGGCCCCACTCCTTGTGCAGATAAACAACCAAAAATCTAAACAAAATTCTTCCCATCTGACTTCAACGCAAATAAACACACCTTCAGCTTTATATTTGTGAAGGTGGCAGTCATTAAGTTGGGAGCAACTCTGCACAGAGGGACTGATAGCACACAGTACTTACAGCTGTAAGATTGCCTTTTCTGTACCCATTTTCTAAAGCACATTGCAGGGAGGAGCTTTCAAATTGAAACTCCTGTTGGCTCCAAATTAACTTGTAATTAAAAAAAAATGACAGCACAATCAATGAACAGCTTTTGTATGTTTTTGCTTGAGCAACATTTTGCTACTTGCAAGGCTTTTGCATGATCTGTGCACCTACCTCTGAAGTGCTAGACAGGAAGAGCTGTTTGTGCGCTGATATTTCACTGTGAAATCCCACATTTGCCACTCTTTTTGGCAGTAAGTGGTAAGCTCAGCTCTGAAACTCATACACTAGTTCAAACCCCATTACAAGTGTAGCTTAGCTTAAGGAATGGCTATTCACAAAGCCAAGGCACAGCACAAAGACCTGAGGACTGGCAGGTCAGCACTCATCTCACTTTCCATCCTGTGTAACAGCATGCAAGCATCTAATTGTATGTGACAGTAGCTGCCCACCACATCTGGCATTTTTAGAGAAGTAAGATAATTTCTCATATCTCTGGTTTGCAACAGTTTCTCAGAAGTTATGCAGTCCTAAACACAGTTAGTTTTGTGCTTCTGAATTTGTTTTGTGGGGGCTGTAAGAAAGAAGGGGACACACTCTTTAGCAGGTTCTGTTGTGGTAGGACAAGAGGAAATGGTTTCAAACTGAAAGAGGAGAGATTTAGATTGGATAAAAGGGCAAAGTTGGTTTTGTTTTGTTTTTGTTTTTTACAATATGGTACAAAGTAGCACAGGTTGCCTGGAGAGGTGGTGGTTGTCCCATCCATGGAAGCTCTCAAGGTTATTCTAGACAGGGCTCTGAGCTGTAGGTGTCCCTGTTCATTGCAGGGGAGTAGGACTAGGTACCTTTAAGGAACCTTCCAACTCAAATGATTCCACTATTCCGTGATAAAGGCAAGAGTTTGGTATGGAGTGTAGGGGTGTGCATAGGTTGCATATGAGATGCATGTACATAGGTTCTGACAGTAGCAGTGCCTACAGTGGTGAGCAGGCTCAGTGCTGTGCAGATACACAGTGGGAATAAATGGTACTGGCCACCTCCATCCTCAAGCAGGAGCCTGAGAGCATGAATATAAGAAAACAGGTTTTGCCAGAAGGGTTGGAGTTGGTGAGGACTTCTGATTCCATCTAGTCCAAACCCTGCTGAAGCAAGGACACACAGAGCAGGTACTCAGGACCATGTCCAGAAAATTTTTGAAGACCTCTATGGAGGACAGTATCTCTAAGTAGGGAGGTAAGTTTTTAGCAAGTCAGGGTAATTTAAATGCTGGGCTTCAGCACAAACGAAGGATTACAGACGTCTAAGTGCTCCTAATGCACGGTTTTATTGTGATCTTAATGCTAAGATTTCAAGTCTGAGAGTTGCACAAGGCTACTGCAATCTGAGAGGAGTGTGTGTGTCTAAGCCGTTTCCAAAGCTTATCGCAAGTTCCCACAGGAAGAGATATGAATGACGTGAAAATATTACACTTCAAGCAGAGAGATTTAGGAGGAATGTGAAACACACCAAGGAGATGAGAGCAGAATATTCAGTTGTCAAAATAATGCTCTGAAGGCAGCAGCCCAGTTAAACCAACACAGCTGGGCTCCTCGCATCGAAATGTCCGTGCTGATGTGGTGTGTTTGCATCCAAACAGAAGAAAGCTCTTCCCGTTCAACTGCTGGTTGTGTTAATGATGCAGAAACTCAGGGTCTTTCAGATCTGATGTTGTTACGGGCAGGTAGCACCCTGGCGAAGCTGGGGAGGGCTTGTGCCCGGTGAGCATAGCACCAGGTGTTCTCCTCTGCACCTTTAGGGCAGAATGCCCTAAAAGCAGCATTTTTATCATGAATGATTGTTGCTTTCAAAAATCCATGCCTGCAAAAACCCAGCTCATGTTCCCTGGCACAGTTCTGTTCTCCCATGACATCCGTAACATCAGCCAGGTCTTTGTCGAGTCCTTCACGCTCCTCCAGCTCAGAAACTGGCTTCTTGGCAGGCATTAAAGTCCCAGCAAAAAGTGAGCTGCGAGCTGCTCAGGTGTGGTGAGAGGCAGAGGCTCTCTGATCTGGACCATCCATGCCATCTCTGCAGGATGAGAGCTGCACATGATTTTAATGCCACCGCTTGCCACCGGCTCTTTCTGATGAGGATATGAGGCAGTGAAGGTGCACAGCACCCTCCATCACCTCCTGACATGGCCTCAACAACAAGCCCCCCGACCAGCCTTTGGGAGCTGAAATTGCTTTCCGATATTAATTGAAGAATTTCAGTTTCAAATTTCTTATTGAAATACTCTGTAAATATATTTTTTGTCAGTCTGGGGACAGAGCACTGATTTGTTTCACTAATTATGAGCCAGCAGCTGGGAGCACTCCATTATGAGATATTTCACAAACAATCTTTGATTCAATTAATTTTGGGGAGGGGGAAAAAAAGCAAAATGATTTCAAGCAAGGCACACATTTGTAAAAATTACTTCTGTTTCCCAGGAGTACTGAGGAAGATTGAGTGACGTGTTTGTTGAATTCATGGCTCTGGATAGCTAGATTTGGGTTTGGTGCAGTTGCTGCCCCACATTTGTGCTGTGTTAGGGATCAGGAGTGCCCTGGAGCAGCAATTTGAGTGCTGGAGAAAAGGTGGGGGCACACCTGTCCCTTCCCCAGCCTCAAACTGAATGTGCACAACCCCTGGCTGGGCCCAGCTGGTGCCTTGCTGCCTCACATTCAGGAAACCTGCTCTGATGGTGTGGGAGGCACACAGCGTGTAACAAGTCTGGTGTAAGGTGGTGATGTCTACATGGTGCCTGGGGAGGAAGAGAAAATCCTCAAAGCCTTGTGACCAGCCCCAGGAGGGACTTCAATGCCTGTGTGTGCATGCAAAGCTTTGGAAATTTCCATTTTAATAAAAGCAACCTTGGAGGAGCATGAGCAATAACCTGTCTGCTCTTTGGCACTGACAGTTCAGTTGTCCTGTAAAATGAGATTTTGCTACCCTAGCGCAGCAATCGTGTTATCAACTCCTGCCTACATCAGCGTGCTTTATTAGAAGACAGCAGAAATAATTCTTTGGACATTAAGCGACGCTCTCGCTCCCGCTGTTATCGATGGGGCTGAGCGTGATTAAATCAGACCCAGAGGGGAGCCCAACAAATGCGTGCATCTCGAGGAGTGGATATTTGGTCCATCTGCAGCTGCTCTGAGGTGTAGAGGAAGTAGAGAAGTGTATGGAGGCGGTGTGCTGCAGGGCCCTGTGCTGCTGGGTGCTGGGTGCTTCACTGCAGGTGCTCTGGAGGTGCTGCCCTGCATGGGCAGAGGGATAATGCAGCAAGAAAATAGCGCAGTTCCCAGTAGTGGCTCAATCAGCATTTGCAACTGATAATGTGATTTTTTTTTTTTTTTTTTTATCTTGATAAACTATTGGCTAAATGTCACATTGCAGTCTCTTTTTCCTGTGACTGCATCTCTGAAAGTAGGATTATTAGTATTACTGGTATTATTTGATATGTCTTTTACAACACAGATAGTTCATTCCTCCGTGAACAGTTCATTTTTTCGCTGCAAGTCTAGGAGCAAACCTTGTTCATTTAACTTCAAATGTGAAGGAATAGTGAATAATATGAGTTGTATGCTATTAATGCTATCAACACCAAATTGCAGTGTGATAACAGGCATGGGTCCGCTGCCCTTGTACTCCCTGGATTAAAACCACTGCTAGCAAGTCTGTGAAAATAGTGGATATATACGGAAAATAGTGTGCTTAAGCCTTTGAAAATAAGGGATGAGCAAAATCTGAGCTGCTTGCAAGAAAAGCGTACATAAAGCAAAGTAATCTATAACGATAGGTTTCTGTAGGCAAACTGTAAATAAATCTGTGTGTTACCACGTGCTGCATACTGAGACAGCCATTTCCAATTTCTGAGGACTCTTGGTCACCTCAACCCCCATCAATATGTTGCTAGATCTCTGACCATGTACCAAGTGCCTTGTGAAGCAGCAAGCTTTGGCTGGATCCCAGAACCTTCAGAGATCATAGAATCATGGGGTGGTTTGGGTTGGAAGGGACCTTACTGATCATCCAGTTTCACTCACTGCTGAGGGCAAGGTTTCCCCCAGCAGCTCAGGCTGCCCCGGGGCCCATCCAGCCTGATCTTGGGCACCTCCAGGGAAGGGCAGCACACCGCTCTGGGCAGCAGTAACAGGGCCTCGCCACCCTCTGAGTAAAGAATTTCTTCATAGAATGGCCTAGGTTGAAAAGGACTGCAATGATCATCTAGTTTCAAGCCCCTTGCTATGCAGGGGTGCAGGGTTGCCATCCAGTAGACCAGACTGACCAGAGCCACATCCAGCCACCTTCTTAACACCTGACCTAAATCTCCCCTATAGAATCAGAGAAAGGCTCAGAGATGTCTCAGAGAAACTGCACACATAGACACAGAGAGAGAATCACAGCTGTGGTGTTGGAACAGGTCAGAGGAACCTGGTTTGACTTTGTTTTCCCTTTCTCTCCCTTTTTCCCTGACCTTTCCAGCTGGGCTGTGCACAGCGGTGATCTGGGACAGCACGTGTGTGAGTTGCAGCCAAACTCCTCTGTTCCCCCCATGCAGTGTTTGCAGCCCAGAATCACATCCCAGGACCTCCTCCCAGCTGCAACGTAGTGTCCTGGGGTGGGACCAAAGGCACAGAAAGGACAGCAGTGCAGCACAGCACAGTGACGTTACGCCACACCGAGCGAGCCGCTGCTCACTGAGTCCCATCACGTAAGTACCAGGCACGGGCATTGGCTGCACTGACATCCTCCATCAGCACCATCCCCTACTAACAAGTCCCAAGCCTCCTGCAAAGGGAAACCCAAATCCCAAACCAAACCAAACCCCAAAGAACATCCAGAAGTTTCTAGAAATCAATTTCTAGCAATCTGACCCCCAAATCCCAATCCTTTCCTCTCTCTGTCCCTCTCTCTTTTTTAAACTCACTTCTGAAGTTCACTATCTGCGGTTCAAACTGCAAAACGCATAATGAAGTAGATGGGGCAAATTCAGGTAGGCAAGAACATAATGAAATAAATGAGACAAATTCCTTGAAGTGCACATAACATGAAAATGAATCTCAGCTGTTTGTTAGAGGCTGCAGAGCCAGGGGTGGGCAAATTGAATCACAGGAAGCAGAGAGAGCTGGACAAGAAATGTTGATTGTCTCAATCTCCTCTCATTAAGAGCAAAATATTTTCTCAAGATTGAAGGTTGTAAAATATTTTAGCAGCACGCAATGAAGCTTCTTTGTGAAATGAAAGCAAAAAGCAAAGAGGTGAGCTGACAGACAGCCAGGTAAACGGGGATGCTGCTCCCTGTTTCTCACACAGGGCAGACTGGCAGCTCTGTGCTCAGGGGTCCCATCACATTCCAGTGCTGTGCCAACCAGCACTTGGCACTGAGCAAAGTTCTCATGTTCTTCCAGCATCTTTTTCATCTGGTTTTCTATTCTGTCCTAGAAAGTATCTTTGTTGTGTGAGAGGGGATGAGGTACAAGGTGGGGGTCTGCTGTGGTGGCTGTCCTTAGGAGGAGTTGTTCTGGCTGAGCAAGCAGCACAGTACAGCCTGTGCCTGGGCTCTGGCAGCAGCATGTGGTTCCTCGAAGAAGAGGAATAGTGGGAATGCCTCCTGTGAGAGCCTCTGGGACGTGCAGGGCTGCAGCTCTTGGGATGCAAAAAGAGCACGTGTCATGAGCTGGACGTTATTTTTGGCACCAGCAGAAAAGACAGCCAGTAAAGCCTGGCAGCTGTTGTTATCATTGAAAAGAAACAAGAGAAGTCCAGTGAGAATAATAAAAATAACCGGTGAGGTTCAGAAGGGGGAAGCGGGGAGCAAAGGCAGTCACAGGCAGGGCCCCTTGCAAGGTGCCTGTAGGGAGAAGCAGGGCTCCTCTTCCTCCTGCTGAGGACAAGATGTGATGGATACAAGCTATGGTTTCAGTTCTTCCTGCTGTGTCCAGGAAACATGCTGCCTGCCCCAGCTCCAGGGCTCTTGACATCCATCCCATCAACCTGTGTGGCTTTCAGGAAAGCTCTAGTTTGCCTGTGGGAATTGTGCCATTATCTTCACATGGACTAAAAAATACAGAGTGCGTTTTTCAGTTTTGGTTTTTTTTTTCAACCCAACCCCCAACATCCCCTTTAAGAACATCAAAAGGTTCAAAAAAAGCAATAAAGGCATCCACTAGCATCTCTGGAGACACGTGCTGCACTCTGCTAACCCAGCCCAGCCCTTGTGAGCCCTCCATGCCTCCAAGGCATGAGGGAGCTTCTCTCTATTTAACAAGCATCTGAAGACCTACTGCTGGCTTGTGGTTGTGTCAGTGAAGCCAAAAAAAGCTGGCATGGAGATTAACAATAATATATTTCCATTTGCTGCTCCGATTTATGCCTTCTATTGCAACATTCCGCAATGCACTTTAAACAGCACATGGACAAGAGCAAAGTCCTTCATTCAGCCATCCAACCACGCACCCACATGATAAACCCTTATATCTAGCACCAATCCATAGCTTGTTTTTCCTTCTCCAAGTATAAGAAGCTGGAGCGATTATTGCTTCAAAGCTTGTTCAGCACCCATCTGAGACATAACCTGCTCAACAAGTTTTGGGGTTAATGGTTACCATAAGCACAGTGGCAAGATAAACCTATATGGCTGAGGGACAAGGAGAAAGCTTTTTGGATGTTTCTTTTAGGCATTCAAGCTGACTTATGGGGGTCATCTCAGAGGAGATGATTACCATGCAGTCAATGTGCATACCTAGCAGCCCACCACGCAACAATTGCATGATCAATAGCCCATTACCCAACAACTGCTCAGCCTGGCAATCAAAAAGATGCTTGGAAAAGAATAAAAACCCAAAATGTTCTAAGGAAGAACGAGTACTCCCTCTGCCAAACTACTGAGCAAGTCAACAAGATGTTGCTAACCAACTTGCTGCCTCCCTGCGGACCATAAGACGTTGCTGTATCCCTAGTGGTGACTATCCCTGCTTTGTAAAGCATTTGCTAGGATTTCTCTCTTTACTACTGCTAGCTTCCTCATCTTCCCCCCATTCCTTAGTTGCTTAGAATTTGTCCTAAATCAATTGGATAGCATTTGTCCTCATTTGTTGCCTAAATCTTTCTCTGGGGATATGTCAAACCATCCCCAGTAATTGGTTTGAGACACCAGAAATAGGAGCAGAGCTCTTTTCCCTCTCTGCTGTGTGCAGCTCCCGGATCCATCATGGGGTCCCTAATGAAGAACTTGCTGACAGACCTCAACCGCTACGTCCGCTGCTTCCATGTCTTCCTGGCCAAGTCTACTGAGCACCAGACCATGAAGCAGTTTGTGGAGCAGCAGCTGCCAGGCCTGCTGGCAAGGTAATGGAGGGCTGGTAAGCTAACGGGGCACGGTGCTTTGTATAGTGGGTGTAAATCTCTCTGTTGTCAGCTCTCCTAACATCTGTAATTGTTTTTGCAGTATTGGAAGCGGGAAGTCTGCAATCAATATTCTAAGTGTCGGTGGTGGAGCAGGTATGCTATCAGCTTCACTATTGATATGCTTTTACCCTTTTATACAAATTGCAGTAAAGGCTTTTCTCAAAAAGTCGTCTGGAAGAGGCAAATGAACTCTCATTCTGCTACATTACTTCTTGAGGACAGAAAGGTTTGAACTGCCCACTGGCTTTCCATGCAAAAAACCCTAACTCAAGAGCATAAGTTAGGTCCCTCAGAGTATTTTTTTTTTCCTTTCAATTACTTTCCCCTGTAACTCTCATGGTCTACATCCATTGCACAAGCCCCTTCTGCAGCTACTGGCCCCTCCAAAAAACAGGGCCAAACATGAACCCAAGTCACCATCACATGTTCCTCCGGTTTGCCATCTGCTAATGGCACAGCTGTGGACACCTCCAGCCTTACCTGCATGTGCTTATCATAGAATGGCTTAAGTTGGAGGGGACCTTAAAGATCCCATGCACAGGATTGACAATACCAGATCAGGCTGCTCAGGGTCCCATCTAATCAGGCTTTGAATGCCTCCAGGGGTGAGACACTTACACAGCTCAGGGCAGCTGAGTAAAAAATTACCCTCTGAGTAAAAAATTTTGAAAGAAATTCTAACCCAAATCTTCCCTCTTTTAGTTTAAAGCCATTCTCCCTTGTTATACTTGTCCCAGTTTGCCCTAACTGGCACCTTACAGCCATGTGGGGGACATGGTGCTCCTGGTCAGTTTGATTTCAGTCTTCTGCAGGTGTAGGTGTCTGCTGCCCAGGCTTCACCGTGATCTGTAATATCAGAAGAAAAAGGCTGAATTTAACTAGATGGAAAAACAATACCAGCAGCACACAGTGGCTTCTTTTCATTACGTTCTTGCTTAAGTTCCTTCTTAATTAAAGTTTATATTTCCTAATTCTGCTCAGCCCATTAAGACATCAGACTATATGAACAGTTTATTTAAATGCTTCGGTCATACTATCTCCAGGGATTAATCTGAGTTTTGTTGATCTCTTCTAATAAGTAAAAATAATTGTATGTAAATGGTGGGTGTTAAGTAGAAAATAGTGTGATAGAGCAGAAACATTTCTCTCCAATCAAACGAAACCACTCGTCTGCCAATAAAATGCTGTTTGTAACAGGAACACTTTACTCAATTAGAAAGGTGCTTAATTACTTAATCAGGGGCACTCCAGTTTAGCGAGGAAGGTGTTCAGTCAATAATGTGTCAATGTTCATTTTGCAACGTAAAGGCTGACCCAAAGCATGTCCCTGCTGCAGATCCTTTTGGGGCCAGGAAAGAGCAAACTCCCTCCAATCCCCAACCTGATGCCAGCACCTGTGGCCTCATCCCCTATACTTCACAGGGAGGCAGCATTGAAGGAAAAGGTTTTCTCCCCACTTTTTCATGTCCTGTGAACTTTCTCCACAGTGAGAAAAAAAACCAAACCATTTAATGCAGCATCATATCCCATTACCCTTGCCCATCTAATGCATCTGCCTTTGCCTACAGCCTCTGCCTTATTAAGTTCACACTCCAGTGCGCAGCACTCTGTACCTTTAAAAACCATAAAAGTCATCAATGCTGCAATAAAGTAGCAACTGTGCTATAAACTATCCCGTTACGTAAAATGTTTAATTAGAAACTTAATGGCGAACATAGTGGTAGCCTTTAAAAGGTAATTGTGTTGGAGAGTTTAAATAATTCGGATAGCCTAATTGCCAAATTGTTGATAATGCAAGCTGCTGCAAATTTGACTGTAAAATGCCTCAGGACACTTGTTTGCATATAAAAGAGCTAACTGAAGTCAATTAAGGCTGTGGATTAAGTTATGAATCAAAGTGGTGCTTTTTTGGTTAAAAACAATACAGGGGTGGTTTAGCCACAGAAGAGTGGAAGGGGATATATTAACCTACTCACATATGGTAACAGGAAATTAATTTTTTTTAAATTCTGATCTGCACAGCCTTTTCAAAGGGATAATCAATTTTATAGGAAGTCGGCAAACCAACCAAAACAAACAAACAATTGCAGTAGTTACTTACAAATTCTGTTTTTCCAGAGTTTACCACGGATGCCTGCAAATGACTGACTTAGCTCTGATTTTCCAACGAAATACTGGGTGTGCAGTGATAGCAAAGCCACAGCTATTTATGCTATTTTGGAAATTAAATTTCCCTTCCCTCAAAGAACTTACCAGCCAAGATGTCAAGTAAATTTTGGTGTTATTAGTTGCTTTATGAAAGACTCACAAGTCTGAAAGTGTTGTATTCTTCCTTAGGTTTTTCTGTTAAGTTTTTGAGGCCTAAATGAGATGTGAGACCCTTGGTTTGGAGTATCTTGTTCTGACCCGTGGTGTGGGGCCAGAAGGTGGCAGAGAGCTCTTGGTGGTTAACTGGACCCACAAAGTGGAGGACCATGTGATGGGCTGAGCTCATGTGTACGCATTACATTGTGCTCCATCTGTTTATTCCTCTATTGTCTTTTTCACCTGCATACATTCTAGCAGAATAAGCAGAAGTATGCCCTAACAAAGCCATTCAAACCAGCCATAAATCATCCCTCAGTCAAGAGCATCATCTCCCTGAGCTTCCTATATGGTGGACAGGGAGAGGTGGCCAAGAGCAATGGCTAGAGCAAAGCCCTCAGTGGCAATCTGTTAAGAATTCAGAGCACCTCTGTGCTCCGTGCACTACCATACCTATGTGGTACATGTTCTGTACCTAAATGTCATGCATCAGACTTAAAATAGGGGCATTGCTGGAGCTCTGTGGTGCTGGAGACATTATTTACCTGAACTTTGCTTTCATCTCTTGTGCAATATTGCCTCTTTCCCTAGGTGAGATTGACCTGCAGATCATCTCAGCTGTGCAAGCCAGTTATCCAGGTGTCACCATCAACAATGAGGTGATAGAGCCAAGTGCTGATCAAATCCTCGAGTACAAAGGTATTTTGTCATTAAATAAATTAAAATTACATTGAATACTCTAAATGCATTAAAAAGAATTGAATTCTGGATGACCCCACATTCAAAGTCTTTCTTGCCAGAAAATTGGCTCTTAAAAGTTATGAAAGTCATAGTTTTATGCTTCCCTGCCATCTTTGCTTTTCAGCATTCATTTTCTCACAAAAACCTTTGTCTCTTACACTGCAAAGTTCATTACTTTCCACCAGTCAGGCAGCCTGGCTCACATTAATGGAGGAAACCAAAATATTTCACAAGGACAGAGTGTAAGCAGGTATGTTTTGTTTAGATTGCCCTACAAACTGAGCATTAAGTATCAGTCTGCAGTTTGATTACCTTCGTGGTTTATTGCTGGATTAGCACCTACCTGGCTTTACTAGTAGGTAATTATGGCCTTGCCAGAAAGCTGCTGCTGAATGAACATGGTGCTAACATGCAAATCTCATCAGCAGTTTGCCTTACTGGAAATGCTCCTCTAGTAAATAGCAGATTATAAAACCACAATGTAAATCTTCCACTCTTACTCTTGCTAAGGTTCTTTAAAAAAGAGCATTCCAAGCATGAAGCAAATTGAGGAATATGAAGGTGGAAAAAAACAATAATCCCCAGAAATGCATCATTTCTTGATACCTGTCTCCTTATCTTGTGGACCTGATCTCTGAAAAGATCATTTCCCAGTAGCTTTTATGTTTGTCAGGATTGAGATGGTTAAGAATGGGCACGAGAATTTGTTGTGTTTATCAGACAGTCTGGGCACTAGCACATAGCTCTGCTGTCCTATCTGGGCAGTGGACCATAGCCTACATGAGGCTGAGTTTGAGCTGCATCTTCCTATATTCACTTTCTACCACCAACAGGCAATCCTGTTCCATTTTGATGAGTTTCTTTCCTGCAGAAAGTTAAAGAAAATATAAGATGCTGTCCTTATTTTAAATTTTATGCTAAACTAGAAATGAAATATTCATCTGAATTTCTCTCTTTAAACTTTCTTATTTGGTAATTAATCATGTCCCCAGTAGGTATCATTAATTAAGTTTCTGAGCTCTTTTTTCCACGGAGAATTAGAAATGTTATCTGTGCCTCTGAGGATTCCGTAGTTCTGTTTTCTGCCTAACCATTTCTCCTTGAAAGGAGAAGCCAAGCTCACAAGAGAAACTTTCTTCCTGGGACTTGCGGTGATGACAAACTGAGCTTCCTCTTAGGAAGTGTCTTTGGATGGAGTCTCTTCTCACAGTCTTGTGGCCAGGCAGAGGCTTTCCTTCATTCCTGGCCTGTGTCGGGGTGAAGCCCTTTGATGACCATGGCCTGTGCTTTGGTTTCATATCCTGAGCAACATGGTGTGACATGGTATCCTGAGCAAGCTGGTATGGCCAGCCCAGTACAGAGCCATGAGTCAACGTCCTGTGGGTGGCTTCTGCCAAGGAAGCAATCTGGGTTGAAACAAGGATAAAATTTAAGCAAGTTTTCTATGTGGTTAGAGTGATATGTCTTGGGTTCAGATGAATATTTGGGCAAAAGCTTCCCATAATCAGAATGAGTTTGTCCTTTCTGAAATTTTGCCTTTAAAACCAACCTAGGCACACAATTCACTTTCCTTCCCAGTGTCTCCTTGCAGACTGCATAGCAATTGAACTGGAGCAGATTGCACCAGATTACGTATGATGGTGATATGAACCGCTGCTGAAGGAAGCCCAAGTTTAAAACAGCAAATTAAATCTGAACTGCAAGTGCTATGGCCAGTGACTGATAAATGGAAGCAAGCAGAGTTACAGCAGCAGCATCCAAAAGGGATGCCCCATTTCTGGCCATAAAAGAGGGGAGATAAGAACTGATGGAGCATTTCTCATCTGTCTGACTGGGATTTATCCTAACCACAGCCCAAAGGAGGAACATTGTGACTAGCACTGTAAAGGCACTGGTGTTAGCAAATCATGTTTTGAACATGTGTTCTGTAGCTAAGGCTCAGTCTGCCTTTGGGCCATTTAAGTTTTAAATTTATGTTAACTCCAGCGAAGCACAGGAATTGCATCAGGGCTAGTTTTGTCCTGGAGCAGTTCTAAGCCCTAAGCAGGAGCACAGCAAGATGAGCTCCATATGCCAGCAGATGGACATTTGTATTCCAGCATCTCCTCAAATAAAAAATCATCCCACAGTTTGCTCCTATGAAAGCAACAAAATGCCGTGGGGAGCCAAGCCCATTAGTGTAACTTACGCTTTGAATCTATTCCTCCATCCTTAAGTTCCTGTATTTATTCAGTCAGATCTGGGAAACCCTTCGGCACAGCTTGGCTTCTGCTCTGCCATGTGAGTGTTGCATGACACCCCAGTGAAGGGACCTCGTTTGGTATTTGTCCCAACCAACATCTTTTAATGCAGCTTGAACCAGCCATGTGAAAGAGTTTCTTTTATTTTTTTCTATCAGATAAAGACTAGGGGAAACCAAATGAAGGTGCAAAGAGGAAACATCAGACACTCTAAAGACGTCACCTTACAAAGATCCGGAGCTCCCTTCTCACACAGAGGTTCAAGATTTTAAGAATGCTATTGCTGTATTAAATTGGTAACAAAACCTTCAACATGAATCTGGATGTATTAAGGCTTTGAATATAGATTAATCCCATATTTGTAATTGAGTTAACTCTGTCCTGTCTTCTCCCATATTTCAGAACGTGTGGCTGCCACCTCAAACCTCGACAATGTAAAGTTTACCTGGCATGAGGAGACAGCTAATGAATACGAAAGGAGAATGAAGGCAGAAAAGAAGTCTCAAAAATGGGACTTCATTCACATGATTCAGGTAAAAGTTAGCAACGTAAAAGTTGTCAAAGATTTGGCTCTTAAAAGCAAGCATGAGATATGCAACTGCATTATCCTCTCTGGGGGAAGAAAGGTGAGTTTATTTCCCTATAATTTAAAGTACTTAAGCAGAAGTAAACTGCAAAAATGAAAGATGACTTACAGCAAAGCAGCTTTTAGCACAGTGGTCCTATTTACCAGGCTGCGGGCAGCAGTCAACTGAAAACACATTGTAACTAGCATTTTCCAAGTCCCTTGTCCTCTCTGTGAAATTGCCTTTATGTTTCCAAGTATACCAAAGCCGTGACAAGCTGTCCTCACAGCTAAGGAAGGCAAGCTTTTTCATCTCAGATTAATGAAGAAACATGAGGTTGGTGTGGGGGAGTAATGAGAGAAGACCAGGGTTGCTCCTGTTGGTTCCTTTTACTTTGTGGTACCAGTTATAGTGTTCTCCAGGACCTCACTATGTCCCTGTGTTTCTGCTCTTCCCAGATGCTGTACTATGTGAAAGACATCCCTGCAATTATCCAGTACTTCCACAGCCTCCTGGATGCACAAGCAAAGCTCCTCATCATTCTGGTGTCAGGTGAGAGCTGCTCCATGACATGTTCAGTAGGGTAGAAGCCATGGGACCTCTGGGATTCCCAGAAAGCAGTATGTATTTTTGTATGCAATACATTATTTTGCCTATAGAGGGAAACTAGAATAAACAGTGCCCATTCACCTGCATCTACAGAAATCTGTACGTTGTACCTGCACATCTGTATCTGTACCTGCACAGCTCCTTGCTGCAGATTGTGAAAGCTGAAGGCTTTGTGAGCCAGTAAGCCCATTCTGTGGGGTACAAAACCTTTCTCTACCTTCTTCTCTTCCCTGTCCTGCAGCTCTGCCAGTGATGGAGTAAGAGCCACTTCAAGCTCTGCTGCAGCTGTTTTCTGCCAAAGGTTTTCAATGCCAAAGGCATTGTCTTGCTCCTGGAGATGTGCAGCATTAAGCAAACGGCTAGGGCAGGGCTCAGCTGTACTGTACAGCAGCTGTTGGAGCACATGTGGCTCATTTTCTTTTCAAACTATATGTCTCCTTAATGTAGCTCTTTTAGGTGGAAGTCAGTTGGGTTTTTTTTTGTTGCATTTTGTTTTGTTTTTTTTTTCCTCAGAGGTTTAAGTGATTTCATTGAATTTGGCTATATCTTCAAACTGAAACGTATTTGATGGAGTTCCCTTTTTTCTTTGCCTTCATGAAGTTTCCACAGAGAAACTGCATTTCTCTGACTTGTTTTTCTGCAAAACAATTTTGCTTTAGAGTGTTTTCAAGCACTTTGCTACAAGAAATCTGTATCTCAGATGATCTGAGTTAATGTTATTGTTCTTTGAGTAACAATAATAATATCAGTTCATTGCTAATTAGGTGCCTATAGTTATAGTGCCTATCATTGAAATTCTTTTTCAGTTGCTTAACCTGTCCCTTTTGATGTTCATGAAATGTGAATACAGGGAGGAACCTGTGTCTATTCAAAATCAATGTCACTAAAAATTTGAATTTATGAAATTTATTGGGAATCTTTCCTGGGCCAGGTGGTTCCTTGTATCATTCCTCCTGTTTCTCCTCCTCACACCTTCAACACATGATGCCCAATGATTGCATAAATAATTTCAACTGTTTTGTGTTCAGACAGAGGAAGTTACAAACACAAGTGCCCAGTAATAGCTCTTTCCTCTGCAGGTGCAATTAGTGAATAGGGTTCCTCTGAGAATCAGAATTAGTCTCACTAAACTGGGACATGGCAGTGTGTCTGGGGAAATGTGTAGACTACAGGAAGAGGTCAGAAAGTGGAATGGAAAATGCTGGGGGAAAGGAAAACCTTGAGGAAAATAATTGTATAGAGAAAGGAAGGAGAATTGAAGCAAAAAGAAGGAAAGAAAGATAAGCAGAACAAAAGCTCATTTTAAAAAAAAAAAAAAGAAGGTAATGCTATTTCCTACACAAACACATTAGGACGTGTTAATTAAAAATCATTCTGGGAATAGGATTGATAGCAGTGGGCTCGGTCACTCGGTGGAGGTTGCAATGCCGCCTGTTCCATCCCTGCTGGGAGAGCAGGCGAGTTGCAAGAGCTGTATGGTGTTATTTTTAACACATTTTAAAAATGTGTTTACATCGCCTTGAAAACAAAAGTAGTGCCATATGCTGAGCCTATCGAGAGCTATTATAATAATGCTTTGTTCAGGTAGTGTATAATTGCTCAGCTCGGAGATGGCACCGAGTCATACAACACTGACACCAGCAAATTTTCTGCTATTAGTGCTCTGCATTCAATTTCCACCAGGTGAAAGAAAATACCGAAGCCCTTCTAAACACCAAACTGTTTATTTGACTATAAATAACTGCTTGCAGATAAAGCATTTGCAAAAGTGCCAAGCAACTGGTTTTAGCAGTTAGGGAGATTTATAGTCATAACTCTCAAGAGCTGCTCATTAGGCTCAAAGGTATTTTCATCCTGTCCAGTCATTTTGGGTGATCCTTTTATAAATGATTTATAGCAGAAATGCTGAATCACAGATCTTGGATGAGGGAAAACAAAGAAATGAAGATGTATCTGGGGAGTTTTCAGATTACCCCATTGGTTTTCTTTGTAAAATGTCTTTAGAAGAGGGGGGACTTAGTGTGGGCTCTTCTGCAGGTGATTGCAGGAGTCTTTTCCTACCTGCCCCATCATCATAGAATCACAATGGTTGGAAAAGGCCATTAATATTATTATTATCTAGTCCAACTGTCAACCCAACATCACCATCCCCACTAAACCACAGCCCTGAAATCTTTGCACAGCACAAACAATACACAGCCTAAGCATCCTTCTGGCACCACTGGGAGGACTGCCTGGGATGCATGCTACCTGTACCCCACAGTGTGTAACCATGGTGGGAGTGAAGGCTGAAGGAAGATGGTGCAGCTTCATTCCAGGCTCTACTACAATAATTTTCTCTACCATGTGTCTAACTGCATGGTAAATGTGACCAGGGCTTTGCACCCTGTGTATTTAATGCAACAGGTAAATAGTTTACTGTCAAGAGGTGTTTTAATGAAGCTCTCACATAGATCAATCAAGTAAGTAAATTGGATGAAGGAATGGAGGAGGATTTGGTCTTCCACATGGACACAGAAATCTAGAGAATGGTTTAATTCAAGAAGATATCACTGAATAGCTGAATACAAGGACTACAGAAGAAGGTCCCTGGGAGACACAGGCCATTGCATTGGCACACATAGGTGGAAAAGAGTTGGAACACTTTGGACATGGAAAAGGGAAGACTGTGAGAACCAAAAGGTGCTGGATTTGCTAGCTGGTGAATGTACCCTGTCTCCCACAGCCCCACTCCAGAGGGAGCAACTGTCTCCACTGTACCCCATGGCTTGAGTCCTAACTCTGGGAGCCCCAGTTTGCAGTGCAGACAACAGCTGAAAAAAGAAATAGGTCATAATTTGTTCAAATAGTGTTTTTCCTGAATGTTTTTCTTATGGTTTATTTCTCAGAAACCAGTGGCTGGGAAACTCTCTGGACGAAGTATGGTTCTTCCTTTCCTACAGATGACTTCTGCACTTTCATATCCTCTGCTAATATCAAAGGGATTCTGGATTCAGTTGGGCTGAAGTACAAGATCTATGAGCTTCCATCCCACATGGACATAACTTGCTGCTTTACTGAAGGGGACAACGATGGGGAGCTGTTGCTGGATTTCTTGACAGAAACCTGTGAGTTTTCAAAAAATGCTCCTCCTGAACTAAGGCAACAGGTACTGGAAGAATTAAGAAAGCCGGGATGCAGCGAAAACAGAAATGGGCAAGTGTTTTTTAATAACAACATGAGTGTGATAATGGTTGAGCCCTGAATTGAGAAAAACGAATGATGAGATATAAAATATTAAGACTTGAAGTAGGGGGGAAAAAAAATTCTTTACAAATGGTTCAATTTACATAGTTTATTTTTTGGAGTCTGTTAAGAAATCATTACTAACATCTGCTGTTGTAAGTGATCTTTAAAAGCGAGATTAATTCTGTAGTAATCTATGAAGGTGTAACTCAGCAGTAAATTGTGTTTTATCATGTGGATATGGTATAATCAGATATAACTTGGATCATCAGCTCAAACACTGCAGAAACCAGACCACTTCCTCTGGCTGATGGTTAAGAAATAATCAAGAACTATACATGATTATGTCATATGCATTTAAAAACTCTCAGCAAAATACACAAATTACAGCTTCTCAGTGCCACTTTCAAGACTGGAGCCTTGAAACAACCAACTGCTTGGGTGGCTGCTGAATATCTTGAGTACCTTAAGCTTGTTGTGACTTCAAGATCTCATGTCTCCAGTTACCACGAAAGTGACCTAAACCTTCTGCATGTGTGACATTTGCCTGCTCCTGCCTCCACGTGCAGCTCTGTGTGATAGCACTGCTTTCCCATTGCTGTATTTTCACTTTATTCTTATGACATTGCAACAGCAGTGTCCTTTCCCTGTGGTTCATATATATGGCAGCTACACATGCTGGGCTGTAAAAGCACTTCGGGTACTGGGTCCATACTGGTACTGAAAGATGGAAGCAAATAAAGGCGGTCATGGCAGAGGATTGTTGACAGCCAAACTGGAGGAGTGGATTTCACTGGTGCTAAGCCTTGGTTAGGAATCAGCTATTGCTGTAATGGAGGGGCTTTTTATTTTTTGTTAAAAACATAGGCTTTCTGGTTGTGGCCTATGACTAGCTCGGCTGCAAAGGGCCGTGCTCATGTTTTGAGCTTTATAACTTGGAAGACATAAAAATAAACCCTGAAGCTGAAGTGACAAATTTCAGTGGGATTTCTTTCCTTGTCTGTGGAATCACGCCAGGTCAATCTATCCAGAACATGGTAGAAGATGTCCAGCAAAAATGTACTTCTCTTCCCCAGCCCTTTCACCCTCTGGGGCTGTCTCTGCTCTGGTAACCAATGTATTTGTTTTGCTGAATGCTTTCATGGTTTTAAGAAGTGCAGCGCTCTCTACGAGGTGCAACGCAGAGTGGAATGCAATACAGCCGCTTGGATGACTTTAATAGTCTGAATGCTTGGTGTACCCAGAGGGACAGGTGTGATGTCTGCCATTGAAATAGCTCGGTTTCAGTGTGAGAACGGTGTACTTTAGCTAATGCTTCAGTGGCATGAAATAATGTTTTATTTCTACATATGTATTTCCAATATAATGTGGATGATTGAAGATTTGAGGTGATTTACAGGAGAATGCATCAGACATTAATACCCATTTCTGTTCATTTTAGCTGAATTATTTGAAACACACACTTTGCCTAGTGATCAAATATTAATTCCAGCGTGTTTTAGAACATTTCCACAGCATTTCTCCGCTGTTGAACAGAATAATATCTATTGCCACTTTCACATAGATTCCTGCATTAGGAGACCTCGGTACATCTATAAGCTACTACAGTGATGTGCCAGAAAGGGATAGAAAGAAAATCTCTCATTAGGACAGATTCCTGCACGCGCCTCTAATGGAAAACAAATTAAAGCTGCAGCTATTTCCATAGCTCTTTTGTGTCAACGACCTCTTCTAAGCGGTGCTCGTGGAGGCAATGACCTCTGCATATTGCCACACTGACCCTGGAAGAAGTGATGTCTCTTTTGGAGGCCCTACGATGCCATAACAAAAGAAAAAGCCTAACAACAGCAGCGGCTGCATGGCCCATTCTGTGATTTTTCACAGGTTCAAAATAGCAGAAACAGGCATTTTAGAGTTTTCTGGGTAGGGCTGTTCTGAAAATTTGGGAATGGTCCCACCTCACGGTTGAGCAGGAAAAGAAGGTAAACAACAGAGAGGATCTGAAGGGACGAGAGAGGATATGAGCAAAAAGGGAAGTAGAAAGGTGATTCAGAAGATGAGAAATGGAGCGCTTGATGGGTGTGTGCCTTTAGATGCAGCCTTGTTTCAAAGCAGATTTCATTGGGAAATGGCACCGTCACCCAAGCTGGAGAGGAAAACTCCTTATCTCCACACTGTCGGATCCTCTGCCATGGTTTTGAGTTCTGAGGAGAACTTCATTGAAAAAAAAGGGAGAAAATGCAGTGAAGTTCATTCTGCATAGGTGGTTGCTTCTGTTGGGCTGAGGGAAGGCTGAATTACAAAAGAAAACATAAGGAATGTATTGTTTTTCATTTTAAATCTGTAACACAAACATTTCCAAAAAGTAAACGCTGCCAGTCTTATTTAGTAGGAAATGAGTGCTGGGAAAGACAATTTTATATTCATTTTTTTAAAATAAATCTCTCTTTTGTGTATTTCTCAAATGCTTTCCCAATAGCCTGAAGCGCCACATTTTCATGTGAGCATCACCCTGAATTGCACGGCACGATGCTGCTGTTCCAGAGCAGGCCTGGGGAGTCTGACCCCAACACAGACTGGGGTTTTGTGTGGTAGCAGTTTCGATCTTACCTGCGTGCTCTCCACATGGAATTATCTGCTTTCCTCTCAAAAAGCCCACCTTATCTCAGCCAGCAGCCTTCTCTTCTAAAGGCACGTTTCCAGACTTCACTCTTTGCAAACCCTTGGGGGCCAGTGGGCCAGGTCTGCCTTGCTCACATGCCTGCAAGCTGCCTTTATACCTATAGGGTGTATTTATATGCTTTTTGCACAGGTTTGCTAAGAGCAATGGCCTTACACTGTCATAAAGCAGGCTGAAACACAAAAGGCTTCAGGCAGCTCGTGTTAAAGACACATCAGTAAGGATCCTGGTCTTCTCAGGTACATCCTTCCTGCATCACATACATCTGTGCGAGCAGCTTCAGGTCTGTGCCTTTAAATCATACCTAGGAAAATATTCTCGCTGCTCTGTTAATTACAACAGCAAATTGAACAAATGTACTTACAGCTCAGTTGCTGTCGCCATTTCTACATCAGTGTAATTCATGCTTGTAGCCCATGATAGGATTTTTAATGTCATTACACAGTAGGGCAAAGTCTTCATTTTTAATAAAAATACAAATGCTAAAATGAAATGGATTAATATCTAATTTTACATCTTCATTTACACGATGTGCAAAATTATCTTAAATATTTGTTATGGATGGAGTGGCTTTCCACCAATTTAAGCTTTTTTCGAACTGGAGAATGTTAACATAAATTGTAGCATAAATCATTGCCTTGTAGAGTACCAGAAGGCGCATATAAAAACCCATATCTTTACTGCACATATTTCCCATTAACCATAATCTATTAGTAATTGAAGTTCATTACAAATTCTTGTAGACTTTATTGCTATCATGCTGCATGACATAGTGAACCTGGCTTGCATAACAAGAAGTCCTTGCTGGGAAATATCCTATTAACAATGACAGTGCATTTGTCATTGCGATAATAAATCCAAGGGCTGCCTGTAGATTATAAATTATTGTGGCGCCATTTCCACTGTTGTAGTTTAAAAGTTTTGTCAGCACTTCCATTTTAAAGCCCTGCTTTTCAGGGAGTTATATCTTGACCATAAAAATCTGCAACGAGATGAAACTCAGCTTACAAGTTCTCAGCCTGAGAGCACGTTTCTTCTCCCAGCACCATTCCTACTTCATCCACATGAAAGACTGAGAAGCAAACTCTGTGGTTGTGGAAGATTTTTTTTTCTCTATTTGCTTAGCTTCTAATTGAAAAAAAACAAAACAAAACAGGCCATTTGACAAGTAATTTGTCCATAATCTTAGAATTTAAAATATAACATGGCAAAAAAGATGGGAGCTCACTGATTTTCACAACTGAAAAGCCTCAGACCTCATCTCCAGGACTTTGGGGATGCAATGGGCAAGTCCTGGTTCTTTTCAAAGGAGAAACTGAAAAGGAATGATGTTGCCTGCCTTGCAAAGGTGTTTTGAGGATTAATTATGAGAGTTGAAATCCTGGCATCCACTCAAGTCATCCTCCATCATGTCTATACAATTCTTTGAGCTTTATATATGCTTTAAGTGTTATTAAAAGAAAATTGCCACAGAGTTGAACTTTAAGTGTTAATTATGACTGGAGATATAAATGACATCGGGTCAAACCTTTCCCAATTTAACTCCGTAATTGACTTCAGCTCGTTACACCAAGGGAGATCTGGCTAACTGAATGCATCTGCCTATTATATTTCTCTGCTGCCTATAGCAATGTATCTAATTAGCTGGACGTAAGCATTATGCTTCAATGACTTCTAAATACAGTAGGGTGAAGCCTTCACATCCCTAAAATGACCTGGAAAACTTTCCTCCCACCAGCAAGGCAGGGTTTTCTCTTCATCCTTCAATACATGTCCTGTCTTGAAGTACTGCTTGTGTTTTCATGGAACTGAAAATTGATTTTGCTGTGAATATGGTGATCATATTCACATCTTTTCACATCCAAAGTATCTTCCATGTCAAAATGTCCCAAATTGTTTTAAATCTTGATATGCAAACTGCTGAGGTGCAGCAATCTCCTAGATGAGATTCAGCAGCTGTTGACTGCATTTCAGCACCATTTCACAGAGATTTACAGTGGCTGACACCAATGGAAGCAAATACACCGAGAAGCAGAAAGCAAATACTGGAGCTGGCACTGCACTGGTGTGGGCATTACCACCACATCTCCTCTGGCCAACATTACTGTCAGATTGATGCTTTCCTCATTCTTAGAAGTGGTGGGATGTGGTTTGGGTCCAAGGGTGGCTGAAGATGAGTCCTGGTGCCCATCACTGACCCAGCACATTCCACAACATGTACTAGTGATAGGAATGAGTGCTTGGGACCAGCTTTGATGCTGCAGTCCTACTTGTGTACTCCATCACATTACTGATGACGAGAGGCTCTTCTACAACACATGAAGTCAGCCTTCATTACCTTGCACTCCCCAGGTCTTTAGAGTTTCCTTGCACCTCAAAAGCACTTCACCAATGGCCTCTGCTACCCACTATAGTCTGTATGACAGGTGGAACTGGACCTGATGGGTGTGAGGGTATCTTCTCTCCTTTTCTTTCATTCCTCCTTTCACTCCCAGGTGAATGAGGATAAGATGCACAGATGTATGGACTCAGGGTGGTCCTGGTGTGACTCAGAATGGTGATGTTATTCAAGAGCAGTTAACTGTTCTAAATAAGCACTGGAAAAATGACCATGGCATGTTACGGATTTCTTACTCAGTTTTATATATTCTGCTTGTTTTGTATGTTTGGGCCTGAAGCCAAAAAAGACCCTACACCGAAAATCAAACCAAGCCAAACCCCAAACCCCACAAACAATAAACAAAAACAGCCTCACAACCAATAAACAAACAGCCAATTAATGATTCTTTGTTTGCCTTAAGCCTAAACCATATCATCCTTTGATGTTGTCATTCCCAATTTGAAATCCCTAAATCTCATAGCATTACTTTCCAACACAAATAGAATACCAGGCCCCAGTATCTTAATGCTACAAATAGGTATTGATATTTTATAACAGAGTAACTTTGCAGAGGTGGCAATGAGATATTTCTTCTGGTGAGGATAAACAGAATATTTGCCATCATAATTAATTTCTTTGTTTTCTTACAGAAAACAACATTTTGGGAGGCTATTTTGAGGATCAGGTACATTACTGTGGATCCTGGCGGAGATGAATTAGTGGCTGCAGTATAGGTGATCTTGCCAGCAATGAATAGCAATGCAATTTATCATACGCTCCCGTAATTTATCTCGTGACTATATATTAGATTAGATAAAGACAGAAAGACATGAGAATTGAATTGACTGAACTAACACTGTAAGCTTACACCTGGTTTTATTGAGGCTGACAGGGAGATTTCTGTTGCCCACATTGCAATCAGCATTCAGCCTCATATTTTTAATTTGCTTTGAAGTCTGATCTTGTCCAGCAACAAGAAAAAGGCAAACTCCACATTAAAGAGTTTGTTAATCATCTCTGCTAATTCATAGCCAATACAAATTTTTCTCCAGTGTGTACTCCGTACTCAATCATTTCAGAGTGGTAGTTATAAAAGAAACTGTTGAAGCTTAAAAATAACTGCAATAAGCAGCTGTGAAACAGACACAAACACTCATTACGGGCTACCCCATTTTCAAGGTAAAAAAACAATGGTTTATTTTGTTCCCTTCCAACAGAATCCATGCTTCAAAATCCACTTTTCATACCAAATCAGTCTGTCTGTAAGACAAACTGTCTGCAGCCCGGAGTGTTTACCTACACAAAGAGATATGCTATGCTGCCTGCAAACTCTGTAACACCACAGCTATGGTCTTTGGGCTCGTTGCAAACCAGTGATGGATATCTGTTCCTCTGCATTGCTTCCCTATCATATCTCTTTGTCCTGCTGCTATAATCGATCACAGATTTTTCCATCAGGCTTTGTGTCAGGCTGGGATAGTGAACATGACTTGCTTAGAACAAACTGCTTCAAAACGTACCAAGCTGAGCTCAGGAGTCAAACTGCTCTAAAAATGATTGTTTTGGGCACGTCTGTGAGTCCCATGCAGTATCAGGAAGTCATTAATGTGCTTTGATGTTAAGGGTTTGGGATTGCTATTCTCTAACTAGGAAGCCTGCCGCAGACATCTCTGCACTGTGGAGCTGGGTTTTAAATAATGAGCATTGCCTGCCTCTGCATTTTCCTGGTTCAGAAGGAAATTGCAGCATGGGAGTCAGTAGCTGGGCCTGGATGAATTTGCACACAAATTTGGGGATTCAAGTTACAAAGTCACACTCAAGCTTTTGTGTTAGGCACTTTCTGCTTGCTATCAGGAACAAAAAGGAATGAAAGCAGAACAGCCATCTCTGCTCTGCATAGAAATATATATTAAAGATTCACATTGCTTGGTCTTCATAGGAGAACTAAGCTATCAGTTCCTGACTTTAAAAGCTCTCCGGGGATTACTGTTTGTTTTTATAGTGCCTAGCACAATTGGGTCCTCTTGGTTGGTGGTTTTTTGATGCACCTGTAGTAAAAATAGCACAGGATTTTATTTATTTATGTTTATGTGAAGGAAAGAACATTACTTATGGAAGAGAAATGTAAGGACTCGATCCAGATTTGACTAAGGAAGTTTGGGATTTGTTGTCTTGCAGGTAAACCTCCTGAGCTGGGCAAATGATGTAAACCATTGGGGAGCTGGCCCACATGACAGAGGAGGGTAGTGCAAATTACCTAGGAAAACCTAATTCTGGCATGATTTATAGAGAGGGTACAACCTCCCTGTAGCCAGGAAAGGGACACAGATGCTGTGGTTTCCTGTTCAAATAGCTTATGGACATGTAGGGTCATTCATCACACATTGCTGTAGATCCCAGGCCAACATATATAAAAGGCTCCCTCACAGCAAACACAGCTTTCTCATCTCCCATCTGCCTGCACCAGCCCTGCTAATTACTTCCCTTCTCATTACCGTGTTGGCTACAGCTCACCTCCAAGCCATGTTGATGTGCCCCAAGGGTTGCCTGTGCTATCAAAATAAGCCCAGGAGTTATTGCTGGTTAAGCTCAACCTCTGGATGATTACAATTCCATTTGGAAAGCAAACTTGCTCCAAAACTGTGGGATTTTTTCAGTTTGGTTTTTAGTTAAAATAAGAGGTGCTACAGCTCAGTTTCTCATCTATATGTGGCTGTAGATGAATGGTTGAGTTTTTTATCTAGGACATGTACCTCTGCTTCAGAGGAAGAGGTCCAGGGTTGTAGATCAGTGGCCTGGGCCAGAGGGAAGGGGTAGAAGTGTCACAGAATAGAATCATAGAATCGTTAAGGTTGGAAAAGACTTCTAAGATCGTCTAGTCCAACCATCCACTTACCACCAATTTTGCCCACTAGTCTCTATGTATTTTGATCTGTTGGACCATTCGCAACCCAGCCAGTGCCATGAAACGATGCTCATCCAAACCCTCACCCTTGCTCCAAAAGAAAGGCAAAAACACTGAAAGCAATCCCAACCTCAGGGCAGCAGAAAAAGTACAGTGAGAATGCTGTGATTCATATCCGAAACTGCAGCAGCTTTTGCCCACCACGTGCCACATCACTGCTGAAGGCTTTGGGGGCTCACAGCTACACAGAACACTGGGGATGGAGGAGGACATCACTGCAGTGAGAATTCGGAGATCAGTTTAAGATCCCCCCAAAATTGCTGAGTGCTCTTTTAAACACATCAGCAAGTTCCTGGCTGTACCAGCACAAAAAGAGTAGGGAATCGAAAATTGTGTAACAGAGTTTTAATTGCTATTCCTCTTTTACTTTCCTAGAAAGCATTAAAATTTATGATGTGCCCAAATGACTGACGCTTAAAAAATGCTTCTGATTTTATTTTTATACTCATTGTGGCCCTTTGCTACTCTATAGCTAGTGAAATAATAAATAAAGGCAATCTTATCATTTACCTCCATCTGATATTATAAAAATGCTAATTTTAAAAAGGTTACCTGGAATCAGTGGGACACTTTGATCTCAGCCATTAGCACACTGAAGTCTAGCTCAGAAAAGTGCTCCTCCCCAAAACACGCATTTTGTTAAAAGCTGTTCAGTGCCCATAACCATTCTGCTGATCTCGAAATATGTTCGCCTCGCAGGGCAGAGCTAACCTGTGCATATGGAATGAGCTCCGCTTAATGTTGTGTTAAAAGAGTTTGGTCTCTGGAGCAGTCACTCGTCTTAATAACATGTAATCATATGCCATCTATTTAGTTTTCATTTAACTTGCCCCATGCAAGTAATGAATCCAGTTTAATTAAATGTTCCTTTAAACAGTGAAATGACACTGGTTTGTAGTTTAAAAAATCTATACGCCACAGGGCACCCTCAAGACACAAAATCCTAATAAAGAGGATGTAAGACGTACAGCTAATAATACAGAGCAAGTTTGACATTTGCTGGGTAATTTAGTGAAACAAGTGCTTCCTTACAGGCTTCATGAGGGATCGTGGTGGCTGCAGCACCGCTTAATAGAAGATGAAGAGCCCTGTTTGTAATAATGCTAATAAACAACTCATCTGAAAATGAGGCTAGTATGTGGTAAAGGGATATGATGCATGTATTATAAATGCTGCTTGGGAGCAGGATGGGAGATCCATAGGAAGGGCAAAACATGCACATGAAAGCTAAGGGATGGAAATGGGGTGCAGACCTGGGCTCCTTGGCTACCCCAAGAGAGAGCTTAAAACAGCCCTGAGGTCCTGGCAGCAGAGGTTGGTTTCAATTCAAGCAGTGCCTCGTTGGGCAGCTTAGCAGGGGAGGGCTGGCACTGAGGGCTTATGGAAAGCACGCCAAGCAGCCCCCTCAATGTTGCTCTTCCCTGTTGTTCAATCTGGTCTAACCCCAGCCAATGAGTAATTTAAATCTCCTTTCAAGGGCAGCATAAGGGAAAAGAAAAAAGCGAGGCAGAAATGAGTGGGAAATGTTCGTTTTTCTCCGTTAGAAAAATAAGGAACTTTAATAAGGTAAGTATTAGGGCAATGAAGAAATAAACACTTAAAGCTTCTCACTCATTAGTAAAATGAAATTGCTTGCTAATATATGCAATGCACCTGGAAATGCCCATTCGAGTAATTACAAAAGAGAAAAACACCAGGGAAACAGGCAAGCATGAAGACAATAGCCATTAGAAACAATATTAAATTAAGCACGCCTTTTGAGATCTACAAATTCACTGATTAAATTGTGCATTACCAGCCCTGCCTTGCTTGCACTTAGCTGGAGTCCTGGGGCGAACCTGCACTACTTGAAAGCAAGCAGCCTTCTGATTTGTGCCGAGCGGCAGGCAGGGCTGTTACAACTTTGCTCAGTTCTGGGTTTTTCAAGGCGTAAACAATAACTTTTTTCTTGTGTTTCCCCTCCACCCCCCAGACTCCAGCTAGCAGAACACACAGCACTCCAAACAAGGGCAGAATAAGGGCATGCCGTGCCATGCAGCATTAAGCTTGGCACGTGGCACACAGCCCATCAAAATCAGCAGGCACGTTCTCATTGACTGAGCAGTGCAGGAGCCTGGCACAAGCATCGGTATGGATGGAGCTGTATTTCCCTGGGGAGCACCTTCCCACCCAGATATTGGGTCTCATACCCTGCATTTTGGCTAAGGTACCACACGCAGTGTCTGCAGCTATGTGCCAGTGCCCATAGAAAAGGGAATTGCCTGCTGTGATTTCTGCCCCTTGGATATTCCCATCCCTTTAGCAGCAGCTGGTCCAGAGCTTGCAGTCCAAAACGTACATATTTGTGTGGCTGCACAAAGGAAGAGTGGAACAGAGATCGAGATCTTACTGGTAGCCTCGCACAGAGACATGAAAAATGATTGAGAACGGGGTTATTAATATGTTTATTGGAGTGGAGAGTGGTTTGTAAGATTTTTCTTATCTTTGATGAGGCTTTTAGGGCTAATGGAAGCTCTCTTCCTGTCATTCTCTTGGACATCCTCTACAAATGATGTGGAAGCCAGCAAATGCTTCCAGCCGATTTGGTGTCATTAGAGACTAAAAACAGCAAGCAGCTTCCATACGTGCTTGGACACAGGGATGAAAGTTGAGGTAAAAGTGCTGGAAAATTTCTTTTTAGCTTACACTCTCTTGTACCAACTTGTTATGTTGAAAGACCTGGAGAGGTGGTCTGAAGCTTACATGGGAGCTAGAGAAAACAAATCATGCAGAACCTCCCCCTCCACAGACCCATTAAGGGCCTCAAGATCTTCTCCCACTCCTCTGCAATTGACATTGCCATTATTTGTACCAAAAACCAAGACTGCTGGCATGTTGCTGAGGGGATGGCGATGACAAGCAGTAGGACGAGCCACCTTGAGCAGTGCAGAGCATCAGCTGCTTTGTTCAAACGTCCTGCATTCCGATGGAAAAATACTTTGAGTGACAGACAAAGCCTGCTGCTCCCGCAGGGAGCACATTTGATAGGACAGCTTCTGTGCACCGTGTCAGACTTTGTAATTAAGACTGGAATAGCCCATAAAATGACACATAACATATTAACCACCTTCTGCAGCTTCAGAAGAGCAAGCTAGGTTTATAAATGGAGACTCAGGCAGCCCCGCTGCCCCAGGCCATATGGCCACCCAGCTCCTCGCTGTGCTGCGGTAGGGTGGGAAGTGCAGCAGGACAGTGGCTGGGAGGCTGGTGTGGGCAGGGAGTGCTTGTGGGGTGAAAGTGATGAAGGCCGGACAGAGCGATGGGCTTCCTCTGGCTCAGCTATTCAATTTGTGACAGGCAGAGCAGTCTAAATAACTATGCAAAACAAACAGCTGAGAGCAGATGAAAATAGAGCTAATAATATAGTCATTAGGAAGAGAGCCAAAGCACAAATTGCAGTGCCTATTGTGAAAGGAGAAGTCAGAGAAGGAAACAAATGTATGTAACCTGCACAGCACGAGGAACACCAGTCCTGCCCCAGGCTGCATTGTGTTGGTGCATCGACCTTTTGCATGGTGTAAGGCTGCATTACAACAGAGGTGGGAAACAGCAGCAAAGTGATGGGAGATGTCTGACTGCCTCTTGCTTGGCTGCTGCGAATCTGATCTATCTAAGGTCAGGCAGTGTATTTCTTTTTATCCTCAGGTGGAAACAAACGATACTGCTGCTTCTTGACTTGCTTCTCCCAGCACCTGCTGAAGATGTGCTCGTGCATTCTCTTAGAGAAAAGCCTTCAAGTGATATTTTGTGCACCTGACCTAATCTTACTTCCAATTGGAACTGGGAGGAAAGTCCTTCCGGAGGGCCAGCATGGTGCAGTAAAATGTATACTTATTTCTATAATAGTCTTTTTCCCAAAATCGTGAGCATAAGAGCATTTTTGCTGAGGTAAAAATGCTGTAGAGCAAACAATGCCCGTGCTTCAGAAGTATCAGTGGGGATGATTTCTCCCCATTCCTCTGGCCTTCAGGTGGTCCTGTCCAGAGCAAAACATCCCTAAAATGAAAAAAATATATATGCCCCGATTTCTTAATCACATGTTATGGAATGACTGTGATTTCCCTCAATCTCCCCATGCCTCCAGGGAAATATAGCAAGGCCGATTTCTGGCAGCTGTCTTTCCTAATCCCCTGCGCACAGCACGGCTGAGAGTTTATCTAATGGTGTGGGAATGCCCACCTCATCCGTGCTTTTTGCCTGCTTTGTTCTCTCCTTGCTGGAGGAAAAATGGTGGAGGATGTTCTTATTTCTTCCTTTTATCTTTTTTTAATAGCACCATGAACCGAATAAAAATTGGTGATTCATCCCTTGGTGATGAATAATCTTTATTTACAAGTAACATCTACAATTGCAGTAACAGAAAGGAATGTGAGATATATTTGCTGATTTTCTTTTTTCTTTCGGAATTTCTATGTATGTAATTAATTTTCCTATTTAGCTGAGGCACTCATACAACCACTGTCAGAAGTTCCTCACCTTCTCCACGAGAGCTCAGGATAGAGAAATAATTTTCTCTCTGCAGTATAGGTAAAGGACCAAGATGCAGAGCCTTGGACCAGTTAATGGAGTCCAAAACTGAGCATAAGAACTAATTGGCAGTTTCAAGGGCTCTCTGTAGTGGAAATGCTAAGTCACAGCTTGAAGCAGTGATTGAGCACCTGGTGGGAAAGCAGGGCCAGTCTAGGGGAGCTCAGGTGCATGCAATGTACCTGAGTGACTGTAAGGGCCGGATCCAGGATCCACCCTTTCCCAGACTTCATTGAAGAGTTGGTAGTGGAGATGGGGTTGTCTCACCTGGGCCTATCTACATACTTGAGGACTTTACAGGCCTTCTGAAGGTAAGCAGCTTCTTTCTCTTATTTCTGTGCCCACTGCTGTTGTAGCTGAGTGGACCCTCACTTGCTACAGCCTGGAATCTTGCTGCTCTGCTGTCCCATTTGCTCTCCATTGCACTGTGCTTTCATTGTGTGAAACCAGGAGGAGTTGGTACTACTTTTTCATCTTTCAAAGCCTGAACTCTTGTAGACTCTGTCCCTCCCTGATGTGTCTGGGTTCACCCAAAAGCCTGTGCAACTCAGGCTTGTGCTCCTAATTTCAGCCTGAGGTGCCAACTAAGCCTTCATTCAATGGCAAACTTGGTTAACCACTGAGAAACATGATTAGAAACTCACAAAGCAGCAAAGAGTACAGCAAAATGGATTTGGGGAGGATAGCGTCAAGGTGTTAGCTGCTCCCTGATCCTTCTGGCAATGACTAGTTCATCTTTGCCCAGACACTGATAGCAGCTCTTCTAGAAGACATTCTGCGTGAGCTGAATCAAGGCAGAGAGATTCCCCCTTCTCTCTTCACTCCTTGTGTGATGCAAAGCAGAAGATACCTATGCCAAACCATTTCAATTCCTCCAACTTTATTGCGAGCCTTTGGGCTCTCTCATTCTGGACCTGCTGCAATCCAATCTGCTCTTGCTAATACTTCTAATATAATATTTATAACATCTGAGGTTGAACCGAGGACTACTTGCACTGACAGATGCCACAAGCTATATCTCTCCTTTCCACTTTATTGTGCGGTAGCTTCTGGCAAAGAGCAGAAGATCTGGTAATGAAATACTCCTTCACTGCTTTAAACCACAGGAACATTTTGCTGTAATGCCCATTACTCATAGGGGAGTAATCGAGGGGCTGTCGGTTCAATAGTGATGCCTTCTGGAAGAGCAGAATATGAGATTGTGTTGGATAAGATCAGCTTCTCGTTTAATTATCAAGCTGCAAGAGCATATCAGCTTTCAAACTTGTGGTTTCGGGGTCAGGTATTGCTGGACAAATTTGGCTGCAGCACTGCGGGTAAAGGGATATGCTGTAACAGGGCTGTGAATTCAGGTCCCCCCAACTAAATACCTTCACTGAGTTCTGCAGCACTATAAATAGGTGTGGAGCTGTGCTGCAGATAAAACATCTCCATGCTACTCTGCACCAGCAGAGCACTGGGAAAAATTCTGCAGGGAACAATCTTCTCCTGGCAAATGGCTGGACCAGGAGACCAGCTTGACATTTCCCATGTCTACTTTTCATGATTTATAGAGCATCACCTCTTGGAAAAGCAATTCTGAGAGGACTTTATGATTCTATAACAATCCAGTGAACTTGAAAGAGGAGAAAAAAGCCCATATAAATACAGGCATCCCAATGGGTGGAGCTGACCAACACCAGTCCTTTCTCAGGTTTTCAGCTTTCTTGGCTGGAAGGTTATTTCTTGTTGGTCTTGTTGTTTCAGTTTGTTGGATGGAAGACTAGAAAAATGACACATTTCCACACGTTTGCTTGTGATATGGGGGAAGATGAGAGAGCAACAAAGGGAAAGAAGGATGCTGAAGGCTGTCAGGCACTCCTGTCCTGCACTGCTGGTCTCTTCTGCACTTTGCAAGAGCTAAGCTCATGCTTTAGTAAGGATCAGGCTGAGTAGGTATTCAGCAACCCCTGCCCTGGGCACATGCCTTAGCCAATGGGCTCCTTATTAGTTTGCTATGGGGCAGAAGGAAATCCCTTGTTGCCCTCAAATCCCTATTTCCACTCAATCATACAGTGAAACACACAATGAAATGTCAAAGAAAAGAAACAAAAACTTTTCAAATAAGGAAAACATTGCCAGTATCAACTGGAAGGATAAGAAAAACTGCAGACCAAAGAGCATGATGGGAGATGGTTGGAGACAGATGGTATAATATTAACAATTAGATTTAAATTAAACTAGCAATGTATTTAAAGCAACAGTCTAAAGAGAGGATGACAATTACGCTCCTAAGTACAGGAAAGCTGTGGGGGGAAAAAGAAAAATCAACTTCTATTTGCAGCTGTACTCTGTTCCTTGTCCTGGATCTCTTTAAATGCAGCATGGAAAAAGGCCACAGAGCTTGTCAAGTGCTATTCAAAGGCAGAGTGTAGAAATGCAGATATTTGTTGTTTTGATGCTTGATGAGCGTGCGAGGCTCTGGTGCAGCATCCATTGATAACTCCTGTTTCATGCTATTTCTGTTTCCTGAAAATAAGCTACACTCTTCTGGACATAGATCTTCTTAAGAGGAACATCACCCAAGAACTGGATGCCTTCATAGTGTGCAGATTTAATCTGGAAAAACACATTCTGATGCAAAGGAAATATCGATACCCCCGATTCTTCCTTTCATCAGCAGTGAACTGCAGCTATATTTGCTTTTGGGCAAGTGAACACTTTCCCATAAGCCATGAGGAGCAAAGGCACAAATACCCAAATTTTCAGTGCCTGGAGGAATCCCCATGTCATGTACTTCTGTGTGTGAATGGCTCAACTATTCTATAGGAAAAGAGCACTCCGCTCACTCTTGCTGCTCTTGCATGTACCCATCCAGGATAAGAAAGGATGCAAAGCACAAAACAGAGCTTGCATCCAACTGACTTTGCTCAAGTATTATTTCTGAAAAGCCCCAGTCTGAGCAGTCCTAGTGAGGTCTCTCTCATTCTTTTCATTTCTTAATATGTGTAAAACTAAAAGGAAGAAAAACAGGGCAGAGGGTTCGTGAAGCTAAGCTCTAGATTGACTTCATCCAACTTAATGCTTTTTAATCACTCTTTGAACAAAAGATTTAGTCTTCGTAATCCTCCTTTTGCTCAATTTGCTGTTCCTTTATGAAATCTACTATTTGTTTAGTTTTCCCTGATTCCCACCCCCAAGCAAGTTTGAAGTAGAGAAAATGGCTTATGTCAAAGGGAAAATGACTTTCAGGAGTACAATAAATTCCAAATTACAGGGCCAGCCTTTCTTTTATTGGCTCTTCAATGGAAAGGCACACTCAAAAACAAACAGTGTCCTTTCCACTGTGTCCTTTGTCCTTTCTAGTGGGTAATCAGCTGACCTACAAACTAAAATTTCTCATGCATCTCTAGGAGGAAGCGCGCAATTATGCCTGCTGATTTCACAGCCAGAGAAGCCCTCTTTTGGAAGACTGAGGCTTGGTTTTAGCATTAGAGACGTTTTCAGGAAAGTCAAACCCCCAGATTGAAAACAGCAATCACCCAAATCCTGCTCTGCTCTTGATTTCATCAGGTGTGTTGTAAACATAAGCCTCCAAGCCTGTTTGCAGTGCCCAGAGTTATCTGTGCTTGAACTCTACTCACTTTCACAGTATCTGTCTCAGATATGTTGGATTAATTGAAAATTAAATGAATTTTTCCTTCTTAATGGCTTGTAACGCTAAAAATACTGCTTGTTTTCCATTAACTCACTTAAAATAAATCAAATCAATTAAATATCACTTTTAAAATATTAAAAACTATTATATACTTGAAGACATATTTATTCTCCAAGTAGATCATAAATAGAAGTGCATATTCATCTGAAGTGCTCTAAAATTTTACCTTTCAATTCAACAACTTTGAAGAAATATAATGTTTCTTCCTGCTCCATAGGGTCAGACAGATGTGATCAAACATATGTAACATATCAGATATATGGAAAATACAACTGCAATCATTTTTCTTTATGAAAAGAAAAGAATGTGCCCTTAAGCCAGGCGAAGGAGAAAAGCCTATACAGCTAGAATCAAACTGTATCTAGATTCATTTAGAAAACTGGAACATGATTTCCTCTGAATAACAGACACAGAGCCCCAGGCACTTTGTATGTTCAAAAATTAAACTTACAACTGGCATACATCTGGCAGTGATCCTGTACACTAAATCCATTTGGTTGGCCAGATGGCCTGAGACTTGCAGCTTTTTAATCTCGCACACAAAGCACTTTAGGCTGGAAAAAATAATAAATACAACATAATACAGCATTGTGACAGAATGCCTCTTTTATTGATTTTGGAGCTATAGGTATGGGAAAATCTGGTCTAAGGAAGTACTGTTTTCCCAGCTTACTCCCCCAAACTTGTTAGATGCTGTGACTGTTATCCTCTTTTCCTCTGTTCTTGTACCTTGTTCATTCTCAGCAAAGGATCTGTGACCCCTTAGGTTCACAGGGGTGTATGCTGGAGGCAGAGAATGGCACAATCAGACCGTAACTTCTCTCTGATGAGGAAGAACAAGACTGTGATATCTTAACACCTTAACACCTATTTTACTTCTGCATCTTGTCTTTCTTTTTGCATTAAAGCCAGACAAGTGTAAAATCTGAGATTTTCTACTGTCAGTACCCACTGACTTCATGGCTACACAAATATCCATGTATGATATTACTGTGCTGTTACCATGCCTTTCACCTATCTGCACCACCATTAACTGAATGCCATCAGGAAGGGAGAAATTTGCCAGGTCTGCATTCATTGCTTGCGTGTTTTTCGCACTGAAAGCAGAAGTGCTGCACGACTGACTGAATGAACCAGGAATTCAACTTTCCAGCATTACACCCTTCTTTTAGCATTGATAAAGTCTACGTGCTGCCCTCAGCTCCCTGCTTCCCACAGATGCCCCTTCTCTATGGTCTTTCTGGGAAAGCTAATGGAGCACCTTTGGCTTAGGCTTGTGTTATGCACTGTGCAAGTAATTCTATTGGAATCATGGGTTTTAGGACAAGCCATTGACTTCACTCTGCTGGCTTGTTTCATCTTCCCAGTGATGCCTTTTTTTTTTGCTGGCAGCTTCAAAGGCATCTTGGTGGATAAACTGTCTGACCTACTAAAAGAAGTACAAAGAGAATCTCCTTCTCTCAATTAATTCTTGTGCTCCAAATTCATGCTCAGATTTGTTTCTGAGCAGCTTTCATTTCTGTTAATCAGCTAAGACAGTTTTAGTTCCCTTGAGTTGTTGCTTAGCTGCAGATCTCCTCCCAAACTCTACTTTTCCCAATCATTTTAGGAAATGTTGCTGCTGCATGGGCCTGGACTTTAGCTGAGCTGAATCAATACATCTCTCCAAAGGAAATTCTCTCCAACTAAAGTTAAAGCAGATTTGTGCCACCCAAAGCTCTGGTTCCTAAATGTTGGAGATAACATGCGTATGTCTTTTGCCTAAAGACCCAGTCCAAATGCTGTTTCTTGCTCTTGAATTCCATGGCATTTTATAAATACAGCTACACAGAAGAAGCAAATTTATCCAGACCTTCATACCAAAGCTAAACTCTGTACTCTGGGGGAAGCAGCTGAATACAATCAGAGATGTTCACAGCATGTGTTGAAGATAAGCATCATCACTGCTGTCTCACAAAGGAAAAGGAGAGGCAGAGAGAGGTTTCACCCAAGGCCATGATGGGAGTTGAAACGGAGGCTGAGAGAAGCTCTGTACCTGCTTAGTGCACAGACTGTGTATTTTCAATGAGTGAAAATAAAGAGATGGGGTTCAGAGTCCAGATCCAAGTTCACTCATTTAAAAAACAAACAAACCCTCAAAGCTACAGTCAATGGACTGCTACCTGGAGTGCTTACCTGTAGCATCTGAAGCCAGTAGGTAGATACTGGAGCTGAAAAGCAAAGCCATAAAACAAATTCTGTCTTGCTTCAGTATCCCTAGGAGCACTTGTACTGCTGGGTCACTCCTTGGAGCCCCTCCAGCTACATCAGTGGATGTGGCACAGCTGGAGGCTGAAGGCTTTCATTTGGAGACCCAACTACTAATTTATGAGCCCAACTTTAGCCAAGCAGATCTGACAGCCCTGGCCTCAGCTTTTAATGCAATTAGTATTCTGGACGCTATTGATGATTTCATGCCAAATCAATTTTGGCACATTAAAGTGATTTGTCTGAAATCCAGCAAAAGAGCTCTCCTAATAACTCAGCTCTCAGACTCTGCAGCGCTGGCAGGAAGGTAATGTGTGTCTGCATAGGTGTCCTCAATCTGCTCTAAAAATTTCAGGGAGGTTTTACTGGAATTTAAAACATTTTAATGCATACGCTTTCTTTTAAGTCTCAGCCATTCATTTTAACTCTGAGTACTTTGTAGTTGGCTTCAAGGTAATTTTAAAATAAAAAATTAAAACTGTATTCAAGAAGGAGGGATTTCATCCTGAACTTTAGGTACAGCTGTAGTGGAAAAAAATGCACGTTACACCATCCAAAAGAGTGCTCATAGAGTGGTCTTGAATCAGTTGGTGCACATCAGGGAATGCATTTCTCTTTTTGCTGAAGCAAGGCTAGTGCACAACTAAGCTGACCGTGCAGGCAGTTTGTCAGTGTCCTCTGTGGTCACTGACACCCTTCCCAAATATTCCAACATTTTACCACAAATGTGGATTCTTCTAAATGCACCAACCCAAAGCTCTTGCATTAACAAATTATAAACCTCTGAGACCACGTCATGTGACATTATAGAAAATGTTACTTAGACCCTTTTCAAGGCTGCAGAAGGAAGAAATAGGAAATACAGTGTTTCTCCCACCTTTAAGCAGGGGGTGAACTGGGTCTAGGGTGCTACTAAAATCTGGCAGTTGGGAATGCCAAAGAGCACCAAGATTAGTTGCTCAAGATTAGTTTGATGTACGTATTCTTCTTAAATTTATTTGATGCAGGACATGAGAGATTTCATTTAACAAAGAAACAGCTAGTGATGCTGAATAGCTTGACATGGGAAACAACCAGCTCCTGACCTGCCAGCTCATTGGGGAGTATGAACTGCAGCACAGGGATAGAGCTGTTTAGGGTCCATCCGAAACAGGGCCACTCAAAGCCAACCATAAAGCCAAAGGGAAAACAAACACTTCTGCCTCTCTGTATTATTCGTCCCCATTATGGAATCATCCCTCTTTATATGCCTTGGATAGGGCCAGTTCCAGCTGATGATTTGGGTCCACCAGTGTGGCAGCAGCTGCTAGAAATGTCTGGGCTCAGGCTCTGGCCACCCGGCCCTGTGCAAAAGAGCCATCTGCCCCATCACCTTGTTGTGTGCCAGTCCTGTAGAGCATGCCAGCAACGTGCCATGGGCACTGGGCAGAGCTGCAGGGCTGGGAGCACCACTTCCCCAGGGATTGGCTGCTCCAGCCACTTGAATGGGGGCTAAAACCTCATCAAGGAACATAAAAATTAACCCTCCGACCTCTCCAGGGTCTTCTGGTAATGGATCCTGAATAGAAATGTATGTTACAGAAATAAGAACTGCACATGAAAAGAAATTAAATATAGTTCCCCCAACTTTATGCTCTGCAGAATGATCAAATAGACCTTTGCAAGAGGACTAAAGATAATGTCCCAGAAAAGAGAAGCACATTTTTCTTACTCTAGGTAAACATTACTGATACACATGAGCAGCTTTTCTAGTTCTGGCACATTGCTTCAATCTTTTCTTTCCTGCCATGTGAACAAATGTTTGTTTGCTTCAAGTTCAGGACAGGCTTTCCAAGACAAAAACCATCCAGATGGTCATCAGACAAAAGGAGGACTCTCAGATTTCTGCAAACACTTTTTTTTAAACCAAAGAAATTGTTTTCTACAGCTCTCTTCTCTGATGATGCCTTCTCTGCTCTTGCTCACGACGTTGATGGAATAAGCTGCTTTTGTTGATTAAAGCTCTTGAATCCCATAGGCAGTTTAAATCCTATCAAATGGTTCATCTTCTCAGATGTTCTTTTTAAGTTCTTTAACTATGTTTTCTGAATTCTCCTTACTATTTCAATCCCCATAGCTAAGCCTTTCACACCGTCTTTATTAGTTCCTGAAAATGACACGTGCATTGGACGCAGTACACAACTACTTCAAGTTAATGTTTATGTTATTGTTATAAATATATCACACACAATGACCCAAAATTGCCCTCTGTGTACTGCATGAATAATAGATATACAGATAGATGTTTGATGAGTGTTCCATATATTATTCCCAGTTTTATTTCTTCAAAAATCAAATCACCCAAGCTCTTAATTCCAAAATCTCAGTTTCCATCCTACAGATTGTTTAAAACATTGCATTTGTTTTCAGGCCCAATGCTTTTTCCTCTTGTTTCAGAAGCAGCCACTCTCACGGATCCTCATGACACTTGGTTTGATGCAGGCTGATCATTGCACAGGTCATTTTGTTTACTGGTAGTAAAGGCTCTTTGTTAGTAGTTTTTCCTTCATATCCCATTCAGTAATTAGCATGCATTTCATCTGAGAGGGACAAAGATATTTTACTGAGCTGTAGAAAAATCACGTGGATTTTGGTGTGGTTCTTATAAGCCTTTGTAATTTCCTGAGATCAGCTTCCTCTGAACCAACTTTGGATATGCTGAAACATGTAAAATGGCTAGATAGATCTTATAGCTTGATCATTACACTTGGTGCCATAGAGCTTAATATGTTTGGCATGTGAAGCCATATATGTCTATGGGGGCGAGCTGGATCCAGAAGACACTCAATCAGCATGTGGGGTTTGCTTGCCATCTGGGCAACGATAGGACTTGGAACACCCAGCTTCAGATCTCTGCTCCATCTCTGTGTGTGACCTTGTAAAGCACAAAAATTCCTTCTTTGCCTCAATTAAATGTGGAAAAATACACTTCCCCAGCTCAGTTATGAGGATGAATCCCTGAAAGTTGCTGAGGTGCACTGATGCTATGGTAACAGAGGTAATATAAATACAGGAGATTGATAGTCCTTCCATTAAGTTGGATGAGACCTTATAGGCAACGTGCATTTCTTGCAATGTTCAAAGTAAGCAGTCATCATGATTTCCATCTGTTCTTTCTCTGCCTGTGTCCTTTAAAAGTTATGGCAAAGGCTGACGAGGTAGAAAGACTGTATGCTTCCAAATCAAACAAAATGAAAAAAAGCTCCTCTACAAAGTATTCTGGAAAAGCGTAATATGTTCTCAAAACAGCATTACCTGGTGAGCAAAAAAAAAACCAAAAACAGATACACAGTATCAAGCCTAAATTTTTGCAAATTATTTTGTGAAACATCACCAGAAATATCTTTAGGACTCAATGAATGGCACCTCTCTACCACTTGGCAGCCAAGGTGTTAAAACTTAGTGCTCAGTACAAGCAAACACAGGCAAGGGAGAAAAGTCCATTTGAAAACGTATTTCCCTCTATGTGGGATAGGCCTGTGTGTCTGGAAATGTTATCGAGGTTAATTAGAAAAATTATCTCATCAGAACAAAAAAAAAACAGGTGAGCGGAGCCTCTCTGCCTGAGACACGCTAATCTCTCCCAGCTCGGTTTCAAGAGCAGCCTCGATCCATCAAAGTCACTCCCCCATGCAGTCCCTCGAGGACATCTGAAGTTAAGCCAAGTGTGGCACGGCGTGCCTCGCACCTGCAGTGTTAATGGAAATGGGCGTCAAGGCTGCTTCCACCAGTGTGTGCAAGAGAAAACATAAATCCTTATGGTTAAATACCATTGTTCCCGCTGGCCGTTGGTTCTGAAATGTCCATCATCCCCTTCAGCAAGTTTTTTGATTAAAAAGCTTGATTTACTGCTCATATCTCATGTAAATAGGGTGCTATGGGGGTGCCCCATCCCTGGAGGTGCTCAAGGTCAGGTTGGATGGACCTTGAGCATCCTGGGCAGCCTGAGAGGGTGGGGGGCAACCAGCCCATGGCAGGGGGTGGAAGTGGGTAATCTTTAAGGTCTCTTCCAACCCAAGCCATTCCAGGATTCTATTATTCAGAACAAGGTGCAACAGAAGAGGAATATTTCTGTTTTCAGCTGTAATATCCCTCACATTCTCCTTTGGGGGGATTTTGCTGAATTTCCAGTTCCCTTTCTTCTCCCTCACCATTCACAGAACCTGTCCCTTTGAATTCTGTACCAGGACAGCAATATTTAGTTTGAGCCTTCTCCTCTGATAGAAATAAGTCATAAATCGTGGGCTATTCTGCTCTCACCTCTGCTCTCCTGAGAGCTGCCCCATGCCAGGCACAGACCTTTGCCCATCCCAGTGCAGAGATGGAGCTCCCTGTGCCACCCCAACAATGCAAGACAGCAAAGCTGTCAGTGCTGAGATCTATTTTTGTATTTTGGTACATGGTGTCACCATAAATAAAATGGAAAAATACTGCTGCAGCTCTCTCTCTTTCTCCCTTTATCAGTTGTTGTCCATTCTGCTGCTGCAATACAAAATAAACCGGAAAGAAAACAAATTAAATTACTCTGCTGTACACGCAAAGAAAATGCCATTTAGCCCAGAATTCACACCAGAGCTGCCAGACTGCAACAGGGAGGAAAAAAGCCTGCTGTCATCAGTGCATTGGGCCAGGCAGGACAGAAGGTGTGCGCAGGGAGCTGCATGGTTGTAGCTCCCCATGCACTGCTGAGCTCATCCTACCCATGCTAGTCATTCTCTCTACTACAATCCTCTTCCCAACACGGCTCCTACAGGTCCAAAGTTCCTCAGGTCACTGGCCAGACAGAATGGCACAGGCTGGAACCCACCTGGGCTGCCTCCTTTTCACCAAGTTCTATTTTCCAGCTCACCTCGCATGCTGCATGGACTGACTCCTGAAATGGGTTTTAAAACCTAGAATAATTCACAATTATGGGCCCTCTTCTCTGTTGCTATGTGTTTATTTTGTGCTGTGCTGATCTGTGGTGTCCCTAATGAGCAGTTAACAAGACATCAATTAATCATGCAAATGGGGAGAAGTAGATATTCAGCTGATTGCACTACTTGCAGTTAAGATTTGGGACTCCATACAGTTAGGATTAGATTCTGCTAGGATTAGATTCTGCATACACCATTAAAGATAAAGGGTTGCCCAACCCCTTCTCTGCACCATGGTCCTGAATTATGGAGTCTATGAACAGAACAGTGCTGTAGCTTCTACGCAGGTCATCACCAAAGTAACCACAGGTGATACCAAGCCTATTAGACCCCTGCATGTCTTTATCACCAAGCAGAGAGAATGCCTGAAATGAGAAGGTCCCTCGATGGGCACTGGGCACTGCTGGTGCTGGGACTGCAGCCACATTTTGCGTGGTGGGAACCATGCAGCCCTCGCATATCCTTTCCTTTCCTCTCCCTTGGGAATTTCCCCTCACCTAATTTGATTTTGCAGTCCTGTGTTTTCCTGAATATCCTCATTGATTTTGCTTTTTTTTTTCCTTTGCTTTTTTTTTTTTTTTTTTTTTCCTGGCGAAACTTACCCAGTGATTATTTGAAAGGCTGCAAAGGCATCTGGGGATTTTCTCTTGTGCTGTTATGATTTAGGCTTGAAATTGCTTAATTGCTGTTTCCTGTAGTTCTCATTTTCAGTTCCCTAATGACTGTATCAATTTGTTGCCTATTATCCCCAATGACGGGGCAGTGTTTTCCTGTGCATGTTTCAACAAGGCATTTTAAAATCTCTCTCCTACAAGTTGCCGGAGGACTCAGCCTTTCCCTCTTTGGACCTATTGGCTTGTTCCCACTTACAGCACCAGCAGTCCCAGGCATGATTTGTCCAAGATTTGAACACCATTTGAATACCATTTAAGTCGGAAAGGACCCTTAAAGGTCATCAGATCCAATCCTCCTGCAATGAACAGGGACGTCTACAGCAGTCAGATGCTCAGAGCCCCATCCAGCTTGACTTTGAGTGTCTCCGTTATGGGGCACCCACAACCTCTCTGGGCAAATGTTAGCATTGAAGGATGAAGAAAAATAGCCTGCTGCAGATCCTTCTTTGCCATCTTGAATTTCCAAATGCATAAATATTGGATTTATTGGATATTGGACTGCTACACACAGGTTGGTTTTGTTTTAGGAGGGATTCTCCTAGTGTTGAAATTCGAGCTTTGGTTGGAAAATCCAGGTTTCTTTGATTTTTTATGTTGGTGGGCACTTCAGTGTGACATCAATCAAATGCAAGCTAAACTTTTCTAATCAAGTCTGATTGGTGAATAACACAAATGTGAGTGATGTTAATAATTTTTAATTATAACGCTGAAATAATACTGCAATTATAATACTAATTATTGGGAGAACTAGCGTTTAAAAAAGGCTATTATGACAACAAGTCAAACTTATGAATGGAATGATGCTCAGTGTGATACGAGCTATCTGGACCATATGGCACACTTTCTGGAAGATGACAGGCTGTAGCCAGTGTTGAGGAGAAGACTCCTCTTAGCTGCAACTGCAGCATATGTTCCTGCAAGGAATTTGCATGTGGTTTGGAAAGGAAATGCTAATGAATCCTTCATAAATTCTCTTCATTCCTAGCTCTAATGGAGTCATTTCAAGATTCTGACACCTCGCCTTACTGCATGACCACAGTACCTGACAGGAGCTGTTGATAGTAGTGGTTCTTAATCATCCAAAGACAAACCAGGACTTGATATATCTGGTGTACAACAAGCACAGCTTCAACGCGGATTCAAGGCTTTCTTCACAGATATGACCTCTTGTTGATTTACAGTGAACAACAAGCTTTCCACTTTTATTAAGTTCAACATTTACTACGCTTATTAATTTTGCCTAATTTGTCATCATTTTCAAATATCCTCTATCTGAAACTGCCTTTCAGGAACTAATGTCTGCATCCACTGACCCCAGCAACTTGGACACAGAGGGCTAAATCTCAAAACCTGCGAGTCAGAAACATGGCTGGACAAATGCCGGCTTTTGACCAAGCTTATTCAAAATATTTACAGCTTACTTGATTATTTTGATGCAGTGCATTCAGACAAAATACCCACCAAGCACTTTTTGTTGTGTTTGAGGCATGTTTTTAAAATTAGCTTAGACAAGGTGCATTACCCTTGAATTATCTGTGTGAGCTAAAGCAAAGCAGATGCAGGAAGAATGTGATTATCTTGGTAATGTTTGTGAAACAGATGCAAGTGCTAGCAGTAGAATAAAGCATCCTTCTATGTTATTAATGCTGTTGCCATCAGGTTAATAATACACTGCACACCCAGCACCTCTTTGTTCAGACTACTGGACAGATATATGAAGAAATATTGTTAAGAAAAGGCCACATCAGAAACACCTTTTTAAAATAAGGTTTGCCCATTGAAACACTGAGCAGACTTTGCCTTCTGTCTCCTAAAGCATCACAACCCACAGGTGGGTAATCACATTTCTGCTACCCTTACTTTTTATTTATTTTCCCTCAATGCAGAGTATTCCAAAAGGGCAAAAACAGTACATGATGAGACCAGACATGAAGCTCCCCATTCCAAGAGAACTCATCTATTTCTCTCAGGTCTCTCACAGATTTGACAGTGGTCGAGCCCACACAAAAGGAGAGGAGAGCTGGAGAAATGAAGATACCCAAAAGGTCTTTGCAAGTGGCAGCTGGGGGCAATTTGTTCTGAATGGGGGAGGTGATGGGCAGGTGTTTTTAAATGCTGATTGAAATGCACACTTTCTTCTGTAAAGGGCCTGGAAGTGGGTGGTAGATGCCCTAGGCTGGTTTTAGCACATCTTTATTCCCTTTCTAGTGAGGAATTGCTCGTTCTATCCAGCTCAGAGTTTGCTGTCCCACAATAAGCAGCCTGTAGGAGAAATCTCCAGGAATCCTGCTGCACTGCAGTCTTATCTGTCTCAGGATCTGGTATCACTCTGCTGGGGACCAAGTGTCCTCTTAGCTGCTCTTCTTTTTGTCCTTCCTGACGGTGCTGTGTTATGGAGTGCTGACTTCATCCACATGTAAGTAAACGAGAAAGTTCTTCTTTCTTTGCCTCTGGAAATAATCAAAACGGATGGGTAACCTATTGCTGTGGGTGGACTCAAGTCACATCTGAGACAGAGTTATGTGAGGTGAACCAAGAATGCAAGGACTCGGTTATCTTAATGTTTGGTCCTGATCAGGCTGGCATCTCTGGGTGTCGTTTTCTAGGTGTGATTTCTTCACAGTTTTCAATCCCTGGCTAAAATAAATAAATAAATAAATAAATAAAAATGCATCCGTAAAGACATCACGCGCTTGTCTGCTAAAGAAAGCTGGCAAAGAAAAGATAAAAAGCATATATATTCCTTTCACTAGGCTTCTAGGGAATAAGTACAGAGCTCTATCTTCCTCTTCAGCACTGCGTAAAAAACAGAATGCAAAATTTCCTCCTTGAAATACTTTGGCACAAACAACTATTCTGCACTATTTGTTTAGAAATCCAGTGGGGCTTTGCTGAATGAAAGCAAGTGTCTTCATACTGGTAGTTGAAATAAGAACTAATTTCATGCACAATTGACAGTGCAGAAGGAACTTCCTTGATATTGAAAGAGCAAAAGACTTTATGGGGCTGCATATGTATTTATGATTATTTAAGATTCTTGTTATAATGAGGATCCTTTAAGGAGAGAAATTTTGTATTTTAATTTGCATAAAGACAATAAAAACTCTTCAAAAAGCAATTTCTCTCAGTATAAAAAGCAGGAACATAGCACCTTAGTGGCACAGACATCTGTTACTTAAGCAGATGCTGCCATGTAAACTCCATCAAGCAACAGCATCCACTGATCACAAACCACCCGAACTGCATCCAAGGCCGAACTTGGGTGGGTAGGTGGGAGGCCCTGGAACAGGTTGAGAACTGATAGCCTTTTCTTCAGTGCCTTCATTAAGCATGAGTGATCCAATCATCGTTACCCAATGCTGCTGTATCCAATGGCTCTGTAGCTGCTCTTTGGCACAGAGTTCAGTGCCACGATCTACAATCTGCAGTTCTCACTGCAGATTCATCCTGTACGAGCGCTGGCCTTTCAGCACGTGAGCTGAAGTACCACTTCCTTGTTTCTCATTATGGCTGTAGTTTAATGTCCTCATTCTGGAGCTGATGTATCAATATCTCGGAAGGAGATTAAATATTGCTTGCTCAAGTGCAACACACAGCGATACAAACTCAAGGGACTGCGTTCACTGCAAACAGCGTCGATGGAGTCTGGGGCTGATAAGCCCTTTCTGAAGTTCGCTTACACTTTAAATCAGCAGTTCATGAAAGGCATTAAGAAAAACTATTGTATTACTAGAATGGATGGCAGTAGAGTTTATATGTTACACCTTGAAGTAAGCAGTAGGATTTTCAATCACTTGATAACCTTGAAACTGCTAAGGTATCAAATTGCTATCATGAATATTGTGCGGGAGCAGAAATAACTCAGAAAGCTGCCTTTGTGAATAATAATGTGGGCGAGAGCACTGTTCTTCTGGGCTGGACTTACAATAGCACCAACAAGCAAATACACAAGAAGGCAAGGCATGTACTTAAACACGCGTGTTTGCATTTGACTATACATCAATCAGTTGCCGGCACTGCTCCATCTTACCAGCTTCACAGAGTGTGAAAAGCCTGTGAGATAATTTTGCCAGGCAAGAAAAAGAAACAGAAAGAAGCTCACTTCTGTATATGCAACCCAAAATGTCAGGATAAAATACCCCATTATCTGATAGGAGTTGCATCTCGGGCAGAGCACTGTAATAAGTGAGCACAGTACGAAGCCATTCATGCAGGAATGTAATTTAAAAACCTAAACAACCTATCCTCCTATTTGCATGCAAGATGTTTTAATAAACCCTGTGGTTTCATTCACTCTGGACGAACACAGGGATGTGTGGATGAGAAGACCCCGAACCAGCCCTCCAACTCCCCTGTTTATATCCCGAGTCAGCGGAGTTGATCCCAAACTCTGCTTTTGTTCTTGTTTGAATCTTGTGGCATTTCCAGGTGATGCAGCCTACTGAGATCGCCTGACAGCCCCGTGAAAACTCAATGTCGGGAGTGATTCATCATTGTGTCAGATCGTCCTGCTCTTTGTCACAATGACTGACAATAGGGGAAACTTGGAAATAATACAAAGATTCACCGCTCGCTGATAATGCCTGCATTGTGATTAGAGAAGGCGGTGAGCATGTGAGCTGCATGCTAATCTCGGCCCCCGCCCCCTGCTCCATGGTGCTGTTGGTTTCAACAGCTGGGTGCTGGTGCTTGCTTGCTTCATCTTCACTCCTGTGGCATTCGTAAATGCAGTACCTCTTTTCCAGCATGTTGCAGAGCCATACTGTTGCAAATGTCAGAGGATGCGGCATTTGTGCAGAATGGCAAATTCTGTCAGTGGTGTTGGGCGCTGTGTGGTCATAGGTGTCTGTGGATGGATGAGTCCTTCCCCTCTGAATGATGAAATTTTTTGGAGTATCTGGCAGTAAGAACATTTCTGCACAGTAATTCCAAGAATTCTATAAAAGCCAGCAAGCACACATGAATTTGTATGGGGAATGGGATGTGGTGGAAGGGTTTTATAAAAGATGATTACTGAGAAAATGTTCCTTTATTTTGCATTGGCTTGCAGTAAGGGTTTAGGATAATTGCTGACTCGATAGGGTATTGACACACAAGCAACAAGAAAAACTGTGTGCAGCAACTTCCATGCTCTAAAGCTCCTCACATTTTATCAGCGCTCACAGCAGCGACATCAAAGAGCACAGAGTCGGCTTCACTATTAATTGGGAGGCAACGAGAAGCTCTGAGCCTGAGCTGTTTTCCTGGGCAAGGAAGAAAAGGGCCATGAGAACCAGTAAAGCCCACGGTGGTGCTGAGAGCAGGAGGATGTCCCCAGGGCTGGGGCAGCTCTCTGCTCATCATGTGAGCAGCACGGAGCATCCACCTTGGCTCCATCTTTCCTTCACTTATGTCTGTTTTTTTTCTGCTGCTCCCCAGAAAAGGATCTGGTTATTCTGCAAGAAAACGCTTTTAGAAGAGAAAAGACAGCATGAGCTTTGAGCTCAATGGATGATGGAAAGTCCATTTCTTTTCCACTTTTAAGACAGAGGAATGTAAATTCCTCTGAGGGGAATTTCTTGCCTATAAAATCACAAGTTGTTTATATTTCAGATCTCAGCCTCGCAAACAGCTCACTTTATTCCATTCGCAGTACTGTGCTTCAGAAGCTGGGCCTTTAGAAGTCAAAATAAAAGAAAAAGAAATTTCTAATGGAACAAAAAGAAAGATCCAGTTGTTTAATTGGCATTAGTGATGCGTACTTTAAGGAAATGCCAGGCTTAAATGCGTTCAGAAGAAAAGATGGGCACTCCCCCAGCCTGGACCCTGCTTGAAGAGCATGGGAGAGAATCCAGGGACTGCTCCTGCTCCTGCTTGTGCTGGTGTAACAGTGGAGAGCCACGGATCCCAAGCTGGCACTGCTTCCTCAAATCTTTTTCTTCCAGTTCCCATTTCTTCTCCCTGCTCTGCCAGGGGAGCTGAGTTACGTTTATATGGAACATAAAAGGCTCTTTACTGCAATCAGTCGGCATTTTGTTTCCAACAAACAGGCACGTATAGCTTGAATATATTTAATGGATTTATCCATTAAGCTCAATAACACATTTCCACCCCTAACTGCGATGGTGCAGGTGAAGACAAGTATGTGGTTTATTTGCTGAACGTTGTTTATCTCAGGATGATGCGTGAGGATACAGGAACAGGCAAGATGTTAAAGCACATAATAAATACAAAATAAATGATCCATACATTAGAAAGATATTGGAAGTTATCTACAGATATCGTAAGCTGAGGGAAAGAACGACCCTGTTGCCATTGAGAAATTTCATTGTTTGCTTCATTTTCTTTAATATGACCAGCAGGAATAAAGGGTGTAGTTTTTCATTCTGTTGCTTTGCTGAGATGAGTTTGAGCCATTAGCTTAACGTCTCTGGACCTTTAGCTTGTGACAGTACTGAAGGAAAGAATGAATTTCCCCAACTGTCTTAACAACCACAACAGCATCTCTCCATGTAGATATTAAAGATACAGGCAGTGGAAGCAATACTAATCCACAATGGGATTAAGATCTGAACACCTGGGAAACAATTGCCATGTTCAATCATTTGGGTGAAATCACTGCTGGCCTTTGGACTACCCATTACAGTTTGGTTCCCAGTTGTTTTTTTCTTATAATTAATGTGTAGTATTGAGTACAAGACTTTTTTATTAAAAAAAAAAAAAGCCGCCCTTGCATATGGATCGCAATTATCTTTGAAATACTTTAATATGAAGAAAACAGCATAAAATAAAAAGCAGTTTCATTTTTAATGTTCCAGTTTAATTAAGAAAGTGTTCAAGTAATTTAAAAATGTAGGCATTAAAATACCAATTAAGCTTAAGGCAAGTTTTCCTATTAATTTTGATGACATCAATACAGGGGTGTCGTGTAGAGGTGACCCTTCTGAAACAGGTTATTTCCAGCACTACGTTTGGCTGTACTGATGCTGAGAGAAAATTGATTAATGAGGAAACTTCACCCGTTTGGCCAATCCCAGAAAGCTGAGCCTTGAGAACGATGATGCCATCCTTGCAACAAATAACAGCCAATGTAACCTCTTTCAAGGCTTTAATTACCATTTTCATGTCTCAGCCTTCCACTCTGGCTGGCCACCCTGGTAACAACTGAACATGTTCTAATGGTTCTAATTGTGCAGTACGAACACGATTGAAATGTGTTGTTTGAAATAAAGGTTATTCTGATGTGCAGTAATTATTTTATAATTGTGTTTATTGTTCTAATTCTGTATTAGTGACTAAATGGTAAATGTAGCATTTTAATGCATTAAAATTTAATTATTGCCTGAAACTCTAGTGCAGGAATACTGCAAGTTTCCACGAGTGCCAGCAGCATTCGCAATGCAAGATGCACGTATCTGATCTGATTAAAATTTTGGGCCCATTAACAAAAAACCTCAGGAAAGATTACTTTCCAGGAATGGCCACTTCCAGTAGCCTTGCAAACCCAGAGATGCTAATTCTTAATGCCAGCCTGGGCAAGATGGATGTAGGTTAAATTTATCTCATTTCATTTCAGATCTTAAATTGCTTAATGAGGCTGAAATACGCTTTATTTCAGAGAAGCCGCAGTGCTCTTCACGAGGAACAGAATTTATGCCAACGTTTGAGTCAAGTGCAAATACCACCATTGCTCCTTCATTACTGCCTTAACCGGTGAGATCTGTTCTGCTCGGCAGAACTCGCACCAAATGTCAGGTTCCTAAATGAAGGAGCTCCTGTCTCTCTGTGAGAAACCAGCTGATTGGCTAAAAGTACTTCAACCTTTATTTAATTCATGCCTTAAAAGTGCTCCTTGGCGGGAGCTCTTGGGAGCTGATCTTGTGTCACACTTACTGAAACTCATTTAATTATTTGCAGCTGAGGAGGGCAGGAGGATGGTTATTGCACAGTGGAAAGCTCATCTGCTTCTTTTTCAGCTTGAACCCCAAACCAGGGAAGTCAGTTAGGATTCCTGTTTTACTTCAGCCCCACGACCCTTTTCTTGGGGCTGCTTTTTAGGGGGATAGTTTCTTCCAGAGCTTTAAAGGGATTTTGCTCATTCTCATGCTCCAATCAGCAAAAAAATAGTCATTAACATTGGGACTGAAAATATCTCCAGTAGCTCTTTCATCCACAAGACAAAAGCAACGGAGAAATTTGGATGCTCTATAAACTCAGGTGGCTCCCAGCAAACCAGAGACTGCAGTCACGTCACCGCTGATGGGTTGAGAGGGTTGAGAGGAGCTCTGTGTATGGTCCCCGTGCCCCTGGGGCGTGGGTTGGTATCAAGCTTTTATAAAGCACAAAGTCCTGCCATGAGTTTTTGAATGTTTTCTGTGGATCCTTGACCAAAATAAAAATTGTGTGCTATGTATGAAAGGTGTGGAAAGACAAGAAAACACAAATTCTGCTCTAATGTGCAGAACGTGGAAAGGTTCTAAGGAAAGAAAAAGAATATGGGATCCAGCCTGAGGCTGAAGACAGGGAATCAGTGACTAGTACAGCTTCAAAAATCAGCTTTATGACTATCATTAAATGAAAGCCTCTCTCCTCGTGGGGGACTTTTGTTTCATCATGAGATGTATATCTCTTAGCACAACTAGTTGCATCCAAAGCACTGTCATAAAACTTCTTATTTAAATTAAGAAAATCAGAAAGGCCTTCTAAATGAGGATGTTCTGTACTAGTGGGTTTTAGATAAAACTGGTTAAATTTATGATAAATTCTTACATATGTGGCTTTCTTTTAATAAATTCCAACTGAAGCAACTTACAAAATATATTATACCAATGTTTCCTTTGAAAACTTCTCTATGCTTCACGATTACATAGCTTAAGAAGTTTAGAAGCCTTGGGCAAGCAACTGAAACTACAAGAGGAATGCTTAAGAATTGTTTGTATGCTTGATTTGTTTTACAGTGCATTTGGTCTTTAGTTTTGATTGGATTGTCTTACTGAGACATGAAGGGCATTTAAAAGTAAGAAAGTGAATAGGATACATTTGCAACTATATGCCCAAAAGCAAGATCTTAATGTCAGAAGTAAATTATAACAACTTACATTGCTGATGACATACATTATAATTCAAAGCCTGGCAAACCACATCAAGGTTGTTCTTACCATGATTTGACAAAATAATGTCTTAAAGCCTCGTGGTTTTTAGGTTTACAGTAACCAGACTTTATTTATGCTAGGAATTTCATAAATAAAAAGCAAGCTTTATCAAAGGTAAGACTTTTTTTTTTTTCATTTTAAATGCTGCTGAATCTTTTTGGAAGCTCAACTTTTTATGCCAATAATGATAAAAGTGGGATGATCCCAGCAGGTCAGGCACATGCCAGCCATCATCCACTTTGTCATGTTGGATGACACTGGGGAGCTTCCTCATGTTGAATGTGGGAAAGGATGCAGGCAGTCAAGTTTCAACTCGCTGCCTATCTGTGAGGGTTTCCCAGGTCTGTGAGCAGTTCTGTGGCAATGTGGGATGTGCAAATGCACGAAGTTGTGCCTGCAAACAGCAAGCAGCCTGTGAAGCTTCACGTTCTGTTCATCCTGTGGGATTTTCCAACTTGGCACTGCCTGTGGGGATCCAAGCTTGTAGGATTACCCAGCACAAGGTAAAGGCTCACAGTGGGAAGAAGCAGGAAGAAACACCCCAGTCCCACACCTATGCTGTAGTGCTCAGGCCATGGGTGTGCTGTAGTTCTTTACTCTGTCTTTGGCAGCAGCCTGAGGAAGGCAGGAGCACAGCAGCTCTTTGGTGCAGCTCCTGACACTGGCACAAGTGTCCATGTGCTCCCTTGGATGTGCCTGCTCAGGCTTTTCATGAGGAAGCTGACAACAGCATTTTGCCTAAACCTTAAAAGACTTCTTTTCCAAATGGATTTGTTTGGTCTTCCCACACCACTTAAACTCTTCATATCCACTGCCTCTTTGAAAGAAAACCTCTTTTTGGTTGTGTTAGGGACTCATTACGGAAAAGGAGCTGGAAAGTCCCTGCTGGAGCTCTCCCTGCCACCCATGGCTTATACACCAGCCCTGTCCTCTCACTGGCTTTTTCCAAGCTGTGATCCTCAGCTGCCTCCTTGAAGGGAATACCCTTCCAGCAGCCTCAGCCACGTATCTCATAGAGATCCAGCTCAACATCTGATCTCACCAGCAGGACCAAATCCTAAACCTCCCATTATGCTGACTTGACTCCCAAGTTTCTCTTCTGTTTAAAAGAAAAACTCTCGCCCTCCTCCAGTTTCTATATAAAGCAGGAGAGGAGAAAGGGTGAGAGAGAAACAACAGCAGCCTTTCCTGCAGGCCACTGTTGGGGTACACACAGGGATGAGGGGCTGTGTTTCAGCCACTGCTTTGCTAAATACTGCACTGTGTTACTCTGATTATTTGCAGGCTCAGGCTCCGATCATCATGCCGATGAATGAGAGCCTGGTTTAATGGCAGGGTGAATGATGACGAAGGCAAGGTGATTGCTCCCCATTTACTCTGGAGGAAATGGTACCACTTTGGCATCAGGTCCACTGGAAAAAAAAGAAAATAAAAATATTCACAGCCCTTAAGCATAACAAGCCTGATTTGTCTGCCTTTCAGCTGCAATCAGTGAGAAACAACCCCACTGAAGTAAGCCTGAATGAAACATGAGGCTGTACATTTAGGTGAATAATAGCTGAATTTAGGTTTGGATTCTAGAGCACGGTTTTAGTAAAAAGGGATGCATGCTGTCGCTGCATCAAGGTGCTGAAACCATCAGATCCTGGCAGGAGAGCCATAGCATCATCACACCATCCCCAGGCAGAGAGCTGCTGCAGGGCAGGCAGGGATCATCCTGCAGGTCTGTACAGAACTCACACCACATTTATCATTTACCTTCTGGAAACCCCAAAGTAAATAGATAACTAAAATCCATTAGAGAAACACACTCCCTGCTTTTAAAACTAATATCATTTTTTTTGGTATGGCATTGTCTGCCTACCGTGCTGACTGTGAAGCAGAGCTCTGCTCCCACTCCGGTTTGTATGGAGTGAATTATGCATTGGCAGAGCCTGCCCACGGCGTACATACAATGCCTCTGCACCACACTCTGCTAGTGAATGAGAAATTAAAAGAGAGTTGTCATATGGAAAATTAGAAAGTGGCTACTGTTACAAAAATCTGTTCTCTAATTCATGCTGTTTCTAAGTCCCTGAAAAGAAAGTAATGAAAAAGCTTGAGAAATCTTGTGATAGCTCTGAACGCCCATCAGTACTATAATGATTTGCTGCATGATTTACATGTTTAAACTTATTATTTACATGCTTAAACTTCCAGAAGCAAAGCCTGGGCACAGATCTTTGAGGCACTAAGCCCCGGTGACCAATGCAAAACATCCTTCTCACTCGCTGCTTCTTTTCTGTTTTGTTTTGGTTTTGCTGCTTCCATTCCTATGAAGTGGCCACTCATCATTCCTGTGCTTCATGAGGTCAGTGCAAGTGATTTTAAGAACATCTGGAGACTCACAGCTCATCTTGGTATATATAGGTGTTAAAGGTGACGATTTATTTGTATATTTAATTTAGTGATCAGCAAGAAATAGCTTTTGTGCTCCATCATTCCTTCTGTACTAAAAAATATACACTGAAGGAAGTTGTTTTCCTACTCATGCCAGCTCATCCGAAACAGCAACCTCTCATGCAGTATCCATCTCCTCCTAGGCCCACAGAGGCATTCACCAGGTAATGGGAACAGCTGCAAGGAGGGGAAGAAGCTCGCTAAGTAGCTTGAACTTCATGCTGTTCTTGTCTGCTATTACACCCAGATATATTAAATGCACGCTTCTTAATCTAGCCAGTGCACATCTTATGATGCTGTGCTTGACCTTTTATCAAAGAAAAGTCTTAATAAATAACTTAATGGAAAAGCTTCATGTACTGACAATCACCTCAGACTGACTTTTGCCATGGAACCTAGCCAAACCATCAGCCTGCTGGCATCACATTTACTCCAACAACCCAATCGTTCCTCATCTGCACTATAGAGATTTTTCCTTTTGAATCAGACACACAGGAATGTTCATGGGATTCAAGCAGTAGCATTTCTCAGTTCTCCAAGCTCTGTGAAAACAGCACTGCAGAGGGAAGGAGTGCACAATCAGTGACATGGATACCATCACCTGCTCCCCTATGCGATGGAGTTATGATGAGTTGACGGCAGTGTGTCCTATCCAAGACTCCCAGCAGCAATTGCTAACAGGAAGGAAATGCTGTTTGGTGATGTGTTGCTTATATGACAGTTAACATAAACACAGGTAAATTAGACAATGACATTAATACCCTTGATTATTATTGATGTTATTAGAACAAGAATTAGGATTTGCTGGCAAAATCTTCTTGGTTAGCATTGACTCCAGCAGGGAAATAAGAGCAGACAAATATTGCAGTATATTATTAAGCAGCTGAGCAACTCCCAAACCACAGTTATCTTAATGATGTGACAAGCATCAACTATCCTATCAAACAAATTCCCATCAATCAAAGAAGTAACCTGTGTGGCATGTGACAAGTTTGTGATTAGGAGAAAACTAAAGTATTCAAACTCTGTTGTGCAGACATGACCTGGATCCAAAATATGTAGCACTCCCTCCTTAGTAGTGAGCCAAATTGGATCCCATGCTATCCGCCTCACTGTCGAAGGTGTGAAAGCTTCTGAATCCCAGGATTCCAAAATTCCTTGTAACAAATGTTGAGAATACATCATCTCTTCACCAAACAGCGTGGTTATCCCAGAAAACAAATGGTTTTTCCAGTTACAGTGCATTGGTATCTGAGGAAACAATGGTTATTTCCCTCTTCCCCATGCTCAGAATTACTGCTGTATTTCAGAAAGACCAAATGCAAAACTAAAGGCAACTACAAATACTCAAGTACTACAACTACAAATCTAACATTTATGATCATCAAGTGAATGAGAAGAAAGTAAAATGCAGATTTGAGGCTACTCTAAAACGCCAATGGTTTTATTTTTTTGAAGAAACAAAACTTTTATTTGCACCCTGTGTTAAATGCAATGTAAATTTCTACTTGTTCTTTGTGAGCAGAAAGTCCAACAGAAGGAAACTAATCTGGGCATCTTACTGTGGGAGAACCTGCAGTGTTAACTCAGTCGAGCTATTAGACACTAAAGGAACACATGGGAGGGAACCACAGGGAACAGAGCTTCGTGAGTTCCACTGGTCACAGAATTACTTGTTTCTCAGTTAGGATTAGCCCCTATAGAAGTGAATGGAAAAGCTGTGAGAAACTCCAGCAGGTGACTTATTATGCAATGCAAAATTAAACACAGCCAATCGGATACATTCTCTATAACTTTTTGAGTAAGAAAGCACAGTCCAGTTCCAAGAAGAAAAATCTTCATGTTTCCATTTATTTCCTGAAAGCACTCCTTTTTAAGATATCCTGAAAAAATCTGAAGCTCTTGCAACTATATTAATTCCTTTTACAAAACTGCAAATGCCAGTTGCATGGAGAGGAATGAAAGCATGAGGCAGATGCAGAAAATTGCTCTATTTGCTACTAGCAGAGCTATTTATATGTTGACAAACAGTTGTGCCAAGAGCAGATGGATATTTTCTAGGATTGAAGAACTGCTAATTGTGTGCTGCTGTTCTTCTCAAGTTCATGGGGATAAACCATTGGTGTTCTGCAGAGCAAGGCATGAAGAAACCAGTTCAAACCGTGCATTTGGCAAAGCAGCCAACACCTCCTAGGATGGCACGGAGGATGCCCTGGAGCAAGAAGATGCTCAGCCAGATGTCAGCTTAGCAACTCTCAGCAAAGCATGACCACGAGGAGCAGCACTTTGCAAATCTTCTGCAAGTCCTTCACAGAGGCACACAAAATAAGGCAGAAGCATTCAGCACAGAGGCTGATAAACAGCATATGCCTATAAGGAATTTACAAAGCCATTTTGTCTGCCTGTGTCTCACCCATATTTTAATTATGTAGAAACACAGATACGCTTGTCCTAACGTACTGGAATGAAATGCAATTAATCTGACAAGGAAAAGGCATCTGTCTGTAAATCTATATGTTATCTCATCACTGCTTGTTTGTATATGAGGCTGAGGCATGCACTGTATGCTCACAGCACATTTGATCACATTGGCATCAGGAGAAGGAGTGAAGGCAGATAAAGAGCAGGAATTGCTTTCACAGACTGAATAGTCTCTCCAGCTCTTGGTTGAAAAATAAAGGGAAAAAGCCCCGCACACTGCCTTGATATTCTTATATGTATCAGTACTAAAGTACAATTTAGTTACCTTAAGAAAGTCTCAGACCTGATTTATCTATGAGACACACTTCACAACACAAACCAATTTTGCTGTAGTAATACCATGTCAATATTTCCTGACAGAAGACAAATGTTGTTATTATTTTGCCAGTTCTTACCTTTGTAAAAGTTTAGAATTTTACAAAATGACTCTTCTTTACATGTCAAAATGGTAAGTTGTTGGAAAGGAAAAAAAAATTGAAGTCACTCATATCTATTGACAGGGATGGATTCTGCAGCGAGGTTAAAAATGATTTGGGCACAATATTGACATTTAAAAATATTAAAAGGAAACCCTGTTTTTAATGGACACCTATATAAACGGGAAGGTAAAACAGAAAAAAAAAATAACAGAACTATTTTTTGATGTATCCTGTGATACTGAAAATGATTTATCTTTATGCTCTCTGTTGGAGCTCTTCGTGCAAATACGTGCAGACACACATTCCTCTCCATAGTTGTGATCTAAAAAATCAGTCTTTCTTCTGCATTCACCTTCTTCTTTCCCCTCCACTACATTAGAAGAGACATAACACATGATTTCCACTTTATATTCACTTTAATACTTTTAAAACTGATGCAAACCACCCAAGCTGAAATCTTTTATTATTTTGTCCCTGTCACATTTTTTTAAATCTCCTCTGCACTGCTTACTAACCATTGCTTTGGGGAACCATGCCCTGCACTTCCATGCAGAACTCACACTTGTGCTCGTGTACTCTTGTTTCTGTCTACAATCATATATTGTGCCAACACAGAGATATGAAGCAACTTCTCTCTGTTTTAAACTGAGAAAGAGATGGTCATATTTGGTAAGCAGCTACAGGAATGTCAAGGCTATTTCCACAGGGGAGAGCAGGTTTGCAAGAAGCACAACCTATAGCCCGGATAAGAGCAGGTGAGCTTTCACAGCAGGGAAAGGCTTCTTTAGATAAAAATTGGTGTTAAGGTGGTGATCTGGCCAAATAATGCAGTTCATACTCAAGGGTCTCAAACTGTCCTGTAAAACCTCTGCATACTACGTTTGCTCAGCATAAAACGTCTCAAGAAGCACAGTTTATAGTTTCATCCCTAGGCAGGTTAAAGGAGAGGGAAAAGCACAGGGACTTGTAGAGAGAAAACCAGATGACTCTATTCACCTCATTAGCAACTTCAGAACACAACATGGTCAATTTTGGCCTTTACAGAACATGCACAAATCCATCCTGTTACTTTTTAACCTAGCCAGTTTACAAAAATACATATTTCAACATCAAAAATGTGCAAGCAGCACTTTGTAGATTGCTCATGGAGCAATCTCCATGCTCCCACAGTGGAGTTTGGTACTCAAGACTCAAAAGTGCTGAGCTGATCTACCGGTGAGCAGAGGGCAGGAATGTGGCTTCAGAAAGAGATGCTGGATAACGGAGACAAATAGCAGCTGTACAGCATCTGTATTTGGCTGAATTATGCAGAAGAGATTTAAAAAGTTTTTGATTTATGAAACAGGAAGACCTCAGAGGTCGTTATCATCAAATGTAAACAAAGCCACGTTATTTATGCAAACATTCACACACTTTTTTCTTCAGCACTCAACTGGCTCAGTTTTAGCTACAAAAAAAAACCAGAAGGCTGGAAGAATGCCAGGTATTTTATTTCAAACTGAAGACCACAGAGCAGAAGTCTGAACATTTTCACTTGTCTACAAACCAGCTGCACTGAAACAGGTTTTATTTGTATAGCAATACTTGCCTAAAACTGACACGAAAAAAGAATTAGGTCATATGTTTAAGTTCATTTTCGTGCTGATTATTTTGTTATGTTTCCCCAGTTCCATGCTGTTGAAATAACTGTCTATCATTATTTCACATTGCAGCAGTTATACGTATGATCTATCAACTCTTGAATAAAAACAAATGTAATCTAACTTCTGAGCGCTACGTCTTCATTTTACCTTAATCCTATGCATTCCATAAGCAGAACCTTAAAAGCTGCTACCTTAAAATTACCCTACACTTAATCTGAAGATTGTGCAAGAACACAAAATTACAGTATTTCAAAGAATTGAGCATTATTATTTTTGTTTCTCTTCCCTGCTTCACTCCTTGCATTGGCAGCATGTCCCACAGAGTACACTGCATGCTTTCTCAGGCATAAGCTGAGGGTCAGTGGAGAGCAGTGCATATTCCTATAGCATTACAGTGCTTCTTTCCTTCTTTATTTTCCACCAGAGATGCTAAGCAGATGATTTTGTGAAAACTTATGGATCCATTTAATTTGAACCACGCCACATGTTCCTCCAACTCCATCAAAAATTGCTTACACGAAGCTAAGCGCATACCTAACAGTTCTCTGTATTAAGCCACTGAAATGCGTGTTGAATTCACTGGCAGTTTTTCCTGTGTTCACGGGGATTTTAAAAACAACCAGACAGAAATTAAACACTTGTTTTCATATAAAGCAAAATAAAATCTGGCAAGGTGACTTGTGCTGCTGTGATACACAACACCTTCCCCTTTGCTGAAGAGAATTTGATTAGATTTGGGAGAGCGAGGGGGCGTGGGTTGAACCCCTTGGCCTTTCCTCTAGATTACAATCCTGCCCTGTGCTATTCTGAAGTACACAGACCAATGTTACCAGGTAATTCTTGCTATTAGCATTTATTTTGTATAAGGAAAAAAAAAAATAGTATGGATTTGTAGAGCATCCAGACATGAAAATACTGCTTTTTCTGTGCACACAACGTGTTTGTGGAAATTAAGATTTTTGCACACCAAAGATTAGAGAATTTAATTATTTTTTTTTTAGATGAGACAGCATATGCCATGTACGATCATTTTATTATCAAGGTTCCTACCTATTACTGTTCACAAAAGATAGATTTGACTTTCTATTTCCACGTTTAAAAGGAGCCTACGTTCACATCTTCAGAGAAGAAACTTGCCTCTGCTTCTCATTTGTTTTTCTAACAATCACAAACCCCCACAGTGAAATTACTGCAAGTTTTCTGTAGAGCTGTTTCTGCATGTACAAAACGTCATTTCACTCCTCGACATTAAAATTACACAGAATACAAGACACCACATATACTTGCAATTTTACTAGACTAACACTGTTCCTAAACTCCTCAAGTTAATATTCTTCACTCCCCACCAATCTTAGCCTATCTATTGGTATATAGGAACCAGTTCTCTCTGACACACAGAACAATTAATTCATGCTGCCAAACACAAGAGGAATGCAATGCTTTTTCAAATATCAAATCAGTCCAATTTCATTTAGACTTAAATGATTCTTCTGGTCTCTCTTCATGTAGATACCTCTGCAGTCAATTAGCATTGTCACTTTTAATCTGTAATACTCAGATATTGGTCATTTCCCATTAGAGTCTTATTAAATAGATTCTTATGGCCAGATAGAACCTTCTGCCGTGTAATATCTGAGGAGAGAAAACTGACAGTCATTATGCAGCTGGCATTTACTGAAAGGTTAGATATTGCAGATAACCTTAATCACAAATTACACTGCATGTCAGTGAATTAGCTCACAACTTCACAATTCTACCTAAACAGCCAAGCTTTCCATCCAAACGCTCTTAGATCATTACTCAATTAATCTTAATCATCAAAACACTTCCTAAGTAAAATGTTTTTCAACTTTAAAGCATCAGACATTCATTTAACTCAGACATTCACATCACTCATTAAACGGGAAAACCCATTTCAGATCTTTGGATTCTGCTCTCTGTAAAACCAAATTCCCTTCAGCTGCAGACCAGTGTCCCCAGCTCGATCCAGCTGTGCTGCCCCACCTGACTGATGAGAACCCATCAACCCATCACTATTTAAGCTGCCTAGGCTAAGCAGGTTATTTGGAGTAATTCTACAAGCAGCTTGGTCACAATGCTGAAGGGGAGAGAAGTGTTGGCAGTGTGAGCTGTTACACACAGCTGGGCAGAAGCTTCTTCAGGTAGGCTTCATTTCCATGGTACAAGGTTGAATAGTAATCAATGATTCTCATGAGCATCTTGTTTTTCCTTGTATGTAAAAGCAAGAGAATGTTTCATAGGGTTTTCCTAGGAAGCAGTTCTTCCTGTCTCCCTTTTTAAAATGGGCAACAAACTCAATTTTTTTTGCAGCATTGCTTCTACCATAGCTTTGGACTCCATGGTAATCAACACAATAAGGATTCACCCCACTATTGCTGACTCAATGCATCCTAACAACTTTATGGGACACGAACTTTAAAAAGATTGAAGTTATGTAAAGCAACTTAGCACTCCTTCAAACATAACTTAACCCAAGGAAGCAACACGTAGACCAGGATCAGTGGGTAGATAAGTAAAGAGATCAATGTATTTCAACCTACAATAGGAGTTAAGCAAATGAGGTAACAAAACCAGAATGTAGTAATCTGGTGATTAAAGTCAACAGAAACACATGGACTAAATAAAAAAAACGAGGTAGATTTCAGCTACAGAAGTGCCTCAATTCTTGCAAGATCAGGACATCCTTGACCAAAGGAGGTGCACCTTGCAGGATGTGGAGTAGCTGCATGATTAGCGGGATATGACCTGTGCCTGCTGAGGTGTGAAGATTTCTTTGCACCTAGATTATGTTTTTAAAGAGACATCAGCATTCTGAGCAAGCACTTTTTAAAGTCTTAGTAATGTTTTCCTCCAGTTATTATCACAGTTTTAGGATTATTGTTTCCCATGGGTAATATTTCACTTGTAGACTTTCATGACCTTATCACATTTCTCCTCAACAATTGTAGCATTTTCAGGATAAAGTTGGGAAAACTTGCTTTTCTTTTTTGTAATGGGGAGTGGAAATGCTACAGGGAGGAGAAACTAAATGACTCAAGGCTGAATCTGTGATGAAATAAGGGGACGCAAATATGGATCTAAGTGCTCTAATTCTTGCATCTCCCTTTTCTAGTAAACTAATTGTTTATGTAAAACTTACTCTGTATTAACTATGTAGCATCAGTCACTGTATTCATATATCACATTATCATTATGTGACTTTATCCAAATACCTGCCTCATTTTCAGTGGTGTATGTGGGTTTTTCTACTTGGATTTGTTTAACTGATTGTCTGCCTGATCAATCCCACTGATTGTTTATGCCTGATGGAAAAACAGCATCCACAGAGCTATGCTACAAACTGACAGTCATCTCACTGTACGGAATAATTCAGTGCCTCATTGAAAGAGAGAATTAGATGCAGCTTCAGAGATCAGTGCCAAGAGAGTTTAGCAGTCTTTGCATCCTAGTTGATGCAAATTGTAGAGGCATCTAGTATTGATCAGCATGATATGAAACAAGACACCACAGAGGTCAGTGTAAGCCAGTCTATGTAGGCTTTTAATGGGTCATAGAAATGTGTGTGTGTCTATGGCTGAAATTCCTTCCAAAGCACTTCTGTTTATATGCTAATAAAGTTAGGGAATCAGCTGCTCAGGAGAGGAAGAAACTGACCAATTGCTTAAAGCTCATCATTAATTCTGATTGTTATGTTTACACATCATAATAATTTCTTTTAATCTTCATCATTTAGAAGCTACAATTTACCCAGGGAGTGGTGGTCAATATCTCAATGTCTGTGTAGAGATCACCGACAAGTGGTGTCTCTCAGGAGTCAGTACTGTGACTGGTGCTCTTTAATATCTTCATCAATGACACTGACAGTCGGATCAAGTGCCCCCTTAACAAGTTTGCTGATGACACCAAGCTCTGGGGTGGGGTTGACATGCTTGAGGGAGGGGATGCCATCCAGAGGGATCCGGATGTGCTTGAGTAGTGGGCCCAGGTGAACATAATGCCAAGTGGAAGGTCTTTCTGTTAGCATGCCTGCAAGCACAGGAGGTGAGGATGGAGACACATGGAGAGAAGCCCAGATATGTTCTTGCTGGCCCTGTGGACAGCAGAGTCCCATGCCTGCAGCCATGCTCATGTGCAAAGCTCACTGCCACAAAAAGTCACCCTGTGCGGTAACCCAGCACTGCTTCTATGTTGCTGTGCAGTAAAATGCAAATCCTTCCAGCCCATGTGATAACCAGAATGCATCAGTTTGTGTACAAGAAACACAAATATTACGCAGCTCACTATAGAGAATGAGAATGAGAGACAAAGCTCTAATACCCATTAACAAATAACCACTGTTTCACTAAGTTGTGCAGCGAGGATTGCGCAGAACAGGCAACTGTGGTAATTTAATATAGATTTCTATTTGGAACGTTATGATACCTGTAGAATACTTCAGTAAATTACTGATGTCAGTTGTATTTCTCTTTGAGACTAGGGAAATAGGTTATTGGCGCAATAAAACATCCAGAGGCATTTAAAATGTCAGTCTAATAGCAAGAACCAGTAAGGCTTTTAATTACCTTCTGTGCAATTTTTTTAATTGCTTCAGTGGCTGCAGTGCTTAGTGAATTCCTGACAGAGCAGCTGCAACTGACTTAATTTAAAACATTTCGGAAGCACTTGCAAGATGTGTTAAGAAATATCACAGAAATCCCAGGAATTGTGTGGGATCTTCTGTTAGATGCATGTGAGGGAATCTTGGGCTTATTTTGCATTTTGGGTAAGGGTGTTTCGATCAGCCTGAATGCATATCCAAGCTGGCATTCCACTGATCTGGGTAGAAGGCTGCATTTAATGGGAACTGTGCTGTGTTGCTCTACTCCCTGATGGCAGCTGTGGGGAAAAGAATAGAGTCTCACAAAAGGAATGAATGCTAGAAATAGTATCAGGGTTGCAGCAGATCAACAAGGACTTACTGATCTTACAGATCCACTTGCTGCTCTTGAGAACAAACTGAAGTGTGTTTTGTTTATTCAAGAAAGCAAGCTATCCTGTTAAGAGGAAATAAAGCATGTGAAAAGTTTTCCCTAGTACAATTTAATTTACAAGCAATTGGCACTCTCCATCCAATGACTGTCCACACTGATCACAGAGAAGAAACTGAAGAATAGTAAGTAACCAAGTTAATTTGTTGTTTTGTTTGCTTGTTCTTTTTCCACAGTGCAGATGTGAAATGGCTGCATGAGCTGGAGATGCTGCATGGAAATGGAACCTCTTTGCCACAGCTGTATGCTATCCATGGTAAGAAATTGGCACATGGGGAACCCCATTTCATCTTCGCATGGGCATTTAAGGCTGTACCTGGCCACCATCAAAGCGATGGTCAATCAGCTTGGTTCAGTTGCTTGGGCGCTGCTGTCCCATCTAATTCTCTGCACTGCTGTAACCTCAAAAAAAAATATATATATATATGGAAAGCCTGGCAGAGGGAGGATAGGAGTGGGAGAACCATAGCAGAACATCAACCTGTGGCTCTCTGGCAGGGCAGAACCATATGCTTTCAGGTTTATTTCATACTACGCTGCACTCTGTTAATAAAATGGACTTCTAATCCATTTGGAAAACCACACGGGGCACAGATCCATCTCACAAACCTCTCCTTCCCTCCTGGGGATTATCTTGATTAGGCTGTAAAAATGCATCACTGAGAAGGACTAGCCAATAATTTCTTACTTTTTTCTGAAGTTTGTTTTCACCCTACCAAAGCATGGCAGTATCATATTCTGACTAGCAAGCTTTTTTGCTATTAAAGTCACAGGGAACACTTTCTGCTTTCACACGCGCACACACACACACGGATATGTTAACCTCAACCACTGTACACAAACCAGCAGTATGTAGATAATGCTAACCAACACAGTCAGGACAAATTTTGCAAACACGACGATCATGAGGACACATCACGGAAGCAGGAAAGAATGAAATAGTGCTTAATCTAGCACATTGAATCAGGTTGGCATTTAAAGTCATGAAATAGGACTATTCATCAGAAATTATTGGACTTCTCATTGTCAATTCAGAGTGGAAAAGATGTGTACTTCCTAGCTCTTGTTTTTGTCTTTGAAGCTGGGAGGAAAACAGACCCCAGGTAGAAGCTGGGCAACCTTTCAAAACTACGGTTTTAGTTAAATATACAAAGCAGTCCTTAGAGTGAATATTTAATAGCAATTCTGAAGGTCAGTTATAGTCAGTAAACAGTTCTATAAATTATGTTGAAAAATTCTTTTGAGTCCTTGCAATAAATCCTTTTTGTGTAAACTACAACATATTCTACTGGGTCCTCTCTGATTTCATTTATATTCACATAAATCAACAGAAAATCCATGGAAGCCAACGGAGTTGCACTGAAAACACAAACTTTCCATTTGATTTTTCTGGGAAGTAAAAATTCATTGCTTCAGCTTTTCAGGATTAGTGTACTTTTAGGAGAATGTGTGACGGTGACAAAACCCAATGGGAGATCTCATGCTCCAATGGTCCAAAAATTTATTTTTACCAAATGTTTTTCATAATTTAAAATCATATATTCAAAGGGGCATATATGTGTGTGTCTGGTCTGGCTTTAAATAAGCTGGGTGAGATGGATCAATAAATTGAACTTAAATTTAGGTGGTTTGATGTAAGTAAGGTTTTGTTATTTTGATCAGAACTTGGAAAACAAATGTCAGTAGATTGCTCTTGTCTGGATGGATTTCATCCTGCCTAGCAGTTGCTGAGCCTTTATTCTTCATGTGAATGTAAAGATTGCATATTGTTAGGTGTGCATACAAATCAGCGTTAAGAAAAAGACCATAAAATATCATACATGAACAAAACCAATTGTGGTTCTCAGAACTATGCGAGTTTATTACAGATTTACTTAGAAACTGCTCTTACAAGTGGGACAATTACATGACCACGTGTAAGCAGTCCCTTTCAGGCTGAAAATGCCTTTTATGCTTTATTCCTTTACCTAGTTTTATAGAACATCTACAAGTAATCACTGATTCCTTCACCAACTTTAGTTGGCCAATGTGTCTGAAAGCTGCCAGCTGGCTTGTATAGAATCAGTGTGACTGCATAAGCCTCAGATGAAAATATTGTTGTCTAACAGCAAACAGATTGATTCATGAAAAGCCACCTGTAAGCTCATAAGAAGTGGGCAGTAACACCTTTACAATGTGAACTAATGTTTAAGGTGATACTCTCTGTTAAGATGCACTGCAAAAGCATCTCCTACAATCTTTAATAATCATGGGGAAGAATTGGTGTACTTCTCATTGATGTATGGTATGTTTTCCTAGTTAGAATTTACCTCTCATGTCAGAAATGAAAGTACAGATCTGTTCAATATTCAAGTTCTGTGCTGTAAATTTATACCGTAAGAGCTCAGAGGACTTTTAAAACCAGGTTAACGTAGAGTGATTTTTCATACTTAAACTCTGAAACTCATTCAAACTCCATAAGCAGCGTGGCTGCGTTTTGGAAGACTACCTTTTTCATGTTATCACTGTTCTCATTCATCTATCAGTTCTGTCCATTACTAGCTTCTTATTATACAATCCTATTGGATCACTGAATAATGTTTTCAGCTTTCTTCCTTCTGATTAATGTGTTTACTGGTGCAAAAAACAACAGATATTAGTGTTGGAAATACGAAGCACTATGCTGAATTGAGCTTTAATACTACAGGGTTTCTTTTTTGCTTTGTTTTGTTCTTTTTTTTTTTTTTTTCCAACGATGTCCACAAATAAGGAAAAAAAAAATGTTTGCCTCCATTTATCATGTCACCTAAAGAAATTCCAGAGTCCTATGATATGCAAGTGGTTTTACACTTGAAACAAAGGCTTAATTATCAGTTGTTGCTACAATTGTGATATATTCTCAGGTTAGCTATGTTATCTCTGAACTTCAGCAGCATTTCAATGCTTTAATTTTAACCAACAGTGAGACATTTCATTTTACATCCCCTGAAAATTGTTAAATACATCAAACAACAACGCATTTTTAGTTGATCTTAATTGATGTGTTAAATGTTAATTTCTTTTCACTCTGACATCCATTTTCATTTCTTTCATTCCATGCAGTCTTTAGTCTGGCATAGGACAATACAATTCATTGAGTCTCTGATATGTTTAATTATACTCAGTGGAAACATGCTTAAAATTCATTCTGGTTCTAATAGGCTTGCAAAGCCAAATGCTTCCACAGAAGAGGGAACTCAGTATTTGGAAGCTCCACACATTTCAGTTCACTGCAAGTAATGGAAAGGGAAGGTAATCTCTTTCCCATCTGCACACTTTGATGAGCCTAAACCTGAGGTTGTAAATCCAAAACAAGTACACTCAGCAAACCCTGAGGCAACCGTGATCGTCAAACTGTATCAGCTAGTGCTCCCTTGGGCTTGGAGGCAACACAGGACAAACCAAACTTGGTGGATGCCAGAAGAGTTTTCAAAGGAAGAGGTCTAGTGGTAGTTTGAAAGTAGAAAGGTGAAAGGGTCTCAGAGTCTCTTATGTTGACACAGTAAGATGTCTAACTGGCTGGACAGGTGCAATTAACCTCTTCAGCTCTGGCTTGTCCATGCCAGATAATACTTAGCAGGATGATTTAGTTCATCCTTAAGCATTTTGGAGTTGGCCGTTTCTCCTGTTTAATGAGTTGCTTTGTTGTAGTAGTGGGCCAGTGACCTTCAGAGTTATGATCAAGCAAACTTGCAACACAGCGCAGATCCAAATCAAATACCCTTCAGTGTTCTTAGCAGAACCCCAACTGTAATTTCTAGAACTGTGCAAACATATGGAATTCAATTTCTAGAACTGTGCAAAGCTGGATACTGCTAAGTGGAAATCCAAGAAAAGAAGTAGAATTTTGTATTAAAGACAAAATCAGCATTATATTTACCATGTCCCAATTTCCTTCATTCATAAACCCTGCATTGTAACCATTGGTATTTAAGGTCTGACTGGAGACAAACCTACATTCATGCAGTTGTGCCTTGCATCCAGCTCACAGGCTCATTCAGTTAGTATGCCCATCTTTGATATGTTTCAGGCACGCATGAGAACTGCAGATAATGCCACCTCCATTAGCTTACCACTGACAAGACACGTAGTTGAATGTGAGTTTTGTATCAGTATGAAGCTTTGTTGAAACTTCCTCTTGGATCTCCATTTTCATCATCTATGTTCAATTTCAGATTCTCTTCACTCCCCAGAAGATTTGGATTGATAAATTCAATTATTTTCTCTTTACTCATAGTTAACTCGACTTGTCATTTTATTTCAATTTGTTAATGAACATTGCATTAACAGTTTTCTTGTTTTGGGTTGTTTTGTGATTTGCCTCCTCTAGTAATAACTTCCCTACTTTGATGTGAGTATTATAAACAGTACTCTAGATAATGGCCAACTCTACCATATGGAGCAATAAAAATGCCTGGATCTCCTTTTGATTTATACTGCAGAGGACAAGCAATTCAATTCGCTCCACTACTTGATTTGTTTTTCATTGCCAGTACACATTGGGATGAATACTTTGGGGATTATTTTAATGCAGAAATATCCAGATTGCTTTATTTGTCTAGATATCAGCACATTTTCCAGTTTATGAATAGCTCTTGTTTTCATTGTTTATTCATTTACCTGGACTGAATTTCATTTGTCACTGGTAGGTCCCATAATCTAGATGTCTTCCCAAATGAGCTATACTGTACACATGGGATTTTTTTCTTTATGCACTCAGTTGATGTTAGCATTACATGTGGAGACTCAGTTTATAATTAAAGGGCGTATTCTGCTGATGCCAACTACAGTCTTCCTCTGCACAGGTCTATTATTTCAATCTGTCACAATTTGCAACATTTGTGCTTCAGCATTAGCCTCTTCCCAGCCTCTATCTGTGACACACAAGCACTAAAACTCCTTCAGCTAATTTTAGTTCTTACCTCTGACTTCAAAATCCCCTTTGGACTACTATGAAGCACCTTCTAATAATCTAAATATGATTACCTTTACATCTTCCTTAATTACAAGGAAAGCAACAATTTATTTTAATCTCCCCAGCCTCAAGTATTTCACGGACGTGCATGTATACAAAGTTGAGTTTAACTGTACTTTGGTTTTTGATGGCCCGTTACAATAAAAACCCCTAACAGCAGTTCCATTTTCTTCACAAAAGGATGCCCTTAAAATTGAATACTTAAAAAATATTTTTTTCTACTCAAAACTGAGTACATATAACAGTAAGTCTGAACAATACATCAGCATTTCTAACATCATCTGGAAGTCCTATTAATCACACCTGAAATACTGATTTCTCAGATGAAATATATGGTCTTTACCATCCTTTCATTTAAGCCCTGTCCTGAACCACTGGAAGGGAGAACCTGCTATGAATTAGAACAGGGTGCACCTTGCTTTAAGATCCTGTTATTTTCCAAAAGGGTTTAAGGGAAAAATCACGCCATCAAAGAAATGCCCTGCAGATCTAGAACATAATTCTGTACTCTTCTCGAGCAAGATTTAAATTACTAAAATCTAGGGAAAAAGCTGCAGCTTATAAAGGAAAATAAATAATATTACTATATAGTAAATAATATTAAAAACTAGTAACACTGTCTGTGGTGGGAATTCTCTCCAGCAAGGGCAACTGGCTACTTCTTGCTTCATGCAAACATTTCCACTTGCCTTCACACTCTTCAAAGGGTACAGTTTAGTAAAAGTCTGGTTATCACAGACTTCTGAACAGATCTTAAAAAAAAAAAAAAAAATTATCTAATTTTATACTGAGCAATCAAACACACTGAAAAACAGTAAGGATTTACAGGAGCAAATAACCTCCAAATTTTGGGGGTGTTCCACTACTACTCATGCATTTCTCTACTGTTGGAAGGCAACAATAGTTTGGGTTGTGTCCTCTAATGGCTCTGTCTGAGGATTGCTGTTATGCGAATCATTTCACACATGAGGTACTTATGCTCATTTAGCAATGCATCTGGTAGTGCTGTGAGCAGCAATGTTTGCTACGGCAACTGTGTCCACACAGGGAGAAAGTGATTTCCACATCCCTTGGAACGTTAGAGTGAGTGAATTACACTTTTATCATGAAATACTGCTACGTAGGGCAGTACTGATGAGGAGAATATAAGACTGGGCTAAATAAATACATGAAATAATAAATGCAAGCCAACTCATGCCAGTAATTCCACAGACCTGAAGCACAACATGTCTACTTAAATCGGATTTAGCTTTCAGGTTCACAAGCCTCATAAAGCATGGAGAATCGGAAAGCAAGATACAAGATGGTTTCTGCCATCAGTTTCTGAGCAAAATATGTGGCATGAAAAAGTCCAGGATGCAATATTCAAAATATGCAATGAAATCCAAACAGAAAATGGTAAATAGATCACAGAATCACAGAATCACAGAATCACAGAATCACCCGGGTTGGAAGGGACCTCAAGGATCATGTAGTTCCAACCCCCCTGCCTAGCAGGGCCACCAAACACACACATTCAGATCAGGTTGCCCAGGACCCTGTCCAACCTGGCCTTAAACACATCCAAGGACGGGGCATCCACAACCTCCCTGGGCAGCCCGTTCCAGGGCCTAACCACTCTCCTTGTATAGAACTTCCCCCTAACATCCAACCTAAATCTTCCCTCCTTCAACTTGGATCCATTTCCCCTAGTCCTGCTGTTGTCAGCCCTTTTGAAGAGTTTACTCCCCTCCTGGGTGTCGGTTCCCTTCAGGTATTGATAGGCTGCAATGAGGTCACCCCGCAGCCTTCTCTTCTCCAGGCTGAACAAGCCCAACTCCCTCAGCCTGTCCTCATAGGGGAGGTGCTCCAGCCCCCTGATCATCTTAGTCGCCCTCCTCTGGACCCTTTCCAAAATCTCTATGTCTTTCTTGTACTGAGGGCTCCACACCTGGACACAGTACTCCAGATGGGGCCTCACAAGAGCCGAGTAGAGAGGGACGATCACCTCCCTGTCCCTGCTTTTTTGAAGTAGCCACTCTCCTTTGTGGATTCCCTACCTTCTGTACATTTTTATGCTTTTTGTTACTATTTTCAGTAGTATTTGCAGCTTCTAGGAGCTGGACTTGGAGTAGCCACTGATGCTTCTCAGGTGCAAAACAAACTACATGAAGAATCAGCACCGTATTATCTCTGCAAACATGTACTCTTCCTCAGTCATTTTGCAGTTCTCAATCTAGTGGATGTCAGGGTATTTAATATCACCCATTCTTCATGGAGAATAGTCGTCCCATTTGCTGCTGTGAGATTGATAGTGCTGCGTGCTATCAATCCCAAAAGCTCTGATGCAGGCCATGGACCTCAACCAAAAGATTCCTTTCTGTGCTATCAATCTCGCAGCTCTGTACTCTCTCCAAGTCTTAAATCAGGCTGGTTGATATCTTTCCAGTTTCTGTATTCCTGCATCAGCAGTCTAGCTAAACACGGTCATCACTCACTACCTCTGTTTCAGCAGTGGTTACAAACACAATATCACTTTCTGCAGTGTTACACTCTTACTATTGCAATTACTATTTATTTATATTACAGTAGCGCCCACAATGCGATCAGTGCTTTCTAAACCTGAAGAAAGTCACAGACCCCACACCCCAGAATGGATGAACTATACAGGGATCTTTTTTTCAAAACAGGAGGTCTTTCAATCTCAGACTGTACAGATAAATATCAACCACATCAGCTTTGTGATGAACAACAGCAATGTTTGGTCTGTTATGGATGCTGCTGTCTCTAATACAGTGAGTTCTGAGGCACCTCAAAGGTTGCTGTATATTGGAGTGGAAAGGCAAAGATTTTTCCCCCTCCAAGCCGCCTGGACCATAAATGCTCCTTCCCACTCTGACAGAAGCAATACAGGTTATTTTGCCTAATGGCCATTTAGTGGCTTCCTTAAATATTCTTAAAATGTCGTATGCTTCTGGAAGACAGTTTGTGTAAATGTGAGCATTTACAAAATTATTAAACTGGGCTTGCCACCATCTTTTTACATAGCTCAGGACATTTTTAGACTAATTGCATCAGTAAGGTGTAGTTTTTACAACTGGCATCCAGTAAAAAATATATTTAGAATTTGGAATTTCAGAGGTAGGAGAAATCTTCAGTCAAAGGCTTACAGCTCAGATAAAGAAGAGTGGAAATGCCCCTCGTGTATTCAAGACTTAATATAAGCTGATAATTAAACCCTCTACCATTATTATTGAATTTGGATTTTAAATCCTTAAAATATGGGAACGTCAAGTCACCTTTCCCACTGAGACTATTTAACAATTGAAATTTATGAACCATACCCTTCATTATGACTTCCATTATGTAAGGGGATCTTAATTTTAAGCCCATTCCATTTTTCAGTAGAAGGCTGATGAAGTGGTATGAACCATAGCTTTTACAGAGCCTCCTCCTCAATAATAATTAGATAATGCCCTACCTGAGTATTGGGTCTACACAGTGTCAGCCCTGTGATTCAGTGTGTAAAGTCAAAATGAGCTACTTACCAATTAGCTAGGTACTCTATTCTCAGTCTTGGTAGTGGATGAAATAAGAGTACAAGGACTAAGCATAAAGCCAAGGAAACTGCCAAAGAAGTACAAGCAGCAGCAAGGCAGGATGAAGCTTCAGAGAGGGATGAAGAAATCCCTTGTGTTTGAACAAGCTGAAGTGAGGAGCCAGATGTGCATGCTACTGTTCTGGGGTCAGAATTTGTAATAAGATTCAATAAATTAGAGGAGTCCATTTACTATTCTATTTTTGTTGCCTATAGTGATTCTCACAGACTGAGGCCCCACCATACTAACACGCAGAACAAAACAACTCCATTGGAAAGGTTTAGCGCCTGAAAACACAACAGACCCGTGAAAAGAAAAGGGAACAACAGAACAAAAGGGAAAATAATGCAGAAGACAAGTCAGTGAAAAGTTGGAAATGATACAACTCCTAAACAGCAAATCACAGATAGATGTGCTCTGCAATCTTGGGGTTCAGTGTTATTTGAAAATCTGTAAAAGTTTGATCTTGAAAAAAAAAACCAGATTGTATACATGGCAAGGCAAAGCATCAGCTTGATAACACAGAAGAGGAAAAGACCTAAGCAAGACAAGGTTGGTAACAGAATAGGATAAGGAAACAGGACTACTGGCTGATGTAGATGAAAAAAAATGGTACTGGGCTTCTCTTGAGGATGTGATGAGATCTTAGCTCAATGAGAACACTGCTTCTTTTTACTGGTGGATGAGATATGCAAACTACACAAGGAACAAATTTATCTGCAAAGAAAGATAAAGATAATTGTAGAGGGTCTCTGTAAAATGCAAGGGTTAGATGGAAAATATAACAAAAAAGAAAAAAAAGCCAAGAATTTCCATCTATATAAGTAACTTGGGAAAGGAGGTTTTACATGAGCCTGTCAGTTTTGATGAAAACACACACGGACAAAATTAAAATGCAATATTTCAATTGGCCTAAGAAGTTGGGTCAAGTAGCCTAAGACAGAAATGGTTTTAATTATCAACAAAAGGCCATTTATTAGCCTCTAACTTACATTTCTATTTTCTCTAATTAATTAATACAAGGTCCACGATCTGTCAGAGATTGAAGGCATTATCTACTGCAAATGCATAAAAGTCTTTTATATTTTAACAGATTTATTTTCATTCTAGAAACAATTTCTTCTAGTCTCAACTTCAGTCTATAATGAAATTATTTAGTGAACTAATTTGCTCTTTCGTCAAAATCATGATTACTTGGTTTTTGTATCAAAAAACAATGTTTCATGCAAAAAGCTCTGATTTAACTTTCTCTGCTTATGGTGAGACTATAAAGACTCTTGTATGAATCTTACAGTAATATCTTTATGGAAGACAGAAATGAGGATATAAAAACCAGAAATATAGTTCACTTAGATTGCAGTTTAGTAGAAGTGCATGACACTTTATCAGTTGTATAAGTCCTTCTAACTAAATTATGTTACAATGATGATGCTGTTAATCATATCCACAGTATTCTTCCCATCTAAGTGATATCTCAAATTTACTCAGTCTCTACTAAAGAAAAATATCACATGTTCATTTATCCTCTATTAAAGGAAAAAAAAAAAAAAAAAAGGAAGCAAAGTAATTACTACTAACAGTGACGAGAAATTCAAAGCATGAACATATGCCAAAAACAATTGGGAAAAAAACGAACAGTAAATTCTAACAGTAAAACCATTTCATTTTTCAGCAATAAAGCAAACTATAAAGCGACTCTATATAAACCTGTTAATGTAATGTAAATCAGAGCCTCTAGAACCAAGGTCATGCAAAAATTGGAACTTCCTTAATACCAGAAAGCAATTTAAGGAAAAATATCATGCCGAATGGTATATACTATCCTATCTATTGAATACTGGTAGTCGAAGTGATGGGAGAGAGGATATAAAGCAGCACAGTGGATTTGAATAGAACAGAGCACCTACCAGTATGCAAAGTAAAAATCTATGTAAGGGAAGGATAATTTAAAGGTTATTTCAACAAAAGCAAATTAACTGCACAGAGTTCAATGTCAACTTCAGCATTCCAGCCCACCCTAAATTCTAAGGTTTGCAGAGAGCAAATAGCCAGTATTTCTTTCTCTGCTGTGGCGTGTGATGCTGGAACACAGAGAGAGGATTCATTTAAAATGAGTTATTAAACACGTTCTGAAAAATATATATATATTTATTGCTGCTTATTGGCTTTATTTTGGAGGGAGGGTAGATCTGCTACATTGCAAACCTTAACGTGACCTTTTAGACCGGAGCTCCCCAAAGCTATCAATTAACCTTCATTTATTATAAAACTCTCACTCTAACTGCAGTGATTCCAATATCCCTCTGTAAAAACCGAAATCACTCAGACACTGCTCCTTTTCTCACAGTAACCTTTGAAATGAACCCTTTTCTGACTGATTGGAACTAATTGGATATAAGAAATGTCCATCATCGTGTGTCTATATTTTCCATCAATGCAAGGCAGTGTTTTTACATATTGTTGCACACGGTAGCTAAAATTATTTCAGTAAACAACATTTTTGTAAATTTTCCCATATAGCATTACGTTAGGCTGAAAGCTTGTCACGTTTTTCAAAGCAAAAGAAATGCCAAGAAGGGCACACAGAACTTCATCTTCCATGCCTGCAATTGTCAAAGGGAATATAATTTTTGGCTTTTACTCAATTTACCCTGCTGCACACACTCTAGCTTCAGTGCTTGATAACTGCTTCTGTGTATGTGCTGAAATATTTGCATGCTGAAGCTAAATACGTGAAGGAAGAAATGCATCATTAGCATCTGCATGCACATTTCTAAAAATTGGAACAAAACACCCTAAGGAAAGGATCTCATAAATTCACGGTTGAAATGGTTAAAGACCAATGGCTAGAGAGCAACATTTAACCATTTAACAACACACTGTGGCTGTTGTTTGCTTTAGGCTTTTCTTATATGGACTCTGACATGTGCAGGGGTGTATGCATCTTCTGGGTGGAATGTGAATTAGATCAGATATAATGCATACCAGCTCAACGGGGTGCCCCAAAACACCCACCGCCCACCCCATCTACTGCTGCATTTGCCATCTTAAGCAAATTCAATTTCTTTCCTTGTGATAAAATAAGCCGGTTCAAAGTGGATAACATCTCACAATAATGAGTCCCAAAGCTGTAATTTAACACAAACCTAGCAATTCTATTATACAACACATCCAGTTCATTAAAAACAACAAACCAGCTTGTATATGATCTGTATCACCACAAATCAAAGATCAGCAAACTAAGCTGCAGGGAAATGCATGGTCCAGAAGAAAAAAAAAATAATTCTAAGGAATGTAATCACCTCAGAAGACAGCTAATTTAGATTAAATGTTCAGATAAAATTATGTTTGAGTCATTAATACTGAGATAAAAGTAGTTCTTAGCCAGTGAACTTAAAAAGATCGTAACTTTCTCCTATATATAGTATATTCATACTAAATATATGTATATTTAATGTATTATTCAAAGTACTTTTGAGTTTACTCAGCCAAATTGATAGTCTCAGCAGTCTGGTTAACAAGTGTTAGTTTATTTACTGAAAATCTGGGTTAAATACAAGAGAAATCCATTTACAAGGTATAACTGGCATATTTTGGATTCATTTCATGAGCTGCTGGGCACCTGGCAATTCCCATTATCATTAATGAGAAGCTTCCAAATCTCTTCAAAATATGAACACTTGGTGCAACGGGTCCCCGGCTGAAACACCTATATTTTAGCAACCGAACCACTGCAGTGCCACTAGCTGTGTGGCATTATACCTGCTTCCCTTTGCTTAATGGAAAGAATCTATCAAGGTTTAATGATAGTGACATATTTTTTAAAATCCTCTATGCTCAATAAAATGCAAGAGATGTGGCCAACGCACACTGTTCCAAGTGGTCAATTCTAGTTTCAAAGCAGCTTCTCTTAAAGGCATAACCTTCTAATTGCTCTTTCCAAAGTCATTTTAAATGTAATGGACTATTAGAAGGCATTGAAAATAGTGTATGTTGCTGCAGCAATTTGGTTTACTGCCTTAGCATCCTCTTCCTGAAGTACAATATATTTACTGCAACAGTAACTGAACAACTCCCAAGACAAGGCAGAGGGAGCAGTGTGGCCACGTCTGAGTTCAGATATAGTTTGGTGTTCACATAAGCCATGCTGAGAGAAGAAGGAATACATCTGGAGGTACAAAACAGGGCAGATTAGGAATGCCCCATCACCCACCGTCGGGGTCAGTGCCTTAGTACACGTGCCCCTACATCCCAGCACAGAAATCCCTCCAAAGGACAACTGGAGATTGAGACTAAATAACCAAAATCCCACTATACAATCAAAAACTGTTCATTAGGCTTTTTCTATAGTGAGATGCATGGTACTCCTAAAGCTGAAACCACTAAGCAATAGGGTACTTCAGAGATTTGTTCTCCTGTCATGAAGAAAACTCAAAGAATAGGTTCATAGCCATCTGCACGTGATAAGTGACACAGAAGTTAGTTAGCATCAAGAGAAAAAATGTTTGACAAAGATGAGACTCAACACACTTTGTAAAGATAATCTGTCTCAGGTTTGGGAGACTTCATGTGATGACTGGCTCTGTGCTGCTTCAGAAGTGACTACAGCACAGGAAGAGATTCATTTTATAAGTACAGCTTCTCATATCTGAGCTTGAACAACGACTTCTAGGTATTACAGGTATCATGTTACAAGGTTATCTTGTCTGTATAAAACCTACGGAGGAACAATTATGGTACAGACTAAAGACATGCAGGGAATGGAAATGTTGAGCACTGTTTTCTATGTAAACCTTGGAAAGATTATACAAGAAATGAAAATTCTAACACTGTATTCTGCGAGCCATGAAAACCTTGCTCTATTTCAGTGTTTCCAAATGCCTTCATATTCTCTGGAACCCCAGAAGCAAACCAGAAATTTGAGGCTTCCCAAAATACTCTGGGGTCAGGGAACATGTCAGTCCTAGGTCAGTCACCAGTGCTCCAGTAACAAAAATTTGCCTGACAGGCTGACATGATGCCAAGAAGTCAGGAAGCCTGCATGCCTGCCAGTTTGACAGAGAGGATGGACAGGGAGCAGTCTCTGTTACATTTTCAGCTGGGATATTTTAATTTTATGGTAAGTGAATCTTCTGGAAAATAATTGTGATGGCATGTTCCCAGACCTCAGTCCTGCTCTTATCCGAAATGCTTCCTCGAGCAGGATGAATAGTGAGCACAATCCTGGAGGCTTGGACCAGTCAGGCTGACAAGGACACGTTCTGCAGTTAGAGCCGGGCTTCCATGGATGGGAAAATGTCACACTGTGCTAAAATGAAAGCTACAAGGCATTAAAGATGCACAGACATCTTCTCTTTCAGAGCCACGTGGGTTGCCAGTGTTGCAACTAAATTGGGTTTCAAAGATGTGCACCTTGTTTAACAGCAATCGGCGGCTGCTTTGTGCATGCTGTGCCCAAGGCTTCACCTTCACAGTGCGCAGAACTGCTGGCTGCTTTCTGCAATGTTCAGTCTGCAACAAGAGAGCCTGTGGGTGAAACTCTTATTATCACAAATGCGTTTGTAATTCATCAGTTTACTTGGTTTGGACTGGGTACCCAACCTTGGCACTTTACATGGAAGTTGAACTACGCCAAAGCAATTACAGATTTCCAAGTAAACTTCCAGTTGCTGGAGAAAGAAAGAGGAGAGTAACTAAAACCTGTTCTAAATAAAATGGATTTCTAGTGCCAAAGACATGGTGACATTGCTTGTCTTCTAAACAGTGATTAAGATGAACTACACAGCAGTGCTCCTAAACACATCATAGAATCACAGAACGGCTCAGGTTGGAAGGGACCTTAAAGATCATCTAGTTCCAACTCTCATTTGTACGGTACATACAAACACTTTCCAGTATACTGCTTTCAAAGGACAGCTTTGCTGGGTTCATATTTGATTTACAGAGAACTTCTCTCTAGCAGTTCTTCAGGTTATCAAGCAGTAAGCCTGCAAGATTTCAACATCATTCTGTCTATCCATCGCTCTAACAAACCCAGAAGAAATCAGTTAATTTTTTAACTACTTATTTTACAAACCTAACTAAATACCTTCCTATCAACTATGAAGCATTTCAGTTAGCAGAGTCTGTATCCTGAGCAACACCAGCCTGTTTTAACACAGACAGGTATTTAATAGTATCAATAGTATATACCATACCACTATTATTATCTGTGGCAATCAGGACTTTTACGTTTGCTGCTGTAGCAGAAATGCAAAGTCATGGCTTGAAGCAGTGATTGAGCACCTGGTGGGAAGGCAGGACCAACCCAGGGGAGCTCAGGTGCAGACAATGTACCTGAGTGACTGGAAGGGTCCATCCCTTCCCAGACCTCATTTAATGGTTGGCAGTGGGGGTGAGAGTATCTCTTGTTGGAGATTCCTTCCTGTCTGAAGCCTTCCAAAGGTAAGCAGCACTTTTCCTTCATTTCTATGTCTGTGGCTGTTGCACATGGGCTTGTTCTTGTTTGCTGCAGCCAAAGACTTTGCCATCCTGCTATTATTGCAGTACTTTCCATCCTATTATAGCATTGTAGCTGCTAAAGGGAATGAGAAGATTTTCTCTAGTCCTCCAAACAAACAAAAAAAAATCCAACTGTGGATTTGCACAAATGCCAGTTGCACCACTATGATTAATTTTTGGTTTGTTGGCTTGATTTTTCTGTTGTTATTTTTTATCCTCTGGAAAAGAGTAACTCATCTCCTTCCTCAAAGCTTACAAAATTAGATGGTCAGGAAGTAGGTAACAGTTTTGGAAATGTACAGTTTTCTTCATAGCTGATAGAAAATACAGAAGCACAGCAAGCCTTTAGGTACAGAAAATACCACATACCAATTTCAAAGGAAGTTGATAGCACTGTTCCTCGGTGTAGTAAGTTGTGCTGGAAATGAAGTGAGGCATTAACAGTTTTCTGGATTCTATACATTGAGAAGTGATACATGGTATGAAATACTGCCTTTTCAGGTAATGTAGTATGGAATTGGAGGCAAGGACTCCTACAACAGTCACCAATGAAATATAATTGCTGGCAAGAGAGAAATAAAAAAATGGAGCAGTGGATTAAGCATGAAACTGGCAGTAGGCAGGCAGGAACCGCAGGAAGCAGTCTTTTCACAGGGATTAGCTGGGTTCTTTGCTAATGTACTACAATTAACACAATATACACCAATAACCTGAAATATATGGCAAAGAGAATCCAATCTGTTTGAGTAGGCTACTGCTACTGGCTGTAATTGGAGTAAGACCTGTTTTATCGATACCAGCCTCATATAATATAACTCAAGCATTACGTTCCTCATGTTCATTACATTTTCAATTTTCTTTTTCATAACTTCTGTATTTAATTAAGGGGAGGACAACTCCAGCAGTGGCTTAAGATGATAACAGCAAACTATGTCCTTCTTTGCACAGCCCTCCACCCTGGTGAGTGCTATGCCCTACGTGTCCTCATTTAGAAAATGGAAAAGGACTTTTCACATACAAGCACTTTCTTTTCATTTTCTTCCTACAAGTTGCCCTCTTAGAGCTACTTTTCTAGTTTCTGTGTGATCTTCGCCATGACTTGATTCTTAATCTGGCTGAAAAATGGGATGAAACATTCGCTGTTGGGCTCTGTAAGACTCTAGAGTTGCAGGCAGGAGCTGATGTTGCTCACATCAAACCTACAGGTTCTTAATTTAGAGTAGTTTAACTTTTTCTATATAATTTGGAAATAAGTCTAACTTTTACTTGGAATTTTACATATTAAACCCGTTATGATGTACATCTTCTTTCAAAAGTAAAATTCAGTAACAATCACTCTCCTCCTATCTCTCCAATGCAGTAGCAATGCTGGAGAGAGAGAAGTGACTTGAAGAGAAACAGAAAGCTTCCAGAGTATTTCCTCCTCACAAAATAATGTGATTATATTAATGCAATGTTTCATTAAATGAAAATCAAGCCAACCTAGGCCTGTAAATGTTACTTCACAGGAAATAAACCCTTATTAGCATTCCCTAGCTGCTGCTGCAATTCTTTCAGAGAAGTTTTATTGCTGCAATATATATTCTCTGCCTGCTACTAGATTTCTGTCTTGTTTATGGAATTTAAATGGTGTATTAAACTAAATTCTTCACCCTGCCTCTTTCCAGAAAGAGAGATCCTAGACAGATGAGTTGATGAAAAGAAAACCAAACAGAAATAAAATGCCTTACGCTTTTGAATTAGAATTTGGTAAACAGCCATGTTTGCATCAGATACCAAATTCTCTACTGACCTCTGCTGAAGCTGTCATGGGAGCAGGAGCAGAACAAATGTGGTCAAAGCCATGTGTTATCCTGAGTCCCAGACTCAGAGCTTTTATGCTGCAAAGTGGAAGCACCAGAAACACAGCTCTGCAAACAGTCCGGTACCATCATCACCCCTGACAGCTCATAGGTAGGATGAACCCTGAGCATCCACATAACCTGGGGCAGGGGCTGTAGCCTGCACTCTTCCAACTACTACTCATCCTTACAGCCCTTCAAAGGTAGTAGGATCTCATACAAACTCCATGTATGGATTAGGGGAAACATGTTTAGAAGATTAGAAAAAAACTAGCTCTGACATGCCTAGTAAGACTACAGCTCCTTGAATAAGAATCAATGCTGTAAGGAACATGTTAACCACAACTAGTGCTTAACCCACTGTTTTAGTGAGTATGGTCATGACTGGACTTGATCTTATTGGTCTCTTGCAACCTTAGTGATTTCAAGATTCTATAATTCACCAGCTGACTCCTGAAATTGGCATTATCTAAGGGGTGGCCATCCCTTCCTCCTCTCTCTGCCAGCTCCCAGTGCAGGTTTGGCATACTGCTTAACCTCTGCTCCTTAACAAAGCTGAAATCTCAAACAGTTTTGGTGTATGGAATAATAAGGGCAGGGCCTAAATCTTCTGCTGCTCTTTCCAATCGAGAACTCCCTCTAGCAAAAAATGGTCCTCAGCACAGACTCAGCAGTGTATGGTTGCATAGTGCAGTAGCCACGTCATGTGCGTTTGGTCCATCTGGTCTAAAATATGATTCTTTTAGTTTACTCCCTCTGAGGAAACAAGTCTGAAAAGCACCTAGTGACTCCTCAGCTGCCACTGGAAGGAAAGAGGTGGGCACTTTTATCAGATAGAGCCTTCTCCAACGCCCTGCATATGAGAAGTGGTGGGGGCAGGGAGTCCAGCCTTTCCCCAGGGTTTCTCTCCATCTGGTAGACAGTTTATGCAAATAAAGTCATGCTGTGGCCTTCCTCTTGTTCAAATGGGAGCAGACAGCTTCTTTCCCTGTAGCATTTTGGACCCCAGGGCTGAGGTTTAAAGCCAGAATAACTCTACTGAGTTCAGTAGAGTTACACTAAAATTAAAATGGTGTAGTCAGAATCTTTGAATCCTTAACACTCCAGTCCTGCTAGCATTATTTTATTTATTCAGCTTGTCTTCCCAGAAAACATCCAATTTAGATAATAGCTAGTGGGAGAAGCAATCCCCTTTAGGGATCGGCAGTGGTTGTTATAAGATTTCTCAACAACTATTTTCTCAGCAGCAAACAATTGTGCTACTGAAATAGTTCTTCTGTAGCATGTACAACTTCCAGAGCTACTTAGGTCTATTAAAGCTAAGGACACAAAATCAACAAAATGTGAACAAAGGATTCATGAAGCAAGATTAAATCATTCATAACAAATGCATAGCTAATTCGGCCTCCTCTCTTGGCTAGGTCCTGCTTTTGGCCACAAAAAGGCCAGGAGATGTAATGCACCAACCTGTTTCATGTCCGAAAGAGGGGCCGAACAAAGTTTTGCGTGTGATAATTTACTGCAGGTGAGACAGGGCTGCTCAGCATGTTGAGGCTGCAGCATCATTTGTATGTGGCATAGCTGATGGCATGCAGGTCCTGGCAGCACCTAGACTTCTGCCTATCGGTGGAGTCACCTTGCATAGCACAATTAAGTGCCTGAACACCAACATGTGCATTTACAATTAAAGCTTCAATTTCTTCTTTCTGAGGTTTGTTTAGACTACTATTTCTATGAGCCAATACAATTAACGTGACATTGCCATCCTCCAAAGAAAATGTCAGAAAGCCAGAGTGGGATCTTCTGGCTCTTTGTCACTTGTTGGTGGTGAAATGCCCTTCCCAAAGTACTGCTGCAGTGGCAGACCAGCTCTGGCTACTGCCCACATTTTAGTCCAAGACAGAAGCATTTCAAACACAGGAATAACTCTTCCTTGTTTCGACTCAGCATTTTAACAAGAACCTTAAGTTTGGAACCTGCCAAGTGCAGATAATAAATCTATTTCCCTGCATCTATTAGTTCTGTTTGTTGTGTACTGTATTGATGGCCTTCCCTTTTTAGGATCCTGTTTTAAATCACTGTCAAATACTCCTTAAGAGACTTCATTGTATTTTATCTTCTGATTTCACAAACAAAACAATCTCTTACTGACAGCTAATAAAAAATCAACCAGGCTTCACTGTTCATACTAGTGCTGCACATCACAATGTCTGACTCACTTGCACAGGACAGAAGCAGTGATGTGTTGTAATTGACAGCAAGGGAAGGGAGTTCCTCTGTGTATTGTAGTCATTCCTATGAAAACCAATGAAAACAAAAGGTGTCTTCTGTATATTGCTCTCAGAACTCCCTTGTTGTTCAGCTCTTACAGAGCAAAGGAAATTCACCCTTTACAGTTAGTACTTGGTTATTTGTCCTAATTTTAGTGCAGAGATGGCTTTTCTCCAAAAGAAGAAAGTTATTTTCAATTGAAAGTAAATACAATATTGTTCAAAAATACTGTAATAAATATAATTACAATGGCTGAATTTTTCACTTGCTTTTTTTTTTTTTTTCTATTCAGAGAGATTTGCCATTTTATGGATGGAGCTCTGTGTATATAATCCCAGGTCTCCAAACTATAAAGGGGATAAAGGTAGCTATACCTGCATTACTCTAATTCAGTTCCTCTAGATTTTCCTGAAGCAGATTGATAAAGAGTGGCTTTAGATCCCTTATGTCTCACCCTACAGCAACTGTCATATGGTTTCTGGGTTGTACCAAAGTTACTCCAGTTTCGAACAGGCTAAGGTGAGGAGCTGAGCACTTTAAAACCTTGTGTCATTTTACTTTTCCCACCTGTAAAATGGAAACAATAGTTCTTTACTGTTTTATACAAATAGTACTGGGATGCTGCAGAGATAAGAGACAATCAGCTAATCTTATAATAGGGATAATGATCTTGGTGGAGAATAAGGTATTTTGCTCCAAGGATATTTATGCCTACATAAGCACAAGTGGCAAACAGGAAGATGTGATCCGAGTCTGCAGAATGTTAATTAGATTGCATGAGGGAAACTGTGAGGATAAAATGCAACAACAGCATAGCTACCCTGCTGCCGCAATTAACTTCTCTCTTCAGAAGGCAGGAAAGCATGGCTAGTACTTAGATGCAGCCTGGAACTACAGTTCATATGCACAATCTCTAAAATGTTCAAAAAGCAAACTTATATGTTTGGTATGAAAGGAAAAAAATCTGGCAATGACGAGTTCATTTTATCCGAAGAAATATAAGCAAACTAAAAATGGAATAAATATATTCATAAAACTTACAAGAAGAATTCAAAGTATATACGACAGGGCTATCATTTGGAGAAACATAAGCAAGAGGAATATGCCAATGAAAACTTTACGATGTTCAACAAACTGCAAATAATCCTCAGCAACAAGAGAGGCTGAGGACTGGCACAGCAGAAGAGCACCTTGGGTATTGGTTAACAGTTGGATCGTGTCCTGAGCAGACTGGTTCAAGTGCAGAGCTGGCCTTGCTCTGAGCTGGAGCAACTCTTAAAACCTGAATTACTCCGGTATTTATTCACACAATCTCCTTGCCTTGTGCAATCCTACCCATAATTGCTGGAAGAATCCTGGGGCTTCAATGCTGCTAATTCAAACTGCTGCAGTGATGGTCTATGCAATATACTGAGTATATACAATACACTCAGAGAACTTTGCGCCTTCAATTGCACACTAACTCATGAATGTCACATCCGTATCTGCAGTATCATGAAGGTAACAACAGTTTTACAAACACCTTTTGAGTCAAAGGGATATCATTAGCAATCTTACCAAAAAACCCAACTTTACAACTATCTTACCTTGCCTCCTAACATCAAAAGCCCTTCAGACATTAGCCCTTATGCCTGCTTTGGAAAACTTTAAAAAGAACTGCAGGAAATTTGTGTAAATTTTAAAGTTTCCAAATTACTGGAACAGAATTAGCTGAGATCTGACTTTGAGAAATGGCAGTCATGGGTCAGCAGTTGTAAAGTTGGGTTTTTTGGTAAGATTGCTAATGAT